>NW_009953295.1:10859555-10889945 GCF_000747805.2 Chaetura pelagica
TGTCACCTTGACCTGTTCTTGCTGAGGTATCTGCTGTGACCACTCTCAGATAGGGGACACTGGGCTCTCAGGCCTTTTTGTGGGGATTTATTGTTGTTCTTATGATTAGAAAACGGCTCCTCTCTGTTAATTATTCCATGTAGAAATTTTGGCCAGCTGTGTGTTCATGTATGTGGAGAGCCAGTTGTCTCTTCTATAAAACCTGTATTTATAGGTGATCATGCCCCATCTTGTCAGCTCCTGCTTAAGTTCCTGCTTGTTCAGTCTGTCCTAGACTCATTGCTCTGCCCTGAGTTCTTTCTGACTACTTTTGTAGTCCACAAATTTCTGAATTCTGGTAGCAAGAATTTGATACTATATTCTGTCTGAGGCTGAGACAGTATGTTTTACTATTATTACTTAATATTAGGACAAAGCAGTCAACACTTAATAATACTGATATAATATTCTCTTCAGGGGACAATTCCCACCCTGAGTCAATTTGTCCATATCCATTGACTTTCTACTTTCTCCACCTTCCTTTTCTTGTTCTAATATGCTCGCAAATCCCTTCCAGTCTCTGCACTGTATAGAAATTTAGACTGTTTATCAGTCTGACAGTGTGTCCAGCATGTTTCTGCATTGCATGCCCAGCATCTTTTTTCCCATGTGGTGGTTCTATCTGAGTGTCACTTGCAGGCCTCTGTGGCTGCTCCTAGCAGTCACTCTGGGGATGATACTCTTTCTGGAAGTAGTCAAAATTAACCTCACAAGATTTCTTTATGCAGCAGAGTTGGAAATTATTTGAAATTGTTTCAGACAGACAAAAGGCACATGTCTGCTGTGATGCCGAGTGGGTGTGAGGTGTGTGAGCAGTGCTGTGATGGATGCTTGGCTGAAGGGAACGAGGCATCCTTGCTCTGCCTCCTGGTGATAAACACCTCCAGGGTATTTCAGCTTAAGCACAGGCATATTTGTTGCTTTGGGGATGTAAAGTATCCAAAAGTGAAAATAAAAGTATCTGTGAATTAGGCTGAATGGTGTTTCAGGTAGTGCCCAGTAGTGTCCAAGGTAGCACTGGTTACTCTAATACTCATGTTTGTTTTCACAAACCAGCAGATCACCGTTTCTGAGCGGGCGACTGCTGTGAGGAGACTGTAACCTCTTGATTTCAAAGGAGCCATCGTTTTGCTTGTGCCTCTGTGGTTAATGTAAGAAAGGTGTCTTGCCATAAACTTTTTCCGAGGTATTCAGCAAGGTTGGAAAGGGGTCGGCCTGGGCAGGAAGCCCTTGTCTGTGCTATAAAGAAAATAGCAAGCAACAAAATGAAAGCATCAAAGGACCAACAGGATGCAGTCCCAGGAGTCCTCTCTGGCATGTTAGTCCTTCTTGAAAGTTAGCATTGAGTGAAGAGTGACCTTAAAACTCGTTTCATTCAAACAGACTGGGCTCAAGTTTAAAGTTCAAGACATTTTGTTTTTTCACCTGTTTCCTACAGTTTTAAGAAACTTCTGAAGAATTAATGTGTAACTATATCTGGTCACCGAGCCAACACTGAGAATTTTTCTCAAGGGAAAATAATGTTACTGTATGGAGAGAGAGAGAGAAATGGATACTTTCTGAGGTGGGAGAAAAAGTTTCAACAAAATAAAAACCAAAGCCCCTGCTACCCTGATAGCAAACAGCCCTGGATGTGTGCCCATCACACACACATTATTTCTAATTTTATTTCCAAAAGAAACTGGTGGCATCCAATAATTGTCTGAATCATGGTGAAAGGATGTTGGGGGTTTTTTTGGTCGAAGTTGCTGCTGCTTGGGAAGTGAGGCCTTGTTTGGGGCACAACCTGCAAGCAAAGATCCTGGCTGCAGCAGTTCAGCTTCATCTGTTGAATCTGCATGTTGACTGAGCCAGCAACCAGCCCCAAGGCCATCCATCCCTCTCCCTCTGCACTGGAGCTGCTGGCCCCCGGGAGGGAAAAAATGACCCGAAACTCCATTGATAGGGAAGGGCTGACATGGTGACAGCGGCGCAGCCCTACCGCTGTTGGTGCTGAGGGGCAGCCTGGGCTGCCGGCTGGCACCAGTTACGAGCTGCTTTTATTTTTCACCCTACGTGAAAATACATGATTATGAAGAAAATGATGACTGGGAAAGTTACTTTTTTTGCTGATCTTTGCATCTCACCTAATGGAGCAACTGGAAACTGATCCTGCAGGCGGTTTGGCGGGTCGTCTTTCGTAGCTAAAAGAAGTAGTTTGAAGCGATGACATCCAGGTTTTGCTCTCATTTCCCCATGCCATTAAATTTTAATAATTTTGGCATTAATGTTTCATGAAAGTACTTTCTGAATGGGTTTGTTTTGTCCCGGCACCTAACAGAGTCTAGGGGAGTTTTTTGTTTGGTTTCTGGTGGGTTTTCTTTTCCTCTTAAGTGGTTTAGTGCAGGTAAAAGGTGTCAAACTGGATTAAGTGAGAAAAGGCAACTTCTTGTTGGTGATTCAGCAAAGGAATGTCTCTATAACTCTTTTCAGAAGTCTGAAAAATGACCCTCACATCAAATTCTGCTGTCTACTGTCCTGCCACAAGGTGGCTAAAAATGTTTTGAAAGCCTGCTACGTTCCAGTGCTAGAATTGAGACTAATACATCTAACAGCCTTTCAGCAGTGCGACACGTGGCGCCCAGGAGAGCAGATTTATTGCACCAAAAATTGTACATGTCTTATTTCTACGGAGCGACATTCAGAAAGTGGTTTTTTTACCAAGTTTATTTCAATCCCTCCTCAGCTGGGCTTGTCTGCACTTGGCTTTGTGAGTTGTTTCTTTTAATTATTATTATTAGAAGTCACTGCACCCAACCCATTCTGCATGAAGGACGGGGCTGTTGTGGGCGACACTGGTGTGATGGGGCCCACCAAGCCACAGCCCTGCCAGGATGGCAGCCTCACAGCTTGTGGAATCACTAACTGTGGTTGAAACTTCAGATTCCCCTGTCCCTCTCCACTTACACTGCCTGCTGAATCCATCTGCTCGAATGCTAAATCAGAAACACTTGTCCAAACCTGGGTTAGCAAAGTTTGTTGTTGTTGAATTTTGTAGGACCTGCACTGGGATGCTGGGCATGTTTCTTTAACGTAGTATTTCTGAATCGCCGGCTGCTGCACCATCAGAAATCCATACTTTGTTTTCACTGGTTTCAGGAGCGTTTTTGCAGTTTCTTCTCTGCAAACTTTTTGGACACTTATCTCCATCTGTACAGTAGGGATAGAGCTTTTGTTTAATGGAAATGGAGCGTATCTTCTCCTTACAGATGCACCACTCGCTATTGAGCTTTTTATGTGTGTGTTAGGTTTCCCTTTTTATTTTTTAACTTATTAACTCTGACAAGTAACCTCTTGGTTGTGAACAATTTAATTCACAATTCATTTTTCTGATTCAAAGTGAACACAAGTGCCCTAATCCCCTAATGGGAATTAATTGCATGTTTCAGTGCTTAACTCTGATCCTTTCTCAATCCCCACTGGGACAAGTTTCTTCCTGAAGGATCTATGTTTGTTATTCAAAACACAATCTGAGAAGTAATGATTTTTCTTATAACAGGGAGTCAAACTGACTGATTATTAATGCTCTTTTTTTTTCTGTTGAGGGAATAAGCTGCATCCAAAAAATGTTGTTTAAGTCATGAAGGATAAACTACGCTGAAGTATATCTGATAAAGTACAGGGGGGAAACAATCAGCATGGTCCTTTTATCCTTAAGTGAAAGCTGTTTGCCAGTAAATAAAGGCACACACCATTTTTGCTTGGAGAACTGTTCTGTTACAGAGAAAACCCACTTATTTCACCAAGGGGGAAATTGCTTTGCTACTGAGTATTCTAAAGGCCACTGCTCTTGGCCAGCAACATACCCTTTTGGATAACCTACCTGATCTGACAGTTTATCAACATGAGAGTAAATGGCAGAAAAGAATAGTTTTCTACTTGCAATCTGTTGTTAAAGATTTTTCAAACTTGAAATACGTTGTTTAATGACCTTCCTTCCCAAAGGAGCTGCAGTCAAGCCTGATGTGGGTAAGGCAGGCTCTGCCCCTTCAGTGACTGAGGGCAAAATGTAGGAAACCATCAAACAGTGCAAGAACTGCTTCTGCCCTAGAGAAACAAAGGGAGATGAACAAGGCATAGTGTGAAAAACAACCCAGAAACTATGAACATACCTTGTTTTCCCCTCTACTGTTCATTAAAGCCAGCCCGTTTATCTCATTTAAACCAATTTTGAGGGGGTTGTGTTCACAGATAAAACAAATGTTGAACAACAGTGTTCAGGGTCTGTTTTCAAGAGGGGGCTATCACTTGTACAGAGGGGCTGTTTCAGATGGCTTAGCATTTTGGGGTATCTGGAAGAACAGGAGCATGGTAGTACCTGGACTTTCTGCCAGCAGCTCTAGCTTCCACTTTTGTTGGAGCTGAAATACAGTATCCCCCTCCCAGCCCATCCCCAAGGTAAATAAATGGATACAGCTCCCTTGGGCAGGAGGGGTGAAGGTGTTTGTGAAGCCATTACCAGCTCTGTAAATTAAGTTTGACACCTAAGATTTATCACTGAGGAGAGCTGTGGTGGTTCCCTTCCCCTGAAGAAGCAGGACAAACATGTCCTTGCACTGGGAATGGCAGCTTTCAGACAGCACCCACTTGCTTGGGATGTGCATGTGAGAGGCCACCCTGCTTCTCTCCCCAGAGATAAGCAGTATGTGACCAACTCCATCAGTTCAGACCTTATAAAACAACCACCCTTCTCCCAACAAGGGAGAACAAATGAACTGTGCCTTCACCCCTGCAAGTTTTAATAACAGAGCTTGACCTGGGCCATTTAAACTAGAAATGCAGGGAAGCAGTATAGGAAGATGTCTTGCATAGCTGAGATGAACTATGTTTGGGGTTTGTTGTTTTTTTAAATCTATTTTTTCCCCTATAAAGGAGGTGTTAAGTGGAGTGCAATCTCCATCAGAGGGATGGCTCCCTGGGTTGCTTTTGAGGTCTTACTGAGCATGGCATCACACTTACTGCAGCATGGCTTCCATGATGTTGAGAAGAAAAAAACAAACAAAACAAAAGATATTTAGAGCTTTTCCCAAGGCTCAGGGATGCATTGGCTGATGTTGAGGATTCCTTAGAGAAGCCATGGGATGTCATTCAATGACAGCAAAGAACTGCAAGGGTGACTTTCCCCTGGTGTCTATTTTTCACTGTTACAGTTTTTGACTGGAAAATGTAAAGAGATAGTTTAGTTTAGTATTATACTTAAACAAGGCATAGGGCTACGAGACCACTTTTGCTCATGCCCAAACAGTCTTGCATGTACAACGTGTTGGTGTGGTTGTGGTTCTCCAGAGCTTTGGCCACAGCAGCCACGCGGGTAACATGCATCTTTGTCTTCCAGCTGCTTTTGCAGGTACAATGGCCCGTGTCTTTGTCTACGGGACACTGAAGAAGGGCCAGCCCAACTACAAGCACATGATCAACACAGCCAAGGGGCTAGCAAAATTCCAAGGAAGGGGCCGCACTGTGGAGAAGTACCCACTGGTGATTGCAGGAAAATACAACATTCCTTACATGCTGAACATCCCGGGGACAGGACACCACATTGCTGGGGAGATTTACTCAGTCGATGACCAGATGCTGCAGTTCCTGGATGAGTTTGAAGGTTGCCCAGACATGTACCAGCGCACCCTGATGAGAATCGAGGTGGTGGAGTGGGAAGGGAAGGGTGGCGCGGACGAGGGTGTCCTGGAGTGCTTCGTGTACAGCACGACAACGTACCCCCCCGAGTGGGTGGGCCTCCCCTACCATGACAGTTACGACTCCTCGGGGAAACACGGCCTCTCCTACGTCCTACGGGAAAGCCGGGATTAGAAACAGGAGGTACTGCAGCCCGGCTGAAGACGTAGTACGAAGCACGTGCCGATCAGTAACGCTGCCAGGAAAGCTGTAATACCCTTTCTGTTAAAACACAGGATCTCTTGTAACCTTCCCAACCCAAAAGCCTTGGCACTACTCTTGGAAGTCTGGCGGGCACAGAGATGGGGACTCATCCCTGGCTAGTCAGCGTCCTCCTCTACCCCTGCTAACCTGCCACCAGTAACCTGGTCTAGTTATTTTTCACCACCATCCACCTCCCTCTTTGCCTCAGTGCATGACCAACATCAGTGAAAGGCAGAGGAACAGACTAATTATTCTTTTTTACCTGAGCTGGCAAATATTTTGTGTAGTTCACCAAGGTGGGTGGAATAATGATGATACTATTGCACTAATAGCTGAAACTGATTTTAGAAAATCTGCAAAGTAAAGCACAACTCGCATTTAATATTGACTTGTAATGGTGTTTAGCAAGTTACTGAATGTAAACAGGGAGAGATGACCATAAAGTTACTATGTGCTTCAAGACAGATATGAAATTGCTGGAGAAATAGAAAAAAAAGTAAAGACTGTTCTCTTACTCTGTGTTGCAGTGTTTTGCTGAACTGGAAAAGACATTTTTGAGACGTTTAGTTTTATAAAGTACTGTGAATAAACATTAAAAGAACTACATTTAAAGTAATATTTTACATTTTGCATTCTAAGCACTTTAGGTACCACGTCATTTCACCACTGGGTGACTGTGGGACTGGGGGGGTAGGGGTAGGTGCTGGGGACCAGAAAAGCAAACCTGATTTCAGCTGCCCATCAGGCTACAGCAGCTGCAGCTGTTGTGAGCACTTACAATCAAGGTGACTTTGAGCCAAGCACTTTAATGCAGAATTGCAACCATTTTCCCATTTCTTATTGGTAGAAAGACTGGATATAAAAAAATATCCAAAGGACCTTAATGTGATTATTGCTACATTAAACTGGGAAAAAAAAAAAAAAGAGAGAGATGTAAGGAAGATTATTGTGCCCCTGACCCAACCAACTATGCTGATTTCTGTATAATCTGGGAAAATTGTGGCTTTCTGTTGTTATGCTGCTGTGCCTTATATTTTCTTTCAAATGCAGTGTTTGGTACACATAGGTTGTACAGTATCCAAAGCTGCCAAAGGGATGTGAGTGGGGAATGTGTGCCATGCAGTGAGCCAAAGTACAATTAAAGTACTGAGGATACCTTTAAGAACAATATTGTACTTTTGCTTCATTGCCAGTAGCCCTGTGATGGCCGCAGGAGATAGGGGTAGGGAATCAGTCCAGGGATCCAGGGTAAGGAATTAACCTAAACTTACCAATAACAGGCACTGCTGCATCTCATTTAGAGAAACAGAAAGGTTGTGTTGCTGCAGTAGGGACATTAGTTTTAAAGTAGAAGAGTCATATCATGTCTCTTTGCTGTACTTGGGTTTTTTTGGTTGGTCGTTTTTATAGTTTAGGGCAACCTGCAAAAGTTGAACTGTGCTCCTTTTGGAAGGGGCAGGATGACATTAAGATTTGTAGGAAGGTCTGCAGGCTGTCTGTATCAGTTTCTCCAGCTCCAAAAGCATTAATTTCTCTGGAGGGCAGGTACTGCCCAAACACTCTCCTTACTCATCTTGATGGGTTTTGTAAACTAATTAACAAAGCAGATCCTTGTACTACATTTTTCCATCTTGGCTGTGTGATTTAGTTGGCAGCTTCTCAGTAACATGAAGAAGAAAAAAAAAAAATAAGCCTTTTCAATCAGAAGTTTCAAACAGAAAGAACCTTTCTGGTTGAGCCTGAGTCACCAGCCCTGTCACAGACTGTTTTTGTCCTTCACCTTTCGGTAAAGAGCCCAGGCGCCTCTGGCCAGAGGGTTTTTTTTCTGGGAAGTAGCATGACTCCACACATCCAAGGCAAGCAAATGAGAGCAGGCCCCCTCCTCTCTGGGGCAGAGGTCAATGCACTGCAGGAACGGTGACTTGGAGCTATGTGGGAGAAAAAAACAAGTGTAGGAGGTGAGACTGAAGGTGGGAGTAGCCAAGTGTCCCAGCCCAGCAGCAGGCAGGGCAGGAGAACAGGACAGTGATGATGCCCACAGCGTGCAGGGACTGCAGAGGTACCACTGCATCTGCTGCCTTCTGAGCTGGAGCACTGAGGGGAGAAAGAGCCTCCGATAACCACACACTAACCTTCTGAACCCAGTAAACTTCTGGTATCAACACCATCCTGTGGCACTGAGCTCCTGAGTGCAGAGGGAAGGAAAAAAAAAAATAGATACTCTTACCTGTGCTGCCCATGACAACAACCCTCTCGCTTCTGTTCAAGTCTTTTCCTCCTCTCCAGGCCCTCTCTGGTTTTCCACACTGGATATGCAGCTCTTCCCGTAGGACATAGTTACGTATTATGAACAGTCCTAGTTCTCCACGCAGTCTTTAGTAAGAGCCTCTGCACAACAAAAGATCAGACACTCAAGTCTCCCTTTCCTGTAAGTAGTGCAGGAGGAGGCTTGGCCTCCAGCAATACTCTTGGGTGGCTGAGGGGGTCTGAGGACAGTGCCAGCTCCTACCTTGCATCCAGTAATCAACTGGAAGAAGATGAGGGGGAGGTAGAAATTTGAGTATGGAATTTGAATAAAATAAAATCCCTTACAACTGTAAATGAAAATATATGGGGAAAGTCTGCACTAGCAAAATAAAACATCTAACCTGTAATTTAGTCTATACAAAGGCTTCAAAATGTTACAGTAAATCTGAGCAGAACCTAAGCCATCAGCAGGGCTTCTTCAGCACTTCCACAGAGCACAGGAAAACTGCTTGGTTAACCACTCAGTGGTTAATTTTTCACTCTTACCAACCACTGCACAATTTGTCTGGGCCTTCAAACCAGTGATATTACCACGGAGAAGATTAACCGGATTCAGTCTTTTGTTGTGTTTTCTTTTTTCTTTTTTTTTTTTTAAAGGAGGCTTTTCCTGTTTTAAAGCAGAAATGGTATTTTATTGATTTTATTTGATCCTGAAAAATCAAAGAATTACAAAGGTTATGTACAAGTATTTCTGGAAGTAAAAATCTGGGATCTGCTGCCAAGGTTTAACATCTGTGTTTGCTGTCTTAACCATTGATAAAATAAATATGACTATAAAATCCTGAGCATAGGACTGTCCATTTTCTGTGTTGAATTCCCTTTATCTTACTTTACAGATGAAAATAATAAAGGCTTAGCTAATCCAACAGCGTGGAGGCAACCTTTCATTCCAGTTCCACCAGCAGATCTCCTTCTCCAACAGTATCACCAGCTTTGCAGTGCACAGCTTTCACCTACAGTACAGAAACAGAAATTTCAAATCTTCTTCAATAGCATGGTTAAGCAAATGGTTTGGTTGAGGTTGCTTATATACAGAATCCCATTTGCATGTACAGGATAAATGGCCACTATACAACATTATGACCAGCACAGGGATCACAGGTATACGTATACTGGACGGACCTCGAGGTTGACAACTCAATCTCCAATGTTCAGAGTCCAGCTGAGGTTTGAGGATGGAGACTCCACCACCTCTTGGTAGCCTGCTCCAGTGTTTGACCAAATTGTGTCAATTTAAGAACCCGAAGTTTTAGGGCACTGTAAGTTTTCTTATGACTGAGAAGCTTGAAGACCTGAACGTCAGATGGAGATGCACTTTTTAAAATTAACAAGCACCTCTCTTCCACCTGTTTACTCCTAAAAGTTTAAAACTTTTGGAGGACAGGCTGACTCTTCAGCACTCATGCTTGGACATTTCAATGGAATATTCCATTATTTCTTGCATTATTGATTTTAAGTATAACTGAATTTTGGGGCTGCAGCCACAAAGTGGGTTCTCCTCAATCCCCAGACAGGTGGGATAGACTGATTCAAATCTAAATTGGCATCCATTAACATAAATGAACTTGGCAAAGGTCTACCACTGTCACATAAATGCAGCTACATCTGTAGATGAATTAAATACTCACGTGTGCTTCCTGCACCTACGCAAACTTCTACTAGTCCCTCATTTCCTCTATAAAAGGCTGTAGCATGTTTGAATTCCCTCTCAGCACACAGAGCTCCAGAAAATACTTGAAGCTGTATGTTAGTTTGCTTGCAATATTAAATCACAGCTCACACTGACATGCCCAACTGCTTGTCAAAACTCTCTTCAGCAGTTAGCTCAGTTTTTTCACCCAAACGTTACCTTGGGCTCCTGAAGGAAACCTGCAGCATGCCCAAAATACCAGGCTACTATGGCTGCACATTTGCCCACATCCAAGTTGGATAGTCTAAAGCCACGTGAGCTGTGAGTGCAGCTTTATTTGCAGCACAGAAAGATTCACAGCATTGCTCCAGAAACGAAGCTGAACACTGTACACAGGCAAAGACACCGTGAGATGTACAAAAAGAGGCTGTACTTCTACACCAACAGCTACACAGCTGACCCGATGCCCGAGTCTCAATTTGTTTAGGAGATGAAAGCAGTGTAGAAAATACTCTGCTTTTTTCTTTTCTTTTTCTACTAAGGCAAGGTTCATCAAACCCTGTAGCTGAGCAGTGTTTCAAACTCTCCAGGGAGTTTTGACGTGCTGCAGGGCCAGCTCCCCATCCTGACCCAGGCACAGCTGTCCCATTGGAGACGGGAGGCACGCCAGTTCCTCTCCATCTTTCCCTCATTTCTCAACCACCTGCAGCTGGATTAAACTCAAAGTAGATAAAAACAAGCCACTTTTCTCACAATTACAAACAGGAAGATGGGCTTCAATGCAGAAAAGGAATTCAGCAGGGAATTGGAAGTGGGAAGATCTTCCAGCTGAAGACAAATGAACTGAGTTTCAAAACAGGGTTTCAAAGCATCAAAACACGGACTAACAGCCAGTGCCAAACATCCCATTCCTGCAGAGGGGCCAAGTTATTTTAGCACTCCGAGCCATCACTTTGCACTGCAGAACAGGATTCATTCTGTTAAGCAGCTTCGTTTCCACACAGCTCCAAACTTTTTTGCTTTTCCCAATTCACAGAATTCTAAAGAACCAAATAATTTGTTTACTATTAAAATGGAGATGCCAAGGGAACACTGCAAGGTGCACGTCGGGCCCACTGAATGGCCTGTGCACCATTCAAATCCCACTTGGAAGGATTAGGAAGCCAAACGTGGGTATTATGTGGCAACTGTACAGAGTGAGTGGGAGATGATATTTATTACGGGGAGAAGTGCAAACAGAATTTTAAGGAACAGGCCCATGAGTTGCAGCACACCTTGGTGGGAAAGGGAAGGTTAAAGTAAAAAATTAAAGGGAGCAAGTGGGAGAGGGAATGGCATTTTAATTACCAATACTCACTAGTTAAAATCAGTGGAGGCAAAGAGCAGCAATAAGGGGTTAAACAAAAGAAGCAAGGATGAAAAAATAAGCCCTCACAAATATTAATCAAGTGAGAAAATAAATTACATTGGAATTAATGCGTCAAAGAAAATAATAAAGTGGCAATGTTCTAGCAAAAGGAGAAGGTACATTCTCCTTCCCTCTGCAATTTTTTTCCCTCAAGACCCAATTTTGCAGTAGAAGAGGCAAACCCTGGGTCCCAGGCTCACTGACGATTTTAGCCCTGTGCCAAATAAACCTTTCTTGTAAACACACAAACAGTCCTTGGCATCCAGACCCATCTTGAGATCTCAGCGAGTGTTGCCAGTGGCTTTAACCTCATCCCTGCCCTGGAGTCAAGCTCCTTGCTGCCTCCTCCTGGGCTAAGGGATCCTGCATTGGGTTTGTGTTTGCTGTTGTTAATAACAAAATGGCAGCGCTTCAGGGAGTGCAGAGGAGCCTGTATCCAGGAAGAAAAGGGCTTGGACATGCTAGGAAATCAGAGAACATGTAATCCAGATCTCTGGTGAGGACTCTGATCAGTGAGTCCTCAAGAGTGACTCTGATCTTCCTTCAAAAAGAAGGGATCAGAGGCCCATGTCTAGTTGATAGTTTCAAACTGCGAATTATAATCTGGCAGAGGTGATGATCTGATGCCCTGATTTAGGGGCTGACAGTCCCCAGACCAGATGGGGTTTAAACCATGCCCTCACATCGTATCAGCTTAACCAGTTCCCTGCCCAGACTGCTGGGTTTGGTACATCCTGCTCTGCAGGAGGAGAGTCCCAGCTCAGGGGCTGCAATGCTGATCCCCCTCAGAAGCAAGATACCACACTGCACATCGTTCCAAAGCATAACACTTTCCTAGATCTAGGTTTCATATTAAACAGTCACAATAATAAAAAAAATGCTTTTCTCATCTTACTGCAAAAGCACTTTCTATGTCTTGTTCCGGGTGTTATTTTAATGAGAAATTGCTTGCCATTAATGAATTAACTGGCAAAGAGATCTCTCTTCTTCAGTTGCTCTCTGGAAAGACAGAAAGTCTGCAACACCTTTCAATTCAGCTTGGCATTGTAAAATCATAGCAAACAAATCATTTAGGAGAAAAGGAGTTATATGAATTTCTGAAGCCAGTATAACTATTTCCTGCTGTGCTATCTAAGGCTCGGAACTACTTAACAGCATTCACAGCAGATGCAAATGTTAAAAATTAAAGGCACCTCACTTTGAAAGACTTACAACAATCAGACTTAATTTCTTAACAACCAGAATCCTGCTTTTTTCCTTTTTAAATTCTATCCTATTTGACAAGTTGCATATGGTTTTAAGTGACCCAAGGTAGCTTACCTTGCCTGTTTTAGCAGCAATCATACTGTTCTGCATTTTCATTGCTTCAATTACACAAATCTCTTGACCTTCTGAAACCTGGTAGAATTGAAGCAGTACAAAATGAGAATAGAAGATTTGAAATGCTTTAAGTGTGACGTGATTCTTCTGGAAAATAAAGGGATTATTTCATTAAATGCTAACAACGCTTTCATAGCGCAAGTCAAGTCAGGCAGCTACAGAGTCATGACACAAACCACAATCACAGGCTGCAGTTGCCTTTGACAATCTAGCAACAACATAGGGGAAATCACCCCGACAAACCTGAAAGGCTTCCCTCCCATCCCATCCATTCAGCTCCAGCTTCTACAGTTTGCATTTCGCATCCACCACAACTCGACACTATACCCAGAGCAAAATGAAGCCCAGGCAATACCCAAGGGGCTAATGCTACGGAGAAAGTCACCTCTCTGCACATGGCAGTGGTGGCTGATGACTTGGGACTGAAGGCAGGGAGTGTGCATGACAGGAAGCACAACCTCTCATCCGCACCGCGGGCATCGCGGAGGCAAACCCTTCTTTTTCACTGCAGCTGGTAGCTCACAAAAGGGAGACATCCAAGTTTCCTCTTTCTGCTCGTTTGCACTCTGCTAACAGGCATGCACGAGCTCAAGGTCACCAGTTACCCACTGGGCTGCTCTGCTGGGCTCCCTGTGCCTCCCAGTCAGGTCCTCCCTCTGACAACTGGGACCACACTGTGCAGAAGAAACAGCCACGCAAGGCTTTCCCCCCATGAGGGAAAAAACACAGAATTCACACTTTATCCCTCCTGTAACCCAGCAATCAACCAGCCATCCCACAAAGATTATTTATGTTGGAGCAGGAGGGGGACTGGGACGTACATGCCAGTATTTGGGACTTCTGCAGCAACACCCCTCTGGGATGCCTGGCTCCAAGTGCCCACTGCAAGGCTCTTTTGCAGAGGTAATGTCTGCCAGTCTCTGTCCCAGGAAATATGGGATACTTTCACTCTGATGTCAAAGTTTCATTAAAGAGAGCAATTTGAGACCTGCAGAGATCTGGCTTATGCATTGTTCTCTTCAAAAAACGTGCGAATTTCCTCAAAAGGTGTTTGTTTATATATGTACATATACACACACATATATTTATCTAAATATATGTAAAAATAATAACACATATTTAAGGACAAGTGTGTACCACTTTGGAGGAATATACTAAGAGACAGGTGTGAAGTCAGAGATCAGATGCACATTGCATGAAGTACATCCTGGATATTTAAACAAAGATATTTTTTTCTGAAGTGTGCACTAGTGTTAAGTATCTCCCAGAGCTACCCTTGGCTAATGTCACCTGTACCTTTGAAGCAACAACTGAGAAGCATCACTGTCTGCCTATGGATTCTGAGCAAGACAAAAGAAAAGATGTTACGCTGAAAGGTGCTTACACACCATTTCTCCAACAGACTGTTGGGGATGGGCTTTGGGGGGTAAACAAGGAAAATGTTTGCTATGGGAACACAGTGTGCTAACCAGATACAGAGAATAACCAACACCTGACACTTCACCTGCAGAAATTCCATGCCGAGCTTCAGGTGAGCATTTAACTAATTAGGAGCGTCAAATCCAGTGAATAGAATCAAAGACTTGTTCTTTGTCCTTCTATTCCATTTCCCCATCTTTTGTCTCCTTCCTTCAACACCTGCTGCTCTGCCTGAAACCTTGGCCCAGCAGCTCTTTCTTTCCTACTTTACTTATCCTCCTCTTCTCCCTACCTCACTGCTCAGCTTTTCTTCCATCTGCTCTGAACTTTCCAAATATTTCTGAGGTTAAAAGCAAGCTATGAATATCTGCTTGTGGTTAAAAATAAAGAAGGCATATTTTTAAAAGTCAAGAACGTTTCTTGGAGGGGGGGGCTTTGTATAACCTATTTCATAAACTCAACTATCAGAGCATCAAGAACATGAGCCTCTAAAGGTTGCTGAAGACTGAGACACTAAAGAGTGCAGATTTGAATGCAGTGGCCTAATGTCAAGAGCACAAAAAACTCTCCTCGTGAGCCCCAGAGTCATTTGCCAAAGTGTTACAGGGCTTCACCAGGTGGATGCTGTGCAAATGGATCCGTGAGTAATTATCTAAACAGAGTCCTGGAATTACATCGAATGGAAAAGTACAGAATTGTCTCTGTAGATCATAACTACACTTGTAAAATTGTAAGGAAACATGAGCGACTGTGGCATGGAAATTTCCACAAATCTGAACTTCTCCTCAGTTTCCCCTCTTTCTCAAAAATAAAGTTTTTGTGTTTTATATAATATCTGCTGGGTTGGTAACAAAGGAATCGGCATCTGAGAAGGATAAGCCACAAAATGTATAGATAAAGTAACCATTTAACATCTCCTAATCTTCCTAATTTGGAAGGAAGGAGAGACATTTTCAGCATGTATCACGTGTGAAAATGCTGTGTCAGTGCTTCTGATGATGTGCAATTTGTTGAAAATTACCTTAGTGAAAGTGTCACTTAAGCACAGAAGTTTAATTACTGGTCTTATGTTAAACCTCTACATCTCCACTCATTGTGTTGCAAAGTGACAAATCCTAAAATTGGGCACTTGTATCTCCCTTTTCTCTTTTTCAGTCGTTTGGGCATTGTCCAATTTCTTTCATCCCATAATTGCACATATCCTTTTGCCAGGTATTTAGTCTGCAAATGAAAACGACAATGATGTGTACGAGTTCCTGCTTTCTAACTTATTTCAGGATTTATCTGGACCCTTTTTAACATTCCTTTTTCCTTAATATATTTTTTTTTTTCCAGTGGATGATAAACCAACGTAAACCACCATCTTTACATTTCAGTTTAGAGAGGTCTCAGTGATGACCCAAATCTGTCAAAACAGGCAAATAATATCAAATAAAAAATCTGATTGATAGGAACTAAGTAAAATAAAAGGGCTCTTTTTCTTAAAAGTAATTAAACTCAGGCATCTTTCTCACAGTTACTCTACAGATAAGTCTACCTTTACATTGCTTAGAATATGAAAATAAATAAATGGTTATCAATTTAGACCTGCAGTCTGCATTTCAGTAGCTTACTCCTGCATGGCACAGCTCAAAGTCTTTGTTCAGCTTTGTTGCCCACAGAACGAAATGGGAAAAAAAGAAGAAAAAAGATCATGGAAGAGGAGGGTACTTAACATCCTGATGTGAATTCTCCCGAATTCACATTTGGGAACAGTCAATAACTTGCAGTCTTCGCGGTGGTTGCTCTCTCCTCTGGCCAAAAGGTTACACACAGGACAGGGAACTGTCTCCGGTCATTTCCCAACCAAGCCACCCGCCACACAGGGAGGAAGCAGAGTTTGAGAAGCAGCAACCAACACCCCCCCCTTTCCTCCTCCCCAAGCTGTTCTCACTGCACCTAGAGGAGGGACCACGAAGCCTAACTCGCAGATAGACCTCTCCCAAACTCAGAAACAACAAAAAGACAGCGGGCACCCGAGGGCATGGCTGCCACGGGATCCCTGTGAACACGGTCCCGCTGCCCCGGGACTCCCGCGCGTCACCCGAGCAAGACTTAACGGTTGTGACAGGACGTCTCCCATGTCAGGCTCACAAACTGGTCACAAGCCCCGCAAGTCTTTCTGATAAACCCAACGGGCACTGATGTATTCCCCCGCTCCCTGTCTAATTGGTGTAAAGTTTGCAGGGCTGAGCCCCCCTATCTTTTATCCAGCCTGCTGCGTCCCCTCCTTTGACGGGAGGTCAGGGTTCACATTCGCCCCCGATTACCGAAGTGGCGCTCATTAACCAGCAGCCGGCCCCGCACCGAAACGAGTTCCCTGGAAGGGGAACTCGGCCCATTTACTCAGCAGATTTTAGCATTTTAAGGAGGCCTGAATGTCACACAGTATTGCTGCGTTCTGAGGAGTTTCAGACATCTCCAGCTGATGATTAATTGTGAGTGATGGGAAATAAAATCCAGTAAAGCCAGCTGCTTGCCATGGTCGGCAAAATTACTATAATGGATATAGGCTGCCAATTTTCCAGTTTTACTGGCAAGTCTTCCAAGTGTAATTAAGGGAAGTTATAAATGATATGGAAATCTATCAAGTCCCATTTATTTTCAGAGGACTCTTTCCCCTGAGACTTTTATCTTCAAGCTTATAGTTTGCTTTGTTGTGCTAATGATTTAAACCACTTCTTATTTCTGATTAAAGCCCCCAATATCCTTCATAAGAAGTTAGATCCACTTTATTCAGAAGGATTTAAAGAAACAGAAACCTTTCTAAAGTTGTGTTTGTTAACTGTGCTGAGCTCTCGCCTCCTCTGTGCAGGCATAACAGAGCATCCTCCATCTTAAGTCCCTCGCTACCGTCTGGATTTCTGCTTCCAAAAACTCTGGGAACTGGGAGAGATCTGGTGGAAGGGAGCAAAATGAGATAATAAATACAATAAAATAAAATAAAAAAATCCACCTTCAAGAAACACCCCAGTGTCTCTCCAAATCATAAGTCCTCCAAAAACAAAGATTGTGGGTGCTACCTTAGATGCCAGGCATTTAGCACAGGGTGGTGTTGCTCACTAATGTTGTTTGATTTGGAATAAAAGCATGAAAATGATGTGCAAAGGCCTAAAATTGGAGATGTAAAGGATGACTGCACAGTATTCCATTTCTCAATTTCATCCTTCAGAGCCACAAAATGGGGGTGATACAGTTACTGGATGAGATTTACAGTAACAGCTGTGGTCTTCCCACACAAGGGAGGACCTTCTAATGGGCTAAGGTCTGTTTTGAACAGACGGGGAGTAGCAAAACAAGGTTCCCTATTAAGGGTGTGCAGTAATATTCTTGATAAAGAAAATGAGTAGTGGTAGTCAGATTGCTTTAAGAGACCTAATCTTCTTTTGCTGTACTAAAAAATAAACAAACAAAAAAAACCCAAAAAAACCCAAACCCAGACAGACAGGAAGAAAGAGCTATTTTAGAAACTGCTAACTGCTAAATAAATGAAAGACATGTAAATGGAAGGCTTTGGCTTTTTCTTCATCTCCTTGCTACAAACTGTACAGAATGCATAGGAACCAGTGCCAGGGGCATATGGCTTTCTCCTGTGCTGAACATTCATACAAAAGACAGGTTCATCAGTCATTGGAGTATCTGGATAAAAAATTAGCTCCTGATGGATGGTATTTAGAGCTTACCTGCTGCTAGTACATTACCAGAGAAACACAGGTTTTGAAACCCACATGACATTAGAAACCGCAGACCATGAAATACCCCACGTGCGAGCGCGCTCATAATGTACGCCAGGTTACACAAAATAAGAAATAAGCTATTTAAACCCTCTGCCTAACATTGGGCCCGCTGCAAGGAACCCTGGGTCAGCCCTACACAGGCCAATTAATGCACAGCATCTGCTGTATAGAAGCCGTGCATGAAGCACTTCCGAATGATTTCAGCAATTAAAAGAAAACTGTTTCCTGCCTGTTCTGACAGCAACTGTTTCAATGCAAGAGTGAGCACCAAATTATTGTGTGCAGCTGAAAAAATTAAGTCTCTCTCTCCCTCTAGTTTTTTTTTGGTTTGTTTTGTTGTGGGTTTTTTTTAATCTTGTGAAAAGGGGGTGGGAGGGATGAAGATTTCTTACGGAATCAGATCGTTCTTTTGTTGTCCGGCATTCTGTGTTTTTCTGCCAAATTAGACAGAAGGCTCCGAGGGTTTATGGGGCCCTCTACAGTATCACCTTCTGGTGCACTGTGGCTCCCTAAAAAGATGGATCAATATCCAACCCTGGTGATTTGCCTACAAAAGTGAAAAACCCTCAATTACATTTTTAAGACCATTGTATTTGAAACACAGGTTCCCGGATACGTAACATTTTTAAGGCTCTTGGAGCTGAAGGGAAAAACAAAACAACAAAAAAACCCACAAACAATGACAGCTCTAAGCAAAAACGATCCTAGATTTCATTAAAAGTGAAGTGAGAATTTGATTTAATTGATACCTCCTTTCTCAAGCTCTGGGGGGACACCAGCAAATATTCCTCACAATTTCCACTATGTTGTGACTTGTGTCCCTATTGAGACTTGTAAGTAAGAAGGGACAATGCACGATGGTGGCATAAAAAAATCCATATGAATCCCTCTCTTGCAGCTTTCTGCAAAACTGTTACAAACATTCACCTTGCTTCTGCTTGTAAAAAACCAGTGAACTAAGCATTCACTATCTAAAACCCTTATGAAGATACTGGGATTTTTGCTTGTTCATTTGTTTAAACTTAGTCCAAGCTGGCGTGATTCCCTTCTGGATTTTTTTTCTCAGACTTGTTGGCAATCTGGCAGCAAGCATCCACAAGAAAAAAAAATCAAGAGGAATTGGATAAGCAGCAATTGGAATTCCTTTACATTGTCCATTACCATGTAAAACAATTAGTGCACATTTTCCTTTCTTTCCAAATTAACTTTGAAACCGGAGCTACAGAGCTGCAAATATAATTACTGGTAATAAAAAGCACTTGACAAATAATTTTTTAACTTTCTTTGCCACACTTCCTTTAATGAAGATAGCACAAATCCCAAATTTTGTGACCTCTGACTAACCTGAAGGTCAGTGATGTCCCCTTGACAGCAACCAGCACTGGCTATTGCACTCCCACGTATCCAAAACACAACTTCCCCGACTGCTTCGGAGACCCCAGCGTGCCTGGGAAGCGAGACACGGGGAGAGCAATTCCGGGAGCAATTCAGGTGCTGCTCAGCCCAAGGCAAGGCTTGGCTGCCACCACAGCAACCTTGATCAGTCAACTTCTTCAGTAACAGCTACAAAGTTGCTTAGAATTTGAAAAGGCAAAGCACACCAATTTAAATATATATACGCATATATATCTATGATTTCTCTTCACAGGGTGGTAGCATTTTTCCCCTAGGAGGAAACCCTAATAATACTGAAAATTTGTGCCTCAGCATCAGAATAGGATTTTGCTCTTAATTACACCATGCCCTAGCACAAATCTTAGGCTGTGCAACTGCAGAAAGACATAGAATAATAATCTATTGAAGTAAAATATAAAAAAAACACCCACATAAATATTTTATGAGTGATTACTCTGGTTAAGGGTTTTTTTAATGTAACCTCAAATATTGTTTGAAGTCTCATGTTATACGAATGGTGAAATATTTGAATGCTTTAACTCTTAAAATTTCACAGCTTTGAAAATGTTTTCATTTTCTGTTTACAAATAAAATTTTCCCCCCACAAAAATACACCCCAAAAATTATTTAATACGCAGAATCATAAAAACTACATGAGTTTTTTGACCACACTTAGTCAAGCTTGCCAACCCCCTTTAGCTGAAAATAGTGTGTATTTGCTATGGGATTGCTGAAGAAACAGGACGGAGGAAAGGAGGTAAAGGCAAAGAAAAAGGAAGAACAACAAAAAAAAAACAAAACAAGATTCACTCATAAGAGGAAAATCTCACTTGAATTTAAGAATATGTCCTATTATATTATTGATACCATGCTTGCCTAAATAAAATAGGCAAGCATTAACTTAAGCAAATACATTTTTACTGGTTTTCCTGGTTGTTATTTCTCTGTTATAAATTCCAACCAGTATAAGTGTAAGAGAAGAAAGAATAAAATAATTTATTTTTGTAGATTTTGAGGTCTGAAGGGCAAGTATGATTTCAACAGACAACTGGCTGATGGCAACAGGTAATTTTATAAGTCCATCTTTTCTTTCACAAGAATGAACAATGTAGTGAGAAACAGAATTTGGGAAGCTGTTTTGTTTTAGGTTTTTTTTGTAGAGAGCATTTCAGCAGTAAAGGTCAAGCACAACATATCTTTTCCCATAGCAAAAACTTTCCTAGGCTCGTAAATGGAAAAGAGTGAAGAAAGATTTTTTTTTAACTATTTTTTTAAAGAACAACAAAAGGAATTGAAATAATGTGCATGCAACTGAACTGGGAGAGCAATGTCCTTTAGAAGAACTGGAATGAAGCTTAAAACATCTTCCTCAGTTGTTTTCAAAATGTGGCATCACTGAAAGGAGTGGGTGTTATAAGTTATACAACTAAAAAGGCCGCCTTCAAGATACTCAGTTTTGAAATTACTGAGATAATTATAACAGATAGTTAATAGCTAGTATTTTGGTAGAAAAAAAATAATTTTATACACTATCAATACCCATGAGTACAGAAAAAAACAATTTCAATAATAAGGAATTCTGGTATGAGAAATGTCCATTTAAAGACTGGTTTGAACTGTGGTAACTTCCAAAACCTAGCATAATCTTGAATTACAGGAAAGAAGAGAAGAAATTAAAAAAAGTTACATCAACATGGTTAAATGTCCTTTTTTTTTGGCCACAGTCCTGCAACGATTCAGTAACACTGGGGTGTTTATCCACAGGTACTTTCCTTTTACATATTTATGGTGGGGAGAATCATTAAAATTATTTAGGCTACCAGCACTCATGTTAGCTTATTGACCAGTAGCTTGGCTTAGTAATGACACCTGTTCTGCCTGATTTAATTAAAAAAGAAAAACAACCAATAGAAACATACAGCTAACATAAAAAAATCTTGGCATTTCTGAGAGAAAACTGAAAAAGTAAAAATAGTATGCATACAGGTGAAGATGTGGCAAAGGCTACAGGGCAATCAGGCTAGTAAAGATCTTTTTTTGTTGCTGTGGACAGTTCAGACTGCCAAAGTCGGAATCAGTTGTGGGAGCACTTTGAGTGGCTGCTTAAATGGGGTAAAACAACATCACTTTACCTGTTCAACTATCAGGATCTTGGGCTTTCCCTCCTCCTTCCAATTTCAGTGCACAGAATCCAACGTGCACAAAAATCAAGCCAAGCAACTCAAGATGGAAAAAGAAGTATTTCCAACTGCCTGCCTAGATCCTGCCCTCTTAAGAAAAGAAGTGATTTTGTGCAGTTTTAGTAGTTTTTATGGTGCTGCATTTGTAGTGAGATTCAAACTGCTTGCAGTGCCATCTCCACAATCTGGCATGAAAATACTGCTGTGTGCTAGCAGGGCTGGCTCCTGCTGCCATTGGTGTCAGCAGAAACAGTGCAAGACCCTTGCCTGGATTTGAGAAGCCCAGTGGCTTCTCTGGCCCTTGGCACCACAGGGAACCAAAAAGTAACTCTCCCAAAACAGAAGTTCATCAGAATGCACGCTCGTCATTAACAATCTACTTACAAAATAAACCCTCACCTCCCAAAATTATTATTTCCTATATAATGTGACTCTGTCATCATGAGGAATGTAAGTGAAATCTAAATTTATTTATTTTTTTTGCTAAATAATAACCTTCTTTCCCGTCAGCCAGATTTCAAATTGTTTTGTTGTTTATGTTGCTTTCTGCTTCTGAGTGCCTTCATTGTGTTTCCAGGAATAACTGAGTGACAACTAATTACAGTCTTCTGATCACATGAAAGAAAGTAGAAAGTAACTAAAAAGCTAAAAAAATTGGCAGCATCACAAGTTCTGATTCTCTCTAAATGACAAACAGCACTACCCCACTGTGTTACTAAAATCTATACATCATCTTACAGACAAAAGAAAATAAATTCTTTGCATATGCAACATCTTTTGACAAAAATGAATTGCCAACTGCTTCTCAGACCAGCCAGATAGAGAATGCTCACACAATCTTTCTATCAGGCTTCACCAGACCAAAGTATTTTTCAACAACAGCAGCCAAATGAGAACACTGCTCTTCAAGGAAAAACAATGATACAGGGAGTGAGAAAAATTTATGCAGAGATCAACCTCAACTTCTCATTTGGCTACGGACACACAGAGAGGGACTAAATATGCTTTACCTGACCAGGCGTGATGCCCTACAGCTGAACTGCAAGCAATTAATTAACTACGAGTTTGCAAGTGTGGCCATACAGACAGGAGAGGAAATACTCCTGACTAGGAGCTTCTTCACCATTTGTGAAGTTACACCTGAAGGAGAGGTACCACAGCCCAGCTCCCCGTGCTGCCAACCGCTCTGAGAGCATCTCTCTGTGAACACAGCACCGGCACAGGGACTGTGCTGCACTAACACTGCTTAGCACAAATCACAGGTTAGGAGAAAACAATCTCAGAGCAGCTACTAACCAGGCAGCTTTATTGCTAGAAGCAGCAACACCTGAGTGGAAGGATGGACAACTACCTTGCACTCTATTTTATATCTATCTATCTATCTATCTATCTATCTATCTATCTATCTACTTTATTTTTCAGCTCTGCTGTTTTCAGATAGCATACCCAGCCCAGTTGCAAGCACAAAATAGGAGCTACTTAAATTCCCATTTCTTCAGCAGACTAAAGAAATCAGACTTTTCCCAAGCAGTGCAACAAAAAGAGCTGTGTTTATCAGGGAGCTACAGCTCCCTGCCCATCATGCCTTGAACAGCTGTAGTGAGTGAGCTGGTTCCTGATGGACAGGCAAGAGGTGTAATCTGAATCACACCATCCCACTGCTTATTCAGTGCCAATAGCTGATGCTACACACTCATCTCGCTCACCCACTTTTTTTTTTTATGTTTTGACACTAGTCCTGAAAAGGCAGGATTTAAGTTAAAACCCTTTTCAGTAACGCAAATGTGTTTTTGCAATTAAAGCCACACAATTAACATTGACAAGCTCAGGTCAGCAGAACATAGATTATGCCTTTCAAATGCTCTGCCACTCAGTGCCTTCAGCAAAAAGCTGCAGGAGAGGAGAAGAGGGGAAAAAAATCTCCACACATTATTTAACAACTTGTGCTCTGATGCACTGCACCATTTGTGGATTTGTGAAGGGAGGTTCATACATTTACTTAAAATCCCTTTGGCTGTGGCCTCCTTCTCTGCTGGTTCTACTCCTTCAAGACATGAAGAACTGTTTTTAGGGCAAGAAGGCTGGTAACATTTAGCAGAATAAACTTCTCAAAAAATCTTAAATTTAAAAATCCTCAAAATCCTTGCCTTAAAAATATTTCCCTTCAATCCTGGCAAAAAAAAAATATTTTATCTCACTCACTCAGCCACTACTAGACACAGAAATCACAGTGTTCTCGATCCATGTGATGAGATAGTGATTAATTTTAATTGAGTACTGCTGTTTTAAAGGGATCATCACTATGTGTGTGCATGTAAGATCACAAAACCAGAATGCTAAGTGTAAAAGCTAAAATAATTTCTCTCTTGCTAATTTTTACTCAGCTGCACTTGGTTCTGTTTTCCCAGAAATATCTTAATTTCATTAATAAAAACACTTGCACCTACAGATCTTTAGCATTAACATGACGACTCTCTTCTCTCTGTAGTCAGAAAGATCCAAACATTCTAAAAACAAAAGTGGCATCATAGCAAAATGGAAGCAGACAAGTCACTTTACCAGGACAATTCATGACCATCACACAGTAAGTGCAGTGCTAATTTTGGACTGGAGAGCTTGATCCCACTTCTACATCATCTCTCAAGAGTTACCATAAATTATGAACTCTGCAGCTAAAGCTTTCTGATTGTATTTAAGTGCCACACAGGTGTTTATGGCCTCATTTAACTGACAATAGTGTTTTAAAATGAATCTGCACAATCTGATTTAAATATTCCTGGCCTGCACCACTCTGTTGCTTTTAATGGTTACATGAGATAAGGGCCCTGACTTTAGACATAACCTACTATACAATGTGGTAGAATTTCATATAAAGGCAAGTTCAAGTAAGTATTTATATCTAAATCTAACACTGTATTTACACTTGTTTCCAGCTCAATGTGAGGTAAGAAGCACTGGAAATCCCCAGGACAGCAATGGCATGTTCTGTTGCCCTTCTGTAGGTCAAGTTTTTTCCTTCTGGAGGACAAGAGGATTCCCATAAGAGACTAAGAATTCCCAGCATGGCATTCCCTATTCAGGAAAGTCATATGTCTTGCAAAATGCTAACATGAGGATTATTGAAAAAAAAAACAAAACTAAACAACAAAACACAGGAGGTAAATGACAAGTTCAAAATCTATCCTGTGTCCTTTGTGCTTAAGTAATATTTCCATTACTCCAGGGCAGAAAATCAAACATCCTCTCTCCTGCTTGCACTAACAGCA
The DNA here is from genome assembly GCF_000747805.2 of Chaetura pelagica. Classification (NCBI taxonomy): domain Eukaryota; kingdom Metazoa; phylum Chordata; class Aves; order Apodiformes; family Apodidae; genus Chaetura; species Chaetura pelagica. The sequence goes on from NW_009953295.1 coordinate 10,884,272, forward strand.
TAAGTGTACTTACATATATTTAAACACACACACACACAATTTTTTTTCCCCCCCTGCCAAGGCATTTGTGATTAAAAAAAACAAGCTTGTCATTGAATTTCAGCTGTGGACTTGCACTCGGCTACCAATGTTTCTTTTAAAGCCATTTTAATTAAAATTGTGCTTCCTTATTAGTTTTTAATAATTTAAATTAAAAGCAGCAACATCTTCAGCATATTTTATTCTACAAGTGAGTTTAACAAACAAACAAAAACCCCACACAACTGTGACCTGTAGTTTCAGTTGCACCAAGGAGAAATTTGTGTGGAATATATAATGAAAATGCAGACATATAGATCACATTTCTTACCATGTCCCCAGGCTTGACAGAAACTGCCACCACTACTCCAGGCATAGGAGATCTCAAAATGCTGGAGGTGTCCTCTGCTGCTTTCTCTGGCATGTACTTGCTCAGCTCTGCAGCAACCTTCGTCAGTATTTGTAATTTGTACTAAAGAAAAGGAAGAGGAATGTTTTAAAAAACTGTACCTTGGTGAATTCCAGTCAATAATCTGCACTATTTTATGGCATATTTTTCATATAATACATCTGTTATCTGTTCTTCACAGGAGTGTCTGAAAACTGCTGTTTGAAATATTTATTCAGAGTTTCATTTTCAGGACATAGAAAGAAAAAAATACAACCCCAGCCTGCAGCAATGAGCAGATAAAAGGAAAGAATCAAGTACAGTAAAGTCAGACTCATTTAAAAATTTCAGGATAGAGAGGGGAGATACAAATTTAAAAAAAAAAACAACAAAAAAAACCAGAAATACCCTTATGCTTACTGCACATTATCTTTATTGGGTATGGAATATTGAGGGATTCATTTCCAGTGCTGTGCTGAACTGGAAATTTGACCTTTTATGAAAGTCTGTCAGATTTTCAGTGACATGATTGATTTGAAACACTATCCTTACTTTTTTAACGTTTCTTTTTATCATGTATCTAATGTTTGAAGTGAGTAACTTGTTCAGATTTTGCAATTAGAACATAATAAACAATTTCACTTCCATTTTTTTCATGCACAGGCAGAATGATGGAACATTTTGGAAATATATAAGCCGAATATATTTTAGCTGAAATAGAAGCTGTTCAGTAGCTGTTATCTAACTTGAGAAGACAAAAATAATGTTTTCTCTAGCATCTTTTACAGCAATTAGAAATGGAAAAGAGTATGATGAACCTCAAGTATCTGAGAGCATCCTTTTAAACAAAACCTTTCTGAAAAAAACATGGATGCGTGCACAATAATTTCTGCTCCAGGCTTTCAGTTCTTAAAAACTTGGAACCACTTTAGAGAGAGAATTCATGGCACTTAAGGCAGATGGGCTTCCCATTCCTCCCAGCGCACTTGCAAACGAACGCAAAGAGCCAGTAGATGGCAGCAGGTCTCTGCGGGAAACTCCTGCCCCACCAAGGCCAACCGGGTGAAGAACCGACACCGCACTTCAACAATAATTTAAACAAAGGTTTTAATAATAAGCATCGGATGAGCCGCATTAACAATTCAAATGCGTATTTTGCTGATGGAAAGTTCAACACCTTGCTTTGAACAGTATGTTTTCCTCCCAAACAATTAGCTATTGTTTTACTGGCAATAAAATGTCTTTACTTTTCATTTTTCCACAGACAGAAAAAATCTGATATCCTTATGGTGAAGGTAAAGGGGGGACTCTACCTTCTGCTTCTGTAGGGAGTAGAACAAGGTATTTGGAAATACATGCAAAAGGTGATTAATTCTGCAATGACACCGTCAAAAAGCAGCTTTGAAAGCCAAATTAAAAATACGTAACAGAGGATTAGCATCCTCCGTAAATGGCGTTTGGACACACAAGATGATGTGCAATGAGCAGTGGAGCTATTCAGCTAGAAATACATACAAGAAGCAAACGGTTAAATGAAGTGATTCCCCCCCCCATCACCCCAGCAAATGTAATAAAATGCCACACAGGTATTCCCTGAAGCTGTAAGTGGCACCCAAAGACTGGAGGACCCATTCCCAAACACGTGCCTTGGTGACAACTGATCCGGCACAGGGAAACCAGCACCATTTTGTATGCAAAAAGCCGCTTCAGCTCCAAGCCTCCTAGAGGCATCATCATGACAATTAAGACTGTGGCACTCAAATTTTCCAACCCCAAAGAGGGATGGTTCTCTGCCTGCAGCAGCAGCTACATTCGATGTAGCTTGCTTTTCCTCAGAGTAAAGTGTGTGTGTGTGTGCACACAGGCACACATGCTGTAGGGAGAGGGGAGGTGATGCCTATAGGAGATTTGATGACATAAGTTGCAAATAGAATTGCAGCAGTGTGACAAGTCAAATAATAACATCTTATACATGTTTCTTTACTCTTGAGTGTCTGTTTTGCAATCAAGACGTACAAGTGTCTGCCAGTTTCTGAAGGATATGATCCTTAAGTGAAATTACTGTGCAAATAAAAGCTTTTTACTCCTATTAAAATTCATCTGAGTCATAAGTGGCAAGGAAAAAAAGCTTGCAGAGTGTATTCTGCTGTCAATCTAATAAACATTCTGTGCAGAGGGACTATTTATCAAAGATAAATTGTACTTAAAAGTCCTTCATTAAATCTATGGGGGGGAATATAATTACATCAAATTGCACAGTTTCAGTATCCAGGGCTAGTGTCTTCTTTATACTCAGAGTTTGAAAATAATAATAACAAAAAATAAAAAAGGAAGAACAAAAATAAGTTAGATTTGTGGACTGCATTGTTGCCTCTTTCAAGAGACTATTTTGATACCATTTCCAAGGATTAGGTTTCGATGCCATTTAGGTTTTTAAGCCACGTATAACACTTCCGAGCTGCCCAATTTCAAAATTTAAGCTGGAAGTGAAAGCTGGACCTTCTGCATTCACATAGGTTAACAGTATTTTGCAAAAAATCTGAAACACAGAATTCCCTGTGCACTCCATAATGTACAGCAGTGGGGGAAAAACCACGTTCCTCAAGTCTGCTGCACTTTAAAGCTCAGTTCTCCACACCAAGTTAAAATATCCCTTCCAAACATTGTTTTTACTATCTTTATAATTTTCATATCTTTTAGATTCCTTTCTCTGCAGGACTCCTGCTTTGCTTGGAGTGAGATGTAAGAGTCAGTGCTCTCAAAGCTTTAAAACGCGGGTCTTTGTTATTGATGAGCTGTTCCTTTTCCTTTTGTATTTGTTTATTGTTCTTTAGTCTGTTTGGGGGATAAGCAAGTTACTGCAATCAAAAAGTAAAAAATAACAACAGTAAACTTCTGGGGAAAGGCCTTTTTTGGCACGGTTGCTTCACAAATGACCTTTCAGAACAGAAAAAGACAAAGGCGCAAAGAAAGGCTCCTTCTTTAAGATTACCTTTGATGTATTTCTGCTGCTGGCTGGACCCCACTAAATACCCGCATAAGTGTCCCTTTGTAAGGCTGTTTGAGATCTCTGGGGGATGAAGGGAGCAGGGGGCTGTTCACCTCACCGAGGGGGCAGCCTGTGGCTCAGGAAAGACCAGGACAACCAAGGCCTGCCAGTGCCACTACAACAAAGACAATTAAGAATATACCCGATTTGTTCATTACACCATTTAACACTGCTGCTGTGCCTTTGATCCAGCCAGGGGAACACCGAGCATACGAAGCAGAAGTTTTGACATGTGGACAAGGTTCAGGTTGTTTGTTTTTTTCCTTTATCCTCACGAGGAGGAGGAGGAGGAGATGGGAGAAAGAAGGGGCGTAAATGGGGGAAGGCTGTAAAGTTTGGTTTATAAATAGAGACCAGAAGGTTTCCACTGGCTTAAACCAGAAGAAACATCTGTTGGAGTAATAAAGAGATTGCGGGTGGACTCGCAGAGCAAGGAAAGCTGCTAGCCATCAGATTGGAGCTGACGAGTAGTTGTCACCAGCCACTGCTCCACTCTGCAGGGTTTCAGAGCCTAATTCTGCCAGCCAAAGCAAAGTTAATAAAGAGGTACCCGAAAGGAGCTGTACAGCTTTTGATAGCATAGAAAACAGGTGTTTCTTTTCCACAGGTCTGCAGGAGTCCACGGTCAGTTGACAAAAATTATAGTAGGGAAAAATGAAAAACTACCTCATATAATCAAATCTCTGTGACCAAAAAAAAGAAGAAAACAAAAAGGTGCAATAATAGCAGTGGCAAGGAGTAAGGGGGTAAAGAGTAAATACAGTGAAAATTATACCTTGGGTTTTGTGAAGGTTTTTTGTGGATATCTACTGTACTGATCCCCCAAGTCTGCTGACTAGAAGTAGACTGGCTGAAACAAAAAAGGTGGCCAGAGCCACCATTTGACTCCATCTTTGCTTTAAAACAAGTCCTGTAGTTTGCACAGATGCAGTTCCCTGGCTCCATACATCAGAATAATGAAAACTCTCAATAAAACACTCAAAACTGCCCTCAGTTGCAGCTCCCATTAGTTTCCTAAATGTGATCTTCCCTGTGCACCTGAAACTCATGTCCCCAGAAGCTGTAAATGTTCAAACTCCATTGGAGATTTTATAGAGCAATCTAATGTATCAGTACCCATGTGTTACTTACAGCAGTGTTTGGACTGCTGACCAGATGTGGATTTTTCAGCCTGCTTTCCCTAAATGTTCAACCATGTTTTTCAAATGTCTGTCATTTTTGTGGCCAGAAGAGCGAAAATCTTACAGAGCTCAGATTTCAGTGGAGAAACTGTCTGCTGTGCCTCTTCATTACTTTCACTAACCTTCCAGTTTCATTTTGTTGAATCGGTGAAATCTGTTAACTGTGGTCACATAATTTCCCTTTAACACTCCTAATCTGCATCCTGCCTCAAGTCACTTAACTGTTGTCACCTGCGGTTTGACTGTCACAGGAGCATGTTACTCAGTGCTCCTCCCAAGCAGCACTAGGCAGGGCTGAACACAATGAGCACAACGCCTTTTTAATTAACCATTATACATCTTAACATGGTGATCACAGCCTTGCTTAGATTTCCTCCGAGGCATCGAAACAGGAAACTGAGATATTTATTCCATATTCCTTGAAGGTGTCAGGCACCACCTTCTTTTTGAGTCAAGGATTTATTTATTTATTTTTTCTACTCAACAAGGAGATGAATGACATTTTGCAAATCACGGAGACTTTTTATTTTCCAAGCTCTGTATTCTAGAGCTGATTTACTTCCCCAGGGTGGTGGCGAGGAACGACGGGAGCACCTGCACAAAACAGTAACAGCACTTCCCATCTCCTGGAGGAGCCCACGCTCAACATGCCATGGAGAGTTAAATAAATGCACAGAAATCAAAACACACACACAACAATAAAATAAAAAGGCAACCCGAAACAGGCACAAAAACGATGAGCCTTTAAGTAGCAGCAAAAAGAGAAAGAAAGGAGAAGCCTCACCACCATGCAGCACCCACTCCAGCAGCAGAAACTTAATTAGAATTGTAATTCAGCCACATTTCCCACTTCCCGTTCCTTCTGCGATAACATCATTAACACTCTAGAGAAACCTAACCAGGGTTAAAGCCATGAAAAAAACCCAAATGTTACATATACATCTATACATCCCCCTCCGCTTCTGACTTATGATGCTGGAGAGGCAGCAGCAGAAAGGTGCGGACGGGAAAGCCTGGAGCCTTGGAGCTCGGATGCAG
>NW_009953295.1:10890089-10933579 GCF_000747805.2 Chaetura pelagica
CTACAGCTCTATTTATATCAGCGCCCAGTTGTGTTTACAAAGCTGCCGTAATTAGAAGAGATGCAACAGGCAGGGCGATATTATTCCGGTTCCCGTTCCGCCGGGCTGCCATGCCAAGTGCGATCCCGCTTCCCAGAGTCAGGAGAAACGACAAAAGCCCCCTTTTCTCCGGGCCCCGCGCTCAGACAGCACTTCATTTGCAGCTCTCTATAATTAGATTAATGGTGCAGCGCCGCACAAAGCGGGCCCACTTCACATCAGATAGCATATGAATTAGGACAAACACTTATTTCAATTCCAGGCAGAGAAAGCAGTGACTGGGGTATTTAGCATACCCTTTATGGTGGAATGAGATGTTAATTGTGTACCATTACCTCTAAACTGCCTGCTTGTTGTATAAATCACTGTGCTAATTGATGCAGAGATAGAAACGTAGCCACAGGCAAGAAAGCAGCGGAATGAGAGCTGAAGATGGTGGATAAAGGATTATCGAGTACAACCATATGGAGATGAGGTTCCTTTGAAACCTGCCCACGAGCAGCCGTACGATGAACTACGGGGGGAAAAGTGCTGCACTGATGCGTAGGAAAACACACATACACACATTTCACGTCACCGCTTCAGAACGGGGTCTTGGCAGCGAATCCGAGCCGAGCAGCAAACTGAAGAATAAATGTGTGTAATGAACCTCGACACAAGCTTCCAAAATGACAAGCAGCAGGGCAGGCATGTCTGGGAAATAATCACTGCCCCGCCTGGATTGTAGGGGCCGAAGTTAATAAGTAACACTTCAAAACTATCCAGAGCTGATGCTTCCCTGACCCACCTGCGAACTAGAAATAACATTTAAAATAAATAAAAAATAAAATAATAAAAAACACCCCAAACAACAACAACCCAAGATACTTAAGCGGCTGCTAATAAGTTAAACGTTGTAACAAGAACATCCGCAGTAACAACTCCACATCTCCTAGCCCGTGCACACACAGAGACAAGAAAATCCCTGAAAATCCCCCTCCACGTACTGCAAAAGCAGGAGAGGAGACCCTGTCAGAAGTACCAAGTAGCTGTGTCAGCACCAGGACGAACGAAGCCTTCTCACAGATGGGGTCCGTAGTTTTTGGTCATCTCTAAAACAGCCTTATAGCCACAGGGGCTCTTGTACCTGCATCCCCAAGTGGGGATTCTCTGGCCTTAAATAAACTGTTGGACCAAACCCTCTGCTCACACTCCTCACCACACAGAGTTGCAGCTTCCTCCTCCAACTAGATTAAAATATTCATGAAATAGGTTGGACCATAATGCTTTTAGGATGCTTCCCCCCCCCCCCCCCCCCCCCCCCCCCCCCCACACACGAGCACTTGCATCACCCCAAAGTTGTGCTGTGCTTCTTCCCCTACAGACACTGCAAATCTGTTTGGCCTAACTATTCTGCAGGAGGGTGGCTCTAGTCTACACTGCACTATAAATCATGCCCTGGAACAGGAAGTCCAGGGAAGTGCTGGAGTCATCATCCCTGGAGGTATTCAAAGGACATGCAGATGGGGTGCTCAGGGACATGGTTTATGCTGGATTAATGGTTGGACATGATGATCTTAAAGGTCTTTTCCAACCAAAAAATACTGTATATCTCCCATCTGCCTCCAAATTCTTATATAAACTTTTCTTCTCAAGCTTCTAGTTCAGAAAACTTGGTTGAACTTGCACAGAGGTAAGACTTAGTTTGATACTTTGATCACTAACAGAATGCCAACACAAAATGCTAGCAACTAGAATATTACTCAATGTGCTATTCTAAGAAAATATCTTCTAACTCACAACATGACACTTAAGGACAAATGCTGTCTTTCAGCCACAGATCTAAGCTCTAAGATCTTAGCACAGGGAAATAAACTTCTGAAAAGACAAGGTATCTTCCCCTCAAGTGTTCAATCCTCGCTGTTCTCCAGCATTTGATACTGCCTTAGCTTAAAAGAGCAAAGAGAATGCATTATAAGTATTAGGTATCTCACTGTCCTAAGGTTCATTAAAAAGAGTGAGATACAGCATGTTCCAACTTCGTTTTTCATTTTCTTTTGGAACTACTCCATTTTCCTACATATGGCAGCTAAATCTGACTTGGGTGGGGTGATAAAGTGTTGAAGTAGTGTTTATTTACCTCAGTTCCCAAATAAATACACATAACAAATATATAAATGTGTATCCATGTATATGAAGGAGGGCTTAGGGGTGGACAGTCACCCATTACAAACAAGCAGTACTAATGTACAAATTACTGCTTGCTGCAAAATCAAGTGAATAACAGAAGGGAATCCTGTATTGGCTGACAAAGTGCTTCAATTACTTTCAGAGGAACCTTTAAATTATTTCCAACACAATACACCAAACAGGAGTAAATAGAGTGATGTTAAAAACAGCATTCACTGTTTTGAAATGACAGTAGAGTTCAACAGTTTAGATTTTAGTCACCAGACATACAAAGCCTGTGGATTACCCTCCTTTATCACTGAAGCTTACTACTTTCAGGCAATACTAGCTGTATCTGGCCAACCAAAGGGGACTTATGAAACAGAAACAAATGGCAGTAGAAAAACCCCTGTGTAACTACTTCGAAATAACACCTCCCAAGTGTGCGGCCAGTTGACATAAACAGAAATGCACTGAGGAAAAGAGCTGTGAAGCTGTGGAACAGTCCTGTTCCTAATCATTAATCACTTTTTTTTTTTTTTCCTTTAGACCATTTAAACTAGCCCATTAGAGCCTGCAGCAAAACGCCAACGCTCCCATCACTTGCATGTCAGCAGTGCCGGTGTTAACAGGAGAAAATATATGGTTTCTATGACTGTACCCTAATTCTACAGCATTTGCTACCTTTAATTGAAAAAGGAAGTTAAACACAAGGTAAATCATTCCATTAGCTAACCTGTTTAATAACACATCATGTCACTATGTTACCATGACATAATGCATCACTTTCATCACTCTTATGCTTCAAATACCATCAACATACACTTCAAACATTTACTTTATATTTGCCGTTTAATGAAAAATGCTGGGAGAACCGTCTTCAGTACCACGTGTGGAACTTAACACATGACACCACCATTTCCTCAACTCATCTGCAGGTTGGTTAGAAACAGGTTTCTGCCACAACGTTTGCCACCTCATGAAAATGGTTTAGTTAGGTCATTAGCAATTTGGATTTTGTCTCAAAATAACCAGAAATTCCCACTGGAATAATACCTAGTTCTCTGATACAATCTGTTGAAAAAGAGCATGAAAAAATCTGCACATAAAAAGCAATTACTTGTTTTCTGAAACGTGTTCCAATCCTGCAGGCTTTTGCCTAACTTTTCAGATGGAACCAGGCCAACAGTAGCCATCAGGGCTTGTTGTTATTATAACACAAATCACATGCCTAAGTGTTTACAAAATCATACCCTCTAAATATGGAATATGATCTGGAGTAGGCAAAAAAAATCAGCTATGTGTTGACAGTGTGGTTAAGCATGACTAACTCCATTTTACAGTACAGTGGTTTTAACATGTATTAATAAGCAATAAAAAAAATCCCACATTTTATAAGTATTTTAAATGGGCAAGAACATTTGACCTGTTCTTTATATTACAACCAAAATGTAAGCACTGACAGCAGCCATGCAACTTTGTCTTCACCTTGTAGCAGCAAACAGAGTCACAAAACAAGGCAGGTTTTTTCTTTTCTTTTTTAAAAAAATAATACATCCCCTCAACAAACACACAAACCAAACAAAAAACCCACAAAAAACCCAACATAGCCAACTTTTAGTGACCACTGTTACCGGATGCACACAGAAAAAGCAGGTGATGGAGCAGACTCAGCCTTGGCAGGCAAGACAAATCACCCTGCCACTTTGAACTTCTATTACCTACACACAACTATAATATTTGTTTGCTCTGAAATTTCAGTTGTATCCCAGACAAAATGGCTAGGAAAATATGCTACCTCATAAGTAGCTGCCTGCTCTTTTCCTATTCTTATAATTGGAAAGTAGACAGAGGTAGTGCTAATGATATCACTATGACCAAGGCTTTAAATTCGTTTCAGAGAGAAGTTTGGTTCAGCTCTCCTGAGTTCACTGGCCGAGAAGAAGAGTTACACAGATGTCCAACTAAGAAAGGTTGCAATGAACTGCACTGGCCACAGGTGACTACCAAGTGGCCCGTATGTCTTGCTAAGGTAATTTGTTACAGTAATGGACTTTCACCACAATAAGAAGTAAGTCTGTTGACGAAGAACTGCAAAAGGCTCATGAAAGCAACCTGTAGAGTTTGGTTTGACTAGAGACCTGGGTGATGTACATAAGGTCACAACTTATAAAAAGGGAAAAGCCAAGAAAGATGTACAAAGCTATAGTATCAGTTATATAGCTATGGTACCAATTATATAGCAACCCAACACCTGTAGGATACTTACTGTTTTTCAGCCTGGTTCATTTTGGTTAACTACAAACTCATAAATTATTCAGGAAGTTCAGTAAAGAAGTACTATTTTAAAGTATTACCTGATTTGGGACATAATAAATCCCCCTCTAGAAAAAAAGGACAACCCTTGAATAGAATTGATTTAAAGAAATGTCAAGCAAATACTGCTTAATTTCTAGACAGCAATGTTTCTCCCCCTTGGGGTGGCCATGGAATAAAAAAATGTTTGACTTCTCCTCCCTTCAAGCTCAGCACTACTTTTGGCACTCAAATGGAAGAAAGAGCAGAGCACAGGGGCCTTTCATTCACTGTGAGGCTACCTACAACTACACAGAACATTTAGATAGGTCCTATTTTCCACTGACTGCAAAAATCGTTTTAGTCTGTACATTTCATACAGAGAAAATTGCAGAGAAACCTGCATTTTTTCACAGCTTACAAGTTTTGTAATGGTTGGGCAAGCACTGGTTAGAGATTCGTCTGTCAATTTTCCTTGGAGTGCTTCCAAATACTACTTGGTAAGCCACAGCATCTTTCTGTTTTGTTTTATACAGCAGGTAGCACAATGACATCTACAACTGGAGAAGAATGTGTGTAGGAAGCCAAGGCCTTTTTGCAGAGATTTGATTCAGTTCACAAAGCTCTCTGGATTGAAATTTGGATTTAGGGAAGTTAACATCAAGCCCCTTGAACCTGGGCAAGTCCAGATACATTTGTAAGGCTATTGGAACCCCAAAATTGAAAGCAGGAGTCTAGCTGGTCGTGAGAGGAGGCTTTGAGAAAGGAGTGACTACATGTATGAGAACTCAAGCCCTCTAAGATGGTGCAGCTTTACAGAAACTGTGTGATAATCTCTTCTGTACGTCTTCCTGTCAGACACTCTGCTCTTGCACCACAGCAATTACAAAGCCTGGCAACTGATTTAGGGGTTTTAGTAGTAGGATTACGAAATTAGATTAGATAGGAGGATTATGAAAATCCACAAGAACTCTATACATTTTATGATATGTAATAAAAGAGGCTTTAATTATATTTCTTAATTATTCTGGATACTAAATCCTCCCTGAAGTCTCAGCAATAGTACAACTACAGCACCAGTATTTTACCCATTTCCTACCATTCGTTTTCCAGGAATTGTTTAATGGCATTAGGGTGGATACCTACATTAGCAATAAATGCACATTCTATAATCTTTGAAACTCAGAAATACATGCTGTTGCATCTGTGATTACTAGCAGCACTATTCATGTAGGACTCAAAATGCTCTTTTACATTACAGACTTGTGCTCTTGTAACGCAAACCTTACATGACTATCTTTGCTAGTACCTAAGGGATAGATCCAACAAAAGACTTACACACCCAGCAGGTGTGTAAGCAGGACACTTAGCCAAAATGGAGGCACCTAAATCCAAAATGTCAACACAAACCTGTGAAGGTGCTTATATTCTATGCTCCTCCCTTGTCCAAAATACATGTTTAGAGCGCTGCTGCACGGCACCTCCGAGGAATCGAGTAATACAGCCTCCTCAAGCCCAGAAGTGAACCAGATGTCAGGAAAGCAGGATCCAGTTCTGCACCTGGGACCACTTCTACATTTTTCTTTCAACTGACATTGCATATCATCCATAAAATATTGCTGAGCCAAAAGAGAAAAAAATAAAATAAAACTGAGACCAAATGGATGGTAAAAATTGAAAAGAAAAAAAATCTCCAAGACTAGTCTCTTATTTTCAGTTTTAAGCACATGTGTAGTCAAACTTTTCCCTTATGTGTGCTGATGGAGCAGCTTTTTCCAAAACAGGCTTACACTTACAAATATTTTACTCACAGAGACACAAAGTTATTAATTGCCAAATACACATTAGGCGATTTATGACTGAGCCTTCTTAGCCCATAACACTCACGTGAGAGGCTCAGGTAAGAAGCAAGTCCTGCAAGTCATTTACCAGTGAACAGCAACATTATTCAGTGGATCTGGGGATGAAGTGATGAACACTCCTGTATGTAATTACACTTGATAGAGCAGCAGAATGCAAACACACAAACGAAGATCAGACTAGAGGACCTCAGTTACTAACTCATAATCACCCATCCAAAGTTACTAGTGTGCAAGCTTTGGCCACTACTTCATAATTGATTTAACCTCTGTCCTCGAGGCAATGTTTTGAAGTTGTTGGTTAAAGTGATTGAGTATTTATTTTTTAAATTGGACTAAGTTTTTTTGAGGCATTCAGAGCACGGAGTATATTGATCTTTGTATTTTCATCTCTGCTCCTGACTCAATTTTTGACATTACAATTAAAGGATCATGTGAAACTGCTTCAAATAATCATAATGAGAACAGTGCAGAAAGCAAGCTAGGAATACTTCTTTAAATGCAAATGAATAAATATTTAATCAGTCCTACACTTCACTGAACATTTTTTTTATGACATGGGAATATATTTGCAATTGCCATTACAGGATTTCTTCTAGAGCTGCATTTTATACATCTGCTATATTTTATTATGTATCTATGTTTCTTTCTCACACCAGCATTTTTCTTAGCATAATCCAATAAAATAATAGTGCTCAGACAACCTACAGTGGATTTGGATTATTACATTTGCAGCTACTACTGGTTTAGGCCCCAGACCTATTTTCCAGGGTCACCAAGCTGATTTCTCTGATGGTTTAAAAGAAGAAATGAGACTCTTAAATAGTACTTTCAATCACCAGAGAAATTTGCCATGTTTCTTTAACTGTGGGCCCTTGCTTCCAAAAAACCCAAAACCACTATTCACAAGAAACCTGAGTTCATTTTCAAGTCTCTTGTTAATCATGGAGTGAATTTCTCCACCTGAGGAGAAGACTAGAAGTGATCCACTGGCCACAGGGTGAAAACCAGTTGACTGGAAAGAACTTTGGCTGCAATAACATGGTAGGATAACACATCCATAGATACATATCTATTTTCAACGTATCAGTTAATCACAGTTGGGTGAGTCTGTGTATCAATAACTATTTAAACTTGGTGTGGGAACACGAGAAGAAACTAGTAACAATAAAGAAAGCTGCTGAGAAATGCAAATTCCTGAGCATTGTTGTGTAGAGTAAAACGAGGACAGAGAGAAGGAAAGGATTTTAAGACTGGAAATAAATAGTACAGATTTTATCCATCACAATAGGCTTACTACTCAGTATAACATTAAGAAGTATAAAATGCTGGTTATCCTCATGCTTCAAAGCTGAGAGTTTATGTCAATTTCTGTAACATAGTGATAATTACTCAGTTACCTTCATTTCTATAGGGATTACTTTCTACAGACAAATTTCACTCAAGTGACACGAGTTACAGTCACATGGCTCACATCCTCTGCCTCCTTTTCAAATACAGACAACGGGTTTTATTCCTCCAGCTCTTTTGACCTCACTACTGTTTCCTGAAATCTAGATAGCTGCTCAACCAGCTACAATTTGGTTGCAAGATATTTGATCTTAAATATTTAAAATGAGACAACGGTCACAGGACACTGGCAGAATTCTCTGTGTCTCCTGCTCTCTCCATATGGAAGGCAATAATGGATAACTTGCTTTGTTATATACTAAGACTTCAAGATTAACTGTGCAGGCCATGAAGTCAATGTTTGGGGTATGTAATCAATGACCAAATCTCCGTTGTATGGTTGCCTGTAATCCAAAACAGGTTGAGTGTTTCACAGTTGCATTGCTTTACCTGCTGCTGTTTAACTGCTGCAATAAAGTCAATTATCATTATAGGGCACTAGATGCAAGAGCGATTGTGAGGCTACCTCCATGGCACGCTCACCTTTGTGGTAGTTGTGCTTCTTGCACTTGTCCTTCCTTGCTGCTCTTCCATAGGGCAAATAGCTCGAAAGACGATCAAGCAAAAAAGTATAATCAACACAACTCCCTTCTCCCATTCCTGACTATTTGCTTATTTTGGAAGATAAGAAGTTTTGACAGCAGAGCACATTAGTCAGAATAATATTTGAAGCTTCAAAATCTGCTGACCTACAACATAACCAAAGAGCTGGTTTGCTGCAGTCAGTGAAGACTTTAGTTCCAGCTACAGAGTGTCAGAAGATTTGGTACCAATTGGGATCCTACTTCAAGATCAATGACAGGCATTGTATTTCTCTTCCTCCTTTAATACAAAACAAAACTAAAATGTGTTTACTGCCATTATGGAGGGGTAACCTTGCTAAAGCTTGCAGCTGTAACGCCTCATGATATCATATTATTACGTGACCTTCACTGTTTATAGAGTCGATAGAACATAATTAAATGACTTCATAGAATCAAATTAATTTCTCCTATGCTGTATTCATTTTAAAATTGAATCAATATTATTTACCCTACCTGACAATAATGCCCCGTGCTTCACACAAGATTGATTCAATACCAGCAGGTAGTTATCAATGAATGCACTTTGCTGTGGTAAATGAACACAACCTCAGAAATGTGAGGTTTCTGGTGTATGACTGAACTGTAACTGAGTTTTGTTCAGGTCTTTTTACTTCTTCTTTTAGGTTTCATATAAGGAGAACCTGAATTTCAGTCAGCACCAGTACAGTAGCCATCTGAAAAATCATCAGGCAGCACCATTGCATATTGAACACCATTATACTCTGACAAGGTTATGCCACATGCAGACAAAAAAAAAAAAAAAATCAAGAAAGAAATATCAGATTCTCAGCATTTCTTGAAAAACATGGTTGTTTGAACTCTTAAGCATCACATGAGTATCATGTGAAAGGCAACTCTGTATTGTGAAGGGCACACTACATGAATTTCAATTTGTTCTGTTCAAAACAGAGCAAGAAAAAAAAGCTATGATTCTTGGAAGGATAAACCAAGACATCATTTTTCATTTAGGAAAAAAAATGTATGAACCTAGTAACAGTCAATATAAGCTAAGACTCACTTCAAGTTATATACATACATTGAAAACAAAACTAATGTCAACCAGATGGACATAACCTGTATGTTAACTTCAAAACTAACTAAACATACGGACTTCGGCAAAGTTGTTTCATTTAGGGCAATTCTAAAATAAAACCCGTGAAAAGGAGATTTTAGAAGACATTGAAGATATGGGCGTCTGTGACCACTCACTTTCAGTGGGACCTGGTGTTCTGGTTGCTTTCTCCCTCTTAAAACGTGTCCTTGAATCCTCACAAACCTTCAGCTTTTTAGTCTTTGTAAGAAAGCCCTCATTTTCCTAGAGTAACATAACCTAGTTTGCACCAGTCATTTTCCCAGCTTCCAAGGTACAGCTCCTTCTTCCTTGCAAGTTCTTCAACCTTTTAAATGTACTGAGCAATCCTGTTTTTGCTTTACAGAAAATTGTAGGAAGTACACTGAAGAAAAGCACTTCCATAGCACACTTGATCTCATGGTTTACTACTGATTTAGTATTCAGATATTCTTTGTGTAAGAGCCAAAAAAACAAGAGCAGAATGCTTTAGAATAATATTGGCATGTTTTTATATATTTAGTAAGAGAGGTGAACGGCAATTTTAAATATAAACAGTCTTTACAGTTCACATCTTTCAGAAATCAACTACAACTTCACAGCTTTTTTTATACCCGTATTTTAAAACTGAAGTTGGCTTCCGTGGAAAAAAACCTGTGTCTTCATGAGAATTTAAAATAATTCCTTTCTTTAAAAACAATTTCTGATCATATGTAACATCTGTCATTGTTTTGATGTCTGCTTGCAAAATACAGAAAGCCAGCATGTGTCATTCAACTTTCCTTCCCTTTATGTGTGTTCCACAAAAACATCTTTTTTGTCAACCATAATGCACTGCAATTCCCCCCAAAATAGCATGAACGCTATATCTAGCTTTGCAGAAACCCAAAATAAAGAGAAAACTGAATAACCAGCATTAACAACCTACACTTAAAATTACTTCCCCTATAATATTACACCACAAGCAAAAGAGAAGCTTCCGTAATTTCCATTTCAAGTGCACATAATGACAAACAGTAATCAATACAACATATGTTCAATGCAGAAGAGCTACTGTAACTGCTGGAGTCCACAAAACTGAGGGTTTGCCAGTAGGGCAGTGAGGCAATTTAACACATAGTAGTCAACACCAACCACTGAGGAATTCTTTTTCTTTTCTCTGCTGTTTTTTCTTTTTATTTCTCTTCTGTCCAGCTTTACTATTGCAGGTGAAATACCACTTATTAACTGGCTTTATAAGTTCATTCATTTATTTAACATTCACATCAAAAATGTTACATACGGGGGTGAAAAAACCCCAGTCTGAGCTTCCCTATCCCACGCAGAACCTTCCTGCCTGAACGCATAAAATGCAGTCATCATCTGAGTAATTTTTTTACTTTGTTTCCTTTTTATCACCAAGTTTAATATTTATAAACAATAATATAGAATCTACAGTGAATGTACAAATTATATCTACATATTTATGTGTGTGCTATATATATTTGCCTAAGTAGATTTACATCTAAGATTTTAGTTCTGTTTTGAGGTTTATAAAATCTTTTTGAGTTATAAGGGTTTTTTCCTGTGCATGAATGTATTTAAGAGGTTAAAGAGAAAAATGGGTTTGTTTGGTTTTTTTTATTGTGATAAGCAACATGAAACAAAACAAGTCTTTCTCTTGTTCTCATGCATTTTGAAAGGCATCCTAAAGGAAGTTTTGTTCTTCAGTTAAGGTATTAGATAGCATGTCGAACTGTTCTTCAGTTAAGGTATTAGATAGCATGTCGTGCATTAAAAAGAAACACTGTTCTTAATGCTTTAGTTAAATTCTAGGCTCCATCTGAAACTTCCTGTAACATCTCGCCCACCTTTAGGGGCAAGATTTACACACCATTGCAATTTGGATGCTTTAAGGTGTCCCATCTGATTTATGCATGCTGCTCCAGAAACCTACAGGGCACCTGCAGGGCCTGTATTATAGCTGTCACCTCCCTAAAGCCCTGGGTACTTGAAACACGAAGTTAGACACCAACATTTGGACATAAGATCCGTTTGCAGCCAAAGCAGAGAAGCACAAGGAAGATACTTGCCCTAAAAGTGCCCAACTTTCTCTCTACTAACCAAACCACCTCAGATTATATCTAATTTTTTGGTACTTCCCTTAGGGCAGATGAAACTCAGATTTCTCTATGTTTCTGTTTCCTGTCTGCAAGATACAAGAAAAATGTGGCCTGACTTCCCAGCAATGTCATAAGGGTAAATTCACAAGTTAGTATGAAGAACATCAGAATGTAGGAGGTATCAGTTCGAACTGTGAAAAATACTGTCCCTGATTTGCAAAACATTAGCAAAAGAAAGAGACAAAGGAAAACACAACTGCACTCTCCTTTGAAAGGAAGCGCAGCTATGTAGTTTTATCATAGTGGGATAATGTGAACCTCTGCATAAAAGGCTATTCTGTGAAAAAAACAAAACAACAACCCAAACAAAAAATTAGGCAACTCACTCTTTCATAAATTTGCTGGTGTATGGTTGGGAGTGAGCTTCATGGCTTTCCTGCACGGAAAGTCTAAGTCTGCTTAAGACAAAAATACACCAAATTGTTTCAGAATTTTCTGCGGGCAGTTCAGCTACACTAAGGGACCTGGAGACGTGGAAAGGACCCCCGACTGTGGGGCAGGCAGATTGAGACTCATCCACAAGTTGCACTCCAAAGACTTTCACACAGTCTTTGAGTAAGATAGAGCTTGTAGGAGTGGATCAGAAGCTTGGCAGAATACAAGCATATGCACACACGGTTAAGGAGAAAAGGGCTGAAAGGGCCCATGGTCACAAGGCTTTATTTTCCTCTGTCTTCTTGGCAGTCCTGGTCATCATCCCAGTGTATTTCTTCTCCCTTCAAACAGCTGCTTGAAGTGCAGAGGATATGTCTGAGTGGCACAGTAGAATAAATACACAAGTGATCATAAATAATTTCCGAGTTGGGCAATACATCATTTACTCACTGCTCTACATGGAATTGCAAACAGGCAAGTTTAATCATTTTAATTTCCAGTTATTTTACCCACTTTACTAATTACCATTAAAGCACTGATTAGTTTGTAATAGTTATTCATTAGCTGCGAGTTGAACAAGCACTGATTTGAGGTAATTGCTTCCTTGACACATTCTGGGGAATAAGTATTTCATAGTTAACAGATAATGACTCTGATGAAATGCATGGTCAACAGCAAAGACTTAAAGAATCATTTGTGATTCTTTGGTAAAACCAGCTTTCTTCCAGCCAGAGTAACCAAGGACGGTCCTGTAGATCATACTTTATGAACAGAAAAACAACACGTTGAGACAGCTCAGTATTATGCCTTACAAATTTGTCTTGGAGAAGGACTGTATTTTGCCTGAGGCCCTCCTTACAGATTATTACAATGCCTTGTTTCTGGAGAACAGTTGTTTGTCCTTGCACTCAGCCTCTTCCTCCTTATCACATTGATCCTCAGTAACAAAAACACCTTCCTCATAGACAACATCACATGTGAGGAGAATATTTCTTGTTTCATCAGCTTGGAGTTGTCATGGTGGGAAATACAGGATATGTCATAGGGAAGACATGAAACCAGGGCCAGAGGATGTCTCTCCAACATTCCCTTATCCTACTTGGCCCATGAACATGTTTAGCTTGCTCTTGTAATTTTGTTGGATGCTGTGTTTGGGATCTCATCTTGAGGAAGCATTGATCGAGCACTTTAATTATTACTACCTACCATTTAACCAGGTAGCAAGTGCAGGATACAACAAGAGACACGCTCCCAGAGACACAATAGTGATTCCTTTCTCCACTGAGCAGTAATTTGTTATCCATGGGATAGTCTTTTATCCACTTGTGGAAACTAACAAATGTCTTGACTTTGATGCAGCCAAGTAAACAGGGTCCTCAGCTCTCAGACTTATCCCAGTAAACCTCCAATCAGAGCAAGCTGCTCTAGTGGCTATCTTCCAGGTTTTAAATACCAGATGTGATCTCAGGAAAATGTACGATCAGGGAGGATTGAGGTAATCCCTGTTAAAAACTGCCCATGATCAATCATCTAAGAGAATGGGTGAAGTGAAGATAGCTCCAGCAGAATTTCCTTCGTTTTTTACCTCTCAGCTCTCCTTCAAAGACAAGAGCTTTGCAATCCTGTTTCATGATCCTTACTTTAAAGACTGAATGATTTTGTTTTCAGGTCCAAACAGTGCCCCCAAAGATGGGAAATCACAGTGAAGGACAAACATGAGGCTTAGAAGGATGACAGCAACCTAACACTACTCCCTCAAATGATTTGAAACTACTCAGAATTAAAAAACAATGAAAGAAAACAAACCAGTAGATTAGTTCATATGCTCAGAACTAGAAAACCTAAGAGGTAATTTATTTGGGAAACACCCAAGCCTTTTCCTTTAAGCCTTGAGTCATTTCTTTACTCGATGGAACACAAATACAAAGCAGAACATTTAGCAGAAACAAAACAATACAGAAATACCAACATGGATACAGGTCAGAACAACTTCAAACGGGAACGGGTTTTGTTACAGCTAATCATGACACTGAGGACAGATCAAATGACCTTCCAACATTATCTTGTACTCTATCAAACTTCAACAATGCTTGAAAAAAAAAGTACATGTCGGAGGATGATGGAAGTGAAGAATTTACTTTAGATGCCTTTCTTAGCAACTTCTATTTTTACCTGATCTGATCTGTTGCCTTTGCTCATCACCCAAAATAATACTGACACCCCTCCTCCCCTGCCAAAGTCACTCCCCACCCCCTGAGGTCCACAATGAGTTCCATTGATTTTCAAGACATATTGTCAACTACCTAATAACTTAACTGGTGGCACAGCTCTTTCTGTTGAAGCTTCAGTTTCCCAAACAAAAGCTAACCACCTGAGACCACAGAGGACAGGATATGAGCTACTTATAGCAACACTGGACCAGTGAACAAGAATAGCAGGAAAGCTGCTTATTTTATTTTTTTTTTTCTCCTGCAAAGGCCTTTGAAGTAAACTATTTATTAAACATTATAATACTCGAAACAAAAATCTTTGAAGGCAGGTTATCCTCCTCTGCACCATGTCCCGTTGTGAATGAATTGCTTCCTTTTCCTTTTTGGATTTTTTTCACTTGTGAAACTGACACTCAAATTGTTCTCTGAAGCTCCTTGGCTGAGCCCTCGCCTTCGCTGAGAGGAATATCCCATCCATCAACAAAGGGATCATTAAAAATATTTATAACTCAAACTACTTCAATATCACTGCACTGTAAGCAGCCACTCTCTTCATCAGGCAGTGTAATATAAATACGATAAATAAGTTCCTTGTGCACAGAAAAAAATAGTATCGATTAATAAGTAATGATGCAGCCAGACCATTTGAAACAGAAACGAGTGTTCTAATTGCAGGACTTAATTTTCCCCCTTTTTAATGAAAAAAAAGGAAATTCTCCCCACTAACCTTGTCACACATCAGTTTTATCTGTTCTTCTGATTAAAACATTTGTCTCTCTCCCTCCCTGTTGTTGAAAAGACTCATTCTTCTCTGCAGTATCACCAAGATGCTTGGGAGTTTCAAAAACCAGACTTACAGACTTGCCTTGTCAAATACACGTATTTGAGCTGCAGAGACAGAACTGTCACACGCTATACTGCATTTGCATTTTGGAAAATCTGGCACTGATTTGCAGTGAAGAAGGGGATCGCTCTCGACCTTTTGCGAGGAACGATCTGAGCCTGAGAAATTCTCTGGCCAAAGCCTGGGAAATAATCAGAAGTGAAGTGAAACTCCCACTGGGCCACTATGCATGCCTGCATAGTAAAGTTGTCACTGGCAAGCTACAGACAAATCCACATTTTAAAAGCTCTTAATAATTCTCCATTGAGAGAAATAACTTAGTCCAAGTGAGAGACATTGGAGAAATCTAAACTCTCAATATCCTGTTTTCTGAAAAAGGGAAGAATTTTCAACTTCCACTGATTTGCATGGAAGTAACAGTGATCTAACACCTCTGAAAATCTAATCGCAAAAACATGACTCAGAATTCCTCAATATTTTCCTAAGGAGCAGATCCAGACTTAATAATGCAGAATAAGATGCTCTTCATTGAGTAGGGACATCTTCTCCATTTGTTCTGCCTTCTGCTTTCAGGTACAACCTGGCATGCTTACAAGTGGTGATTGAGCACTAAGAATTTGGAATAATTTTCTTCCCCATCTCTGAAACATTTATCCATCTGACAGTATATTTCCATTATATATCATATTTCTGCATTTCACCTTCCACAAACACATATGAGCAATTTTTAAAATATGTATAAAGAATTTTGTTGTTGTTGTTTTTTAATCAAAACAAAGCTCTTGCTTTGCTCTGCACAAAAATGTACAGCTAGCTTCCAATAAAGAGCTCCCTAGGGTATGGAAGTATTCTAGATGCATCCTGCTTGAAGTCTGTCACTGCTAACTAGCCTTAATTTATTTGTGCTATGTATAAATCTAATAGATTAATACTAATGAGCAAATGATTCATTTTGTATTCCCACCAGGCTAAGCTGGAATGCAGTACACTTATTCAGCTCCAAGGTACTGACTTTTGAAGAACTAAGAATCCATCCTTTAACCCTTTTTCTTTCTATTGGAGGGCATTAACATGCCTGTAGCCATGTTACTGCTTCTACCATAAGGACACAGTCTCAAGATGCTGGATAAATGACACACCCTTGTAAAATCTGTACCAGTGCAATCACTGAAGTTCTGGAGAACTTGAAGAAGGATTCTCTCTGGTGGGGAAAAGCAGAATGTAATAAGGTCACAATTTGCTGGAAATTTTACAGGCTTTCTATGGAACTGAAGGGTAGAAATGGCTCTGAAAATAGTGTTACAATGAAGAAAGATTCCTTGGGCATTCATAAGTCTGTTATTTAGGAATCCTTATTCACATGCAAATTACTGGAAAAAGCAGTACATAAGCTGTCTTATCTTCTGCTAATTGAGCTCAGTTAAACAGGTTTTGATTAGGGAACAAAAAAACTTAACTAAATAATGAATCAAGATAAAAATGTCTATGCAGATCTCTGCTCACAAGAGCATGTCAGTATTTTAAATCCTCTTTAAGTCACATTTTAAGTGCTTTCAAGGATTCATACATTTCAGCACTTTCCTAGGACCTTAAATGTCTCAGCAACCTCAAGTTCTACCAGCTTTAAGGTGTAGTTGACAAGTCTAGACAACTTCAATGATTCCATTCCCAAATAATTTTAAAAGCCTAAGTTATTTGGAGGAATGGCTGATTTATTTTGAGCTACCTCAGGAAAAGCTGTAAGATGAAAACTCTTCAGTTCCTCTGTCAACTTGCTTTACTTCAAAGATCAGTAAGACTATCAGTAGAAGGGACAAGGAGGTGGCTGCAGGCTCTTGCTCCCTCGGGACTCTTTCTATCTGAACATTTTTCAGCAATTTGCCTTCACACTTCACAGTAGAACTGGATCTCATTCATGAGTTCCCCCATAACATGATCCATATGTTCCAACTGTTTAAATCTGAGCCTGAATTTCAGAGTCCAGTCACACTCTGGCAACCCAGGCACAAAGTGAATAAGGAACTTGCAGAGTAAAATGAGGAAATGAATAAAGCATGTCCATGTTTTCTCCAAGATCACTCAATAAGGTTTCACAACAAATGAACTAAAAGTTTATTTAGCTCATGGTTTTGCATAACAGATTTAAATATATTTTTAATTTAAAATGTTGAATTAATTTGAACAACTTTTTTGTGTTTCCATTTTTGTTACAGAGTAAATAAAAAGGTTTTGGCTGTTACTTTAAAAAAAATGCTTTTCCAATGAGGTGTTGAACTGCCATTAAGAGCTGCAGCTTACTTAGCTCATATATTGTATTCCTCACTACTGCACATTCTGCACTTCCTCAACACCACAAGTAGTGGTATGTGTCCTGACTTGCCAAAACTTTACATCAAATTTTGCTCATCTTTTCAACTTCTTTACAATCCTCACTGTTATCATCTATCATTGGCATTCAGGGAAAAATCAGAGGGCAAACTGGGGACTGGGTAAAATTTGCAATTAATGAAGTAGCTAGTGGAAAGAAGTTTCATTTATATTTTTAGCTTTGCTGGTTGGATCAATTAGAGACACTCTCCTAATAGTGTAAGCAGAAGCTGGGCCTTAATATGCATACACCTTTGCAAAATCCTTTCAGGTCTAGAAAAAAGACCTTTGAAACAAATGCAAAACCTGCTCATTACATCATTTTCAGACACCATTTACAACAGTTAGTGCCATTTCCAAGATTCGTAATAGCATGATTTTATTAATTCTCATAAAGCCTGATTTTGCATTCAGGCAGTCACCATGATTTTAAGTGCCAATATCTCAACCTGAAAGTCAGCAAAATATAAAATAACATCAGTAGAATATTAAAATCTCCCACTGAGATAAATGGAAATATGAAGGTTCAGACAGAGCCAAATAGATTAGTGCTCACTTCCTACTCATTATGTGCTTTCAGCCAGCACAGTACAGTTTTATAATTTGATGGGTGAAAAAATTACACTTCTTAGCTATTTTTCAGCCTGATTTTCTAAGGCTGCTCCTCCCTTCAGAAACACCACAGAATTATTACCCATAAAATAGAATTATGACTACACAACAAGCTCAGTTCAGTGACGTCCACAACCCTGGGATATATATTCTTTTCTCAAAACAAGTCTTGGGAGGAACACCAAACCCCACAGGGGAGAAAAAAAAAGTTGGGGGAGAGAAAGGGAAATTGCTCTTTGACATCCTTCTTACTTCAGAACTTATTTGTAGTTCAGAATGGAGTCAAATGCCGTATCAGCAATTAAACTTTGACTCCTACTAGAGCAATATTAATGTAGAGCAAGTCCCAGAGCAGCACTGCCCAGCCTTGAGCTTGGGGTTAGCTCCAGTGCTAAACAGCACGTTGCTGACCGACACAGGAAATCCCTCTCCTGTTCCTTCAGTTGAACTGAAGGGCTGGCATAAAGAAAATGGCCAAAGTATTAACAGCAACAAAACATACATGCTCAGAGCCAGACTTCAAAGGCATTTAGGTGCCTAACTGGCATTAATGTTAGTGGGACTAAGTTGCCTCTGAAAATCTGGCTTTCAGTCTTCATTTTTCTTAGGCCACTCCAGATCCTGTGGCTCTGTCAGGATGCAGAAGCAATTACATTTCACAACTTTGAATCCAACAATATATTTTGGAAATCATTCAAAGCACAGTGCTTTTTTTTAACATGAAGCTTCCTTGTCCAATAAAATACCCTGGAATTGTATATACTTGGTATTTGTGGGTCTCACCTCTTTTTATTTAGATTGAGGCCAGAAACCAGCAGTATGTTGAAACTGCTGCCATCCAAATAAAATCTGCTTTCTTCCTTTAGGTGAGAGAAGTGTTTAATGGATACCAATGCTTTGACAAATACTTTATCAGCGGTAAAATACACAATTTCAGCTTTGCTGAACACTAATGTAATTGCTTCTGAACAAAACCACTGCCTAAAGAATGCTAATCCCAAAAGAAATAATGTAGGTGTTATAGTGTGTATTAAAAAAATCAGAAATTAGCATTTGAGGTGTCCATTCCCATACAACTCCAAAATGAACTCAGCCAAACAAATACCAGCTTGGCTTGTAAAGGAATCCAGTGTAATGAAACACATTGAAAATGAGAAAACCAAATCCTCATTTTGATTCACAAGGCAGATGTGCACGTACTTGAGCTAACAAAAATAGATCTGGAAATATTTTAATAAAAATAAACACAGGTAGCTGTAAGATCTGAACACAGGTAGCTGTAGTGCCTGTTACTGCCAGGCCATTTCAGCAGATGCTCACACTGCACCGACAGACAATGTTCCTCAGAGCAGAAACTGCAAGCCCTCTCCTCACCTGTGTCCATGTTTAGTTTGTCCCTTGCACTGGTTCCAGTTCCCCAGTGTCTAAGTACAGGAATCAAGCCTGTTAAAAGGTTTCAGACAAAACTATATCCCCCTTTCCCACTGAAGCTGTAGCAGGGAACAGGCAAAAAACTTGGGTGCTGCCTTCCCCCCCCCCACCCCATAACATCAGTTGGTCTAATAAAAGATGGTGGTTTCCCTGTGGAACTTGCCTCTCCAGTTTATATCAGTCAGCTGTTTTCCTTTCAGTAAGTCTTGCTTTTGATATCTAGTGATATTATACAAAGAAAACACACAGAAAATACATATATTAGCTATTTAAACACTCATTTTTCCCCAATGGAAAAGGGTCTGAGCACATTAACCTTCTTCATAGCACAACACACTTTTCCTCTCACAGGGAAAAGCAAAAATCTTCTCTTCCAAGAGCACACAACTTTCTTTCTGACCCTTTGAGGCAGCATCCTTCTCTTCCCCAAAAGAGTTTCTTCCTTGCTGGCCTCTCAGACCCCCTTGTAGCTGGCTCACACACTTCTGAAAATCACTCCTCAAGAGAACAACCCACCTCCCTTTCAAGCACCTGCTTGAGTAATTTCAGGAAATTTGTTCCTGACTCAGGCTAATCCTTCCTGGCTAGTCATCTTCCCTTTCCTTCCCAACTCACTATTATCCTTTAATTGTTGATTTGATCCCTCATGTCCCAAGCTATCAGGGCTTCTTCCCCATTTCTTTGCAGGATTAAAAAAGGAATCCCTAGGATGCTCAACACATGTCAGTTTATGAGGAAACTTCATTTCAAGTAGAAACTGAAGGCAATAGTTTTGGCTTAAAAAAAAGACAGGGTTTTACTCTTCTTTTAATAAGGTACAAAATTAAAGAATTTACTGCTGCTTATGTAATCTAACAGTTTTTCAGGGTTTCTACTCCTTTGCCCTGGTTTAACCTTAGACATGAAACCTGTTGGGAGATTGGAACAAAAAATAGGTACAAGTAGCTGCATTTTCTTTTTTCTTCTGGAACTCATACTAAATTACCAACTGATGAACAGACATTTGTAACACAGATGTTAATGCAATACTAAATGAGACAAAAATCACCAATGCAGCTTGCAAGACTCCCAGTGATATATAGTCATCAGGCAACACTGAGACCAGCACTAACCTAAACTGGCTTTGCATACACGATCAATACATGTTTCATGATTAATTTCAATGTTCTTATCACAGAAAGCTGGGTTAATGGAATGTCATAATGATCACACTCCCACAGCCTGTAGCAAAAACATAAACGGTCTTTAAAGCAAATACTAGCAACATCCAAAGGAAACACTTGAGACGCTTTCACAGATAATTTTACAACCTGTACTCACAAGGTGAAAGACCTGTTGCTGACAGAAGGTATGGAGAGGCTGTACAGCATATTAAAAAGAACAATTTAGGCCATCATTTGGCTCAATTCACAACACATTCCAGGAACCCCATAAACAAAGACAACATGTGCAATGTTAACTTTCTCTTTTATGCTGACAGGTTTTTTTTCTCCCATATAATGACCTTCCTGCACAGTGTGTGTTACCATAAAAAGAAACAGAGCCCAGTAAAATTAGAGGAACTGCTTAATATCAAAACGTTTTATCTGAGGAAGACACCACCACCAGTGTAAATATAAAAAGCAAAAGAATTAAAAAGTATTTGTTTTGCTGTCTCTTCTTTAAGCTCAGATTGTTCAAACAAACCTTGCTAGAGTTTTCAGTTACCGTGCACCAGACGGTCCTCCCAAAGGCTGAAACGGTACTCCAGAGAATGTGAACTTGGCTCCAATTTCAGACAATTTTCATCTTCTTCTTTTGACAAAGAGAAAACTATTTGAATGCTTTGTCTGTAGCCAAGAATTTGGATATGAAAGACACACCAGTAAACAAGTCACCAAAATGGCCCCCCGCTACAGAGACCATAGTGCACGCTTGTTGTTTTTTTTAAATAAAAACAACTTCTCTGGCCCAAGAAACACTTTTGTTTTACAGGCAGAATGCTAATGTGAAATTTTAGTGAGAGATCATCTCTCTCATCTAAGTACAAAAGAAAAGCTACATGCATTTTTGATAGACAGAGCCTAAGTTTGCTATTTTGTTTGTTCAAAGAAAGTAAAAAGGAAGATAAAACAAGAACCTCACAGTTAGTTGGCTGGGTAAAATGCTGCACCAAACTGAATTACTTTTTTCACTTTTATTTGAACTACACCAGAAAACCAGGAGACCTTATTCATAGCATTCGCCTTTCTATCAGCATTGCCAGAATAAAAACTGAAACTTAAAAAATATCATTGCTTTGTCCCAAATGCACATTAGCTTACACCATGGCAAGTATCCCACAAAACTCAAGCAGGGCTAATCATAGTTCCCTAGGTTTATTATCTTTTATATCAGGGGGGCATTCAAAAGCACGATGGCTGCTTGGCAGCTAAGGCAGATACTGTCCTCACCCAAAAGAGTTCTAATTTTAGCATTGTACTTGTGGTGAAAATGCATTTCTGCAAATCAGAGAAGACAGCAGGCAAAAGCTCACACCAGTTCCAGGATGGAGCTTCTCGCTCTGCAAAGTGGCACAGATGAGAACTGAGCAATAGCTCAGTGGTGCCAGGGAGACTTCGCTGAACATGCCAGTAAAGTCTCCCTAAGCCAGCCAGAAACTCAAGGGAAGGAAATGAGTGATTATATACAGCTGAGCAAGCACAGTACAGAGACTCCTAAATCAGTGATATGGTGTTCACTGCTGGTGTTCTGTGGTAAAAATGTTTACCATCTGTGTTACTCTCTCTTTGTTATGGACACTAATGGAGCCTTCAGACATAAAAGTATGGGGGTTGGGAAAAAAAACCCAATATGATTAAGCTGATGTACTTTAGAATCACTTTTAGCTGTATATTACATAAGGAAATCCTGACACTAAATGAAAAATTGATATAAACTAGACCAGCAGTTTCAGGCTGAGGGAGGGCTGCACAGAGCTGGGTTACGCTGCCCAGGAGGTCTAGTTCAGGGCTACCAGGCACAGACAAATCCTTTAGGTAGTGAGAAGCAGCTCTAGTTTGGACAAAAGAGAGCAAGGTGTACTCACACAGCTGTGAGGCCTTCCAGCCCCATCCTCACACTGACAACATGCCTGTGGCACCGCATTTGCTGGGAAGCAGCTGCACTTGCACAAAGCGCTTCTGCAGGGGAACTTTGCTGCTCATCTCCCGCTGCAGAGAGGCCAGGGGAGTGTGGCAGCCTGTAGTGAAACCAAAAACTAATATATGCCATTCAGTTTGCAGTCTGTGCATAAAACTAAGCATCTGACTTGCTTGTGCTAGACATCTTGTGCTGTCATACATGAAAATAGGTGGAAATCACAGCCTCCAGCCCGACTTACATCTCAGATGGTTTTTTATTCTACCCCTCAAAATGCATGTAAGGGAAAGGAGTTCCAATGACCTGATATCTCCATTACAACATCTAGTAGATGCCCTCACTATGTCTTGTGACAGTCCCTTTCTCCCTCACTATGCAGAATGACACTACAGGGCATCTTTAGTAACAGGAGTCCACCCTGCTTCCTTCAAGCCCAAAGAAAAGAGCTTGGCTCAGACTCTCCTACTTCCATCCAACATAACTAGCTATTAGAGCACCTATTCTCCAACCCCCAGCACATCCAAATTCTTTGTCAGCCAGTGCCCAATTTCCACAGAGCTGTCAGTAATTTGAGCATAACTACTCAATTCAGCACATGCACACAGTGCAGCCTCACAATAACACAAGATCAGTGAGAAAAATGCTTTTTCAGATGAGATGTTTCAGGTACGTGGTTCCATCTCTCCTGCCTGATACCAGTTTGAACGTAATCCTAGAGGAGCAGGAGTGGCTTTCGTGAACCACAACCAAGCCAGGAAGACGAAAATCAGAAGTGGAATAGCAGTTTGTTGTATCTACAGCTGGAGGGGCCTCCCTGTAGTATCACAATGCTGTAAATTGTTTTGGAACTGATTTGTACCACCTGCAACATGATCGAAACTGAAACACTACATAGATTTCAAAAATGCTTCCAGAACTAGGACAATGCTGGAGGAGCTCCTTCCCACCTGAAAACAATACAATTAAGTCAAGTCTCTCGCCCAAAACCCACCCCTGCTCATCAATGGTCTCAGCAGTGGATGAGACGGTGAGCAGAACCCTCCAAGAGTGGGTTGCATTGTGATGTGCTTGTGAAAACTCCTCCTGAATTCCTGGGAGCTCACTGACTTTTCATTCCTTATGCCTCTCCACAAGTGCTCTAGGATTAGAGATAAAAGTGAGAAGGGTGAAAGACACTGTCTGCCACACGGAGAGCCTCTTCTGAAGTCCATTAAAAAACAATGTAGGGAAACCTGCATGGAAACGAGCCAGCAATCATAATCCTAATAATAAAGGAAAACTCTGTCAGTAAAGGAGCAAAGAACAGACCACTGACCCTTCAGATCACTGAGGGAAGTTTATCAGACAGCTTTGATACTGTTTTTCTTCTTGTATTCTCAGTGAACCCTCACATTACTGAGGCATGCACCTAAGATTCTCGAAGCCATGCACTTCTTCTCTCTCTAATAATTTATCCACCATTCAAAAGAAAAGTGATTAAACTTACACACACCTACAAAAAACATGCATTTACTTTTTAACACTGAATAGTGACATGGTTATAAAGTGTTCACTGGGCAGGAAGGTGGGAGAAGTCCTCTGTTTTGTATACAGACTCCATGTTACATCTCATATTGTTTCCCTTGCACCCTATGGAGGTTTCTCCTAAATTCTTTATTCCTTCAGGGCACTAATAGTGGACTGTTTGAGAGCTCAGCTCATCTCTTTTAACATTCTCTACAGCTTCCATCACTGCCTTCCCACTGTATTTCAACAGATTAAGAAGCATCAACCTGCCAGAGCTCTCTTGATCTTCCAACCTTTTCAACACTATCAGAGCATTCTGCTACATGCCTATGTTTCAACCACAAACATCCAGTCTTTTTTGGATTAGAAATGGAGCTTCTGACCACTCCTCAACTGCATACTTCTCCATACAGTCATATAAGCTCTTGTAAAGATTATTATTCCCTTTTACACTCAGCATTACTGCAGACTTAAAATTACCTATCCTGCATTTCCCCACTGATAATATTACTTCTGTGTTACTGCCCTGTAAAGCCTTCAGGGACAGACAAGAATTTGCAGAATAACTGAATACACTGTCAAGATGTGGAGTTGTGGAGTCTTTAGAGATATTCAGAAATCAACTGGACACAGCCCTGATCAGTCTGCTCTAGCTGCTCCTACTTTGCACAGGTGAGAGGGATGGTCCCCTTCTAACCTCAAATATTCTGAGAGTCTTCTCTGGCGTCTCCAAGAGTACCAGTGTGTTTTGTACAGTTACTTCATATGTAACATTGCATTTCTATTTGGATATTAGGAAACAGTAATATTGTGGGGTTTCATGTTGCCTGCGGCATGGTGAGAAACATTTTAAGGGTGGAGACACTCATTGCCTCTCTTGCATCTTGGCATGCTTCCTAACTTCTCAGAAGAATCTTCTGCTTTACAGGAAACTTGAGTACAGTTTATGCCTTGTAAAAGCCACCACTTGATGCCATAAACAAGGATTTTTCCATTATCACGTACTTTTTTTTCGAAGTCAATGTGTTAAAAACAGGCTGTGGGACAGATGCCTTTCAGGATGTAGCTGTGATCTTCTTGATGTAGTGTCCAGATCTGGCTTTGGTACAGCAACCACATTGGGTTGTTCTGCTTGCTGAGTTTTTGTTAAATGTTAACAGTGGGCTTGGAACTTACAAGGCTAAGGGAGGGCTTCCCTGCGGCTCTTTTATACCTAAAAGATAAACCTAGTGAGAAAAAAACAAAATAACACAAAACCCTCAGAAAAAAACAAGGAACACCCAGAGACTTGTAAAAGAACACTTACAAGTATTTTAAAACTCAAACATCTTTGTTTTTCCTCAGATGAAGACTGACATCAAAGAAAGCAGTAAGGGAGAGTTGGTTCTGAGGGCACGTGAAGAAAAATCACTCTGAAGTAGGGAAGAGAAGGTAGCAGTGGAAACTCAGGCCATCACCACGGCTTTGCTACTCCCAGGGCTTTTGGGCCTCGATGGAATAGTCCCACATTCTGATCAGTGTTGCTGTGTCATATATGCTGAGGCTCTTTGGCAAAGGAGCATTTCATTTTCACTGTCCTGACAATAGTTCGGGCTTTTTCTTTTCATCTGCATTGCCCTGACCTCCCTTTTCTCGCTCCTTCCCCCCAATCAAACAATTATCATCGGATGCAGGAAGAACCTTGTTGTGGTTCTGCTGCTCATAACACAATTTGCTATGCAAATACTTCCTGTGCACCCTGCCAACATGGCATCTCTCCAAGACACAAGACTGGTGTTTAGGAGATGGTCACACAAGCATGATACTTCCTACTGCAGCTGCTCTGCCCTTCACCTTCCTTTGCCTTACTATGGGCAAGGGCTATAAATATCAAATGGCATGAGGGAAATGAAGATGCCTGGCTGTACCAGTATGTATGTTTGCAGCCATGTGGGTTGCTGTCTTGCAGATCTGCAGGGATGCACAAGATGCTTGTTAAAACTTCATTAACGTAATTTTCAATGTATTTTACACAGAAGAGAATCTATGTGAAACTTTAGTTTCATAAAAGGTTAAACTAACTGTCTGTTCCTGCTTGGTAAAATCAGTTCCCCTGTTATTTTCACAGAACCTTAAATGAGCACCAGGAAAAATTTGCAAAGCCTCAAAATATTGACCGAAGGTTAGCAGTAGATTTTACAGGCAATTAATTACCTAGACCTAGATACCATAAGATATACAAGAGGAACAAAGAAAAGGCTTTTGTCTTACAAGAGTCCCTTGTGTTCCCTGTCTGAAATACTTACATGTTAAGTCCAGCAGCTGCATGACTGCTGATGGATAGCAATTTTTCTGTTTTATTCTTATCCTCATGCTTCTCCTAAATGCTACTTATGGAACAACACGAGTGTTAATGTCGGATTAAGAGTAATACCTTTCTTCTTCACCCACATATCGTCAGCAAAAAAAACAAGTATGCCAAAAAACCCCACCAACTTGACACATAAAATGCACAAGAGAAGCAATCTGGAAAAAGATGTAGAAGATAAATATGGCAGAAAAAAGGATGCCTAGAAAAAAAAAAAAAAAGAAGAAATCTCAGGAAAAAGAAGATATGACATGGCATACAACAAAGTAATAAAAGGCTTCGGTGAGTAAGACAGGAGGATTGAACTTTGTGTGTAAGGCAATAAATCCTATCATAAGATGGGGTCTATTTTAAAGACAGAATGGTTGAGCACATTCTGGAATCTGTTAAAGGCATCTGTAAAGAGAAGCTGAAACCAGTTTTAGTTAAGAGACAAATGCACAGGCAAGGGTTTCAGTTGTGGGAACAAAAACCTGCGAAACACAAGCAAAAGCCAACTGAGAGCATGATGACAGCACTTGGAGCCCCACGCTGGCTTCCTACCTGCTTCAAAGCACCATGCAGTGTGTTAAGTTTGACCTCTGGCATGGCCTGAGATTTGGCCTTTCCCTCAGCAATGTGATGCTTCTAGCAGTAGAGAAAATTTAGCTCATAGAGAGCCAAAATGCAATGAAACAGGGCAGTCAAACAATTTAGAGATATTTCATCGGTTTGTGAATTTAATTACATATCCTATTGTTTACTCATCTTTTGTCACGTGTTCCGATGCTTTAACAATGGGAAAACAAAATTTACTAAAGCAATTTACAGGAATCTCTTTATTTAATCTCTTTATATCTCCTTTGAATTTAGGATACAACCCACAGCAATTATGAGGTGTGTGTGGCAGTATTTTCACTATGGAGGACAGGAAGTGAAAAACACCAAACACATCTAAAATTGCATTAGGGATTTGTGCAGACAGAAGGTAATCACACAAAGTGGACTTTGGTCAAGACTTCAGAACATGAAGTGATCTCAGAACCTTGTGGAAATTACCATGGGATCTTTAATGATAAGTGGCCTAAATCTTTATTTAAACTGTCCTAAAAAGATGCCTTCTCCAACAGCATGTTGTGCCTTTGCTACACAGATTGGCAGCACCGTCCTACTCCACAATTTGATCACCATGTCCTATGCTAGAGCACACAAGCAGAGAAACAAAAACAAACAGACAAAAAAAACCCCAAAGCACAGTCATTTCAAAAACAGAGCAGTAAAAAAAAATAGTGTTTCATATGCACAGAATTTCTTGCATCCCCCTCAGTCTAATTTATTTCAGATTAGAAAGAGATCTCTTATTTTAGGTCAGTGCTATGACAATGGAAGTATGCCAATGTAACCTTCATTTTCTTAATTAGCATTTAACAAGAAGTTTGTCCTCTTCTAGAAATATTTCCTTCCATAAGGAAGGATAACCTTGAACAGAAGACAAAACTAAGCCAAGGAGAGGAGAAAAATTAAACTGAAGCTCCCGGTATATTTATATGCCTTTAAAATACATTTGTTTACATAATCTTAAAATTTACATGAAATACATCTGAGTGAAAAATTACTTCATCTTCCAGAAGCAAGCACAGCACTGTATCTATATTTGTAACTGCTCTGGGGAAAACCAACCACAAAGAAAGTCCCTCTTTTACACATGCTTCCTACCATGGACCGTGTGCCCATGTAACTCATTGTTTATCTAGTCTGGAAACAAAATGCCATGAAAAAGCAATCAAGGCAGATGGCTGGTTTCACTAATCTGTCCCTGTTTCTTCCACGTAAATCTAGTCAACTATTACAGTAGTGATGCCCCAAATAATCCACCATTCCTGTAATACTTAGATTTGCATATTTAGGTTAGAAAAGTC
Source organism: Chaetura pelagica (assembly GCF_000747805.2). Classification (NCBI taxonomy): domain Eukaryota; kingdom Metazoa; phylum Chordata; class Aves; order Apodiformes; family Apodidae; genus Chaetura; species Chaetura pelagica. Next base: position 10,918,405 of record NW_009953295.1, read on the forward strand.
TGGCATAGCTGGATTAAGATTTTCTGCCAGTAAAACCATGTTTTGTCATAAATTCTACTCCAGAGCCTATGCTGATTCTTAAACCAGCCATGTCCACACACTGAAAACCTGCATGGAAGCTCGCCCAGAAAACACCCTGAGGAACTGTTGGGGGGCTACCGGCTGCCCAATGCTCACGCTCCAGAGCTGAAATAGATTTGGAAGTTTCCTTTTACTCTACTTAAACCCAACCATAAAGAGTGACAAATGCAAAGATTCTCTCTGTAGCCACCCCCATGATAACAGATGACAAGATGCAGCACAAGCTTCATCTCTTGCTAATTAAACGAATCAATTAAGAGACTATTGTTGCAACTGTGTAACTGCTGTTCTATAGTGGCAATAACAACCCCACAGGGAGGTCTTTTACTACATTAAAATGCTGTCCTCCACAACTCCATTTTATATTATTAGAAACAGTTATTTGCGTCTTGCTGTCATATTAGTAGCAAAGGCAAATTATGGAAATATGCAGACCAGAATGGTCCCAGTATGAGATCAGGTTTGGTTTTCAGCCTCCAAGGGAACAATTGCTGAAATTCCAAAGTTCCCTAAAGTTTTTTAATGGAACTGATAAGTCTATCAGCACAGCATCCATTTAGATTCTAGGTAAGGGTCACGTATTTGCATACTTTCCTGCTAAGCTGATACAATTCAACTAGATAAATTATCATATTAAGTTTACCCTCCTGAGTTAAACTGATGGAGTTCAAAATTGTTTTCGATGGTTGTCATTAATCGCTGTTACATCCTAAATGCTCACTTTGAAATCTAATTGTGCTGGTGTACCAAGGGTCATATTAATAGCATTTTTAATGTTAAATCTTTGTAAAACATGTTTATTTTACTGATATTACCACTGAAGCCTAGGAGACTAATGAGAAGCAAAGTATATTTATTACCAATAAAAACTTCACTTAAAATTTACATTCAGAGACTGAAATTAGCTTTACCAACTTCATCATGCCTTTGTTTCATTAAGATCCCTGGTTAAGCTTCAAAGCCATATAAATTAATACCTCCTAAACAGTTCCTGGGTATATGCCAAAATAGCAGCCATCAAAAAGCTGTTTAAAAACACGGGCTACACATGCATTTATTACTTGGCAGTAGACATCCTCTTCAGAATAAAAAACTAGATCTTCACTATGATGTAAGACTTAATACAGTTAAAAAAAAAAACTCCAAAAAAGAACACAAGACTTTGGCTAAAAAAAACTACTAATAATTTATTTCCATGTTGGTAAATCTTAGTCTACGAAAGGAAATCACTTGATTTACACTTAGGTAACCTGTCCGCTTGTGTTTCAAGAAGTAACAGTTCAACCAAGTTCAGTCCTTGTCTTTCAAGAACTAATGAGCTGAATAAAAAGCTTGTCAAATGAAATTTGAAAAATCACAAAACCTTATTCTTCCATTTGTTTATTTCCAAAGGATAAGAGGAATAATTTATTACAAGCAAAGACTACTACACTACAGAGAGCACATGCACTACAGAATCCACAAACATTAAGCACATTAATAGGAATTCTAACCTGTTTGATTTTCTCTGCAAATTAAAACTTTAATTGAAAACAGAAGAAAAGGCCAAGATTAAAGATTAAAAATAAATGCAAAACATGTAGCATCTAGTACAGAATCCAGCATTTAGTTTCCAGTCTGGTTTTGGAAGAAAGCAAGACCTGTTATCCAGATTTCTGCCTCTCAGTCCCCATCCCCAACTCATTCCATCTCATTATCTCATTTTCACCCACATACACTATTTTAACCTGCTGATTAATTCAAACCAAATCTGAAGAAAAGGTAGGTAAGTCCAACTACCTAAAAATGTTGTAGGAAAACATAACTGTGTTTCCACAAATCTTCTGAAGAACACTGGCTGTGTAAGGAAACTAGAAACTTAAATACACGCTCCAGCTGAGGGAAAGGTAATTTGGCAGCCACCTGTTGGCCAACCAACATGTTCACACAGGCCATCCAAGAAGCACATACACAGCTCCAGCTTCACCTTGGCACCACCATGTTTCAATCAAGGAGATCTCAGGCAAAGACTACACAAAGCTGTTCTGCAGGAACTTACGGCACTTCTGGTGTCTTTTAAGTCACGGAAGAAAAATGCAGAAAGAACTTCAAGTGCTAGCTTTTCTCTCTTTCCAAAGGAATCCAGAGCAAGATTCCCAAAATAATTTAAGTGATTTTAGGACATAGCTTCTGGTAACAGCAGTATTTCTAAATTTCTTGGGTGCTTTCAAGAGTTTGTCACCAATGGACAGCTTTGATATTCTCACTATGCTTTCTACTTAAAACATACTAACATACAGCAGAATTTAAATGAGAACAGCCATTGTAGCTGTGTGACTGCACCCAAGCATCCACACCATGTGAGCTGGAATAATTCTCACTGCCCAGTCCTAATTATGCTCCAAGTATCACTACTTTCACAAGTTAAATCCTTGCTGCACAAATTACCCACTTCCTGCAGAATACTGCAGCAGTTTGTAGCCACTCTCAGGATTCTCACCATCCATGTTCAAAAGAGACTTGCTGAAATCAATGCTTCCAGAAGTAACTGCTTGTTTTTTATCTAGTGACACCTTCTGCACTACTGAAATGCTGCTGATGGCAGCTCTGCTACTAGAAGTGCTGTGGTTCACAGTGCCACTGAAGCTGGATGAAAAGAAAATCTCTACACAACAGCAGAATTCCCTTTAGATCAGCAAGGATCCTAATCCTAAGGCTTGTGAAAAGGAAGAGTAAAAAAAAAAAAAAAAAAAAAAAAAAAATTAAAAAAGACATTAGTTTGCAACATAAATACTTACTGTACTATATTCATTTTCTTGTGGTTAATACCCTACATATTCCAATAATACAACCTTTGTAACCTCTGTGGGTTTTCAACCAGTGTTTGAAAGTCTGCATAAATCCTCAGTATCTAGTTTCAGAGGTGTCACATACAGAAAGAAAAGCAGAAAGAAAGGAAACCTGGTAAGAACTGCCATGATTTGTAAGGGTGAAAGGAGATTGTTAAACATTTGTCATTGTGAACTAAATCAGACTCACATTGTCAAAGCTTCCATCTTTATTGTTATTTAATTGGTCTTTGTAACAATGCAAGGAGGACAGCCTCTCTTCAGTGACATCCAGTGACAGGACAAGGGGCAATGGGGGCAAACTGGAGCATAGGAGGTTCCACGTAAACATCAGAAAAAACTTCTCTACTGTGAGAGTGACAGAGCACTGGAACAGGCTGCCCAGAGAGGCTGTGGAGTCTCCTTCGCTGGAGACATTCAAACCCCGCCTGGACACGTTCCTGTGTGATGTGCTCTGGGTGATCCTGCTCTGGCAGGGGGGTTGGACTAGATGATCTTTCCAGGTCCCTTCCAACCCCTAGGATTCTGTGAGAAAGAAAAAATGACGAAGCTGTCTAGAAGCTGATGAGATTATATACAGACTGTAAAGTTTCAGGACAATTTGGAAGCCTCAGCAATGGGACAGAAAGTTGGAAATCTGCTGTTGCAGTAAAAGCAGACAAGTCATGGCAGGAGGGAGCAGGAAGGGGAATTAGCAGTGAGAAGTAAAGTTAGTATACCGACCTGTAGCTCCTAGGGTTACCTTAGATACATAAATGATGAATATGCAATAAGCCAGGAAGCAAAGGCAAAAAAATTTGAGGAACAGCTCTTCTGTAAAACTCTCAATTTCTGACCAAATTACTTAACAACATAAATGACTAATAACCCTGATTGTGCATGAAACACTTTTTTGCCAGCCTATCTGGAAGTATCTAAAGAACAACCAAAATGTCATTACCATTGAGTGATCACAACTGTACCAGAATGTAAGTCAACTATGCTAAAAAGCACGGACAGGGCTTGACAGAAACTAGTTTTCCTAAATCCAGTGTTCTCAACCTGGAGTTTGCAGTGTTGGTTCAGACTTAAAATGTGTCGGCAAAAAGGCTGAAGAACAGCAAGTGCAGCATTAACAGGTTAATGATAACAACACGGCAGTGTAAGACTCCACATCAAAACTACGTATGTTTTGTAAGTCAGATGCTGCAAAAAGCCACATTCTTCCACGGGGGAAGAAACTGAAGAAATGGGAAAATTTCCTGTGGGAAGGCTGAACCAAGAAAACAGTACTAGGAATCTCAGAAGCACCTATAGATAGCTCGATTCCTAGGCCTGAGCAATTCCGCACCGTTTCACATCTGCTCGTACATCGTGTTCACCACTGAAAGAAACACTGCAAAGCAAGATGCTGAGCAACATGACTAGCATCTGTCACATCTGTCCTTTTCTTCCCCAGAGTAAGGAAGTAACTATATTTCTCTACATTGTCGCTCTGACATTAAGAGAACAGAAGATGAAAGAAATGGCAGGAATGATGAGCAGAGGACAGTAACATTTTCCACTGTGGCTGGGACTGTCTCTTCTGAGGAAAGTGTTCCACTGGGCCAGCAGAGCATGGCTGTCAAGCATGGCCTGCAGCTCAAAGCTGACAATGACATTATGGATGCCCGGCCACTCACTATCTGAGAAGACAGACAGTATTTCTTTATTTTAAATCCTACATAGAGGCCATTACACACAGTCTAGAATAAGTTCAGAGCTTCCACAATAATCTGCACTTCTCTGTACAATTCAAGCTTTCTTAGTGTTAAAGGCTGTGTGCCCAGAGCTATTTCATTGCTGAAGTCCAGCTGACAGAGGTGTAAATAACCAGCAAATAACTGGGGCCATCAGCAGGCCAGCAAAAAAAATTCCCTTTAAGTAAGAGAACAGAAGCTGTAATGAAAAAGACAAGAGACCTGACAGAAACAGGAGACTTAATTAGAAGAGGGGAATGAAGGGTGGACTTTGGTCCTTGGAAAAGACTGCTCAAACATATAGGCTTTTGCACAGCAGAAGCTGAAGCAGAAACTTCAGAGCTTAATATTTCTCTATAGATCTCTGTGTTTTGTTACAAACCTACTTCTGTGAGCTACCTACACACAAGAGACATCCCACAGAGGATGTACCACATGGTACTTTGGGCATGGTTTTGGACATTAATCTGAAGCATGGGTTATCTTGATTCCTTTTTCTTCATACAATATATAGCACAGTAGGATCTTCTGGTGTTACGGTAAAGCTGTTAATAAATACACTGAATAATTCTAGCTTAAAGTGGCAGAATAGCAGGACTCCATCAGCACCTGGTATCTAGTCATGACCACCAGAGAGTAACAATGAGTTAAAATTAATGTAAAGTCTCAATTACAGCAATAATCCATGATCTGATGATCTGTTCTGAAATAATTTAATTAGGATCAAAAGAAAATTAAATCAAGTCAGTGTAGCTTCTTATTCACCAACCATTTCTTACAGCTGAAATTATATAAAAGCTGCTTGTTGCTTGGGCAGAAACATCCTTGTACATCCTTCAACAGCACAAGCCCTGTATCAGATGAGACTCATAACCCTCTACCAAAAAACAATTGAGAAAAAGCAATTTACTTAATGCCACTACAATTTGAAAATAAATGCTCGAGTAGCAAAGAATTTCCACCCATGATTAGATACAAACAAAAATATTATTACAAATCTATGCAGACCCCCCAAATTATGCTAAGAGTGTGCACTCATAGGTATGATTTCACTGGGGAAAATAACCTGATTTTTCCTATTCTCCTCTAAAACAGAAATATGCTGCTACAGTAACAGAAACATTTGTCCCACTGTCTGCATGTTCACCATACATTATACAGCAGAATTCACATTAAACTGCTGTCTGCCTGCTGAAAAGTAGCTTTCTCTGTCCTTCACCTAGCTAACTGGGACAGCAAGGATGTTTCTAACAGAGAAGCATACCTTTCACTTCTCCTCTGAGTGTCAACTGGCTTCCTGAAGCAGGAGCCTGTGTTTTATCAGAAACCAGCAGCAGAATTATTTCTACTGTCCAACATCAAAAAAATCAAGTGAAGCCATTTATCGAATCTGATGCCCTCCTGACAAGGCAGAGAACTGTGCTCCTGATCAGCTGGTTCTAAAAATACGTTCTGATGGACAGGTTAGCAGTGTGTACACTTAGTAGCATCACACTGTCTGCCACCATTGAAGTGTCATCAAAATTTGCCCGTGAAAAGTAACACAGAATGCTCAAATGTTTTCTATTACAAAAAATAAAAGAGCAGAGCAATAATTTCACAAGCTGCTTATTATGTTGATAACAATACATTATAACAATAATGAGCAACCGAGAGTTCTTTGCTGCTAAACATTCCTTTTCAATACTTTCTATCTTCACTGCACTTCTGTATTAGCAAAGGTTTAGTAAGAGGTATATAATGGTGAGCCCAACATTTGTTTCTAGGACTTTCATTAGGAAGATACTAATTTCTTTATTTCAACTCTTACATTTGTGTATACGTAGACACACACACAGGCAGGTACACACATACAGTGTATCTACACATGTAATTTGTAAGGATATCATTGTAAGGAAAAGCCATAATCTCCCCTCCCCCTTCCCTTCTCCCCCATTACCTGAGCCAAGGGTACTAAGTTTAAATCAAAAGAGTGCAAGAATGTTAAAAGAGCAAATTAAATAAAGAAAAAGACATGGGGAAAAGGAAGACAGTAGGCTAGAGGAACTGATAGGAACAGAGGTGTACACTCTGGCTTGGATTCTGTGGGAAAACTGGTATCAGAGTAAAACCTGAGAAGCAGATTTCATTACTGCTTCTCTATCCTGCTTGCTGAAGTTCTCTCTCTGGGCTCGATCAGCAAGACATGCATAATTTATATTAAATAAGAAAGTATTACAGGCCTTTTGGTTTAGTCCTCCTGAGAATTTTAGTTGTAATCATATACTTGATTTCTCAAAATAATTAGGATCTAATAAACACACATGAGCTTGTCAGTAAGATTATTACAATCCATTAGCTGTTTCATCAGCAATTTCTCCAAGCTAAAAGCACACCAATACTGTACACAATCTTTTGTTCTACTCTCTGAAACTCCAGGGCACTTCTAACATAAGACGACAAAATGTTTTCATATACAACTTGACTATTTAATTTTTAACATCACTAAATACACAATCAAGATTTTTTCTGCTACAGCACCCATTTACTGGGGATCAATTAAAATATTTTCAGTATGATCTTATCAAGTTGCATTTATGTATATCTTATCTACTTGGAGTAGTTTCCTCCTCACACGAAGACTACCAGATCAGTCAGCTACAAGGAATCTCACATATGCAGGATGCAACTCCAGAGCTGAAGCATCATTACAAATACAACAATGAAGAACACAACTTACATTTTAAATCTTGTTTGTGACAGCCACTCTGCTTGATATTGAGTAAGACAAACAAATGCATAAGCATATATAGAGATACATTTACAGAAGCAAAAAAAACATTAGGGGCATTTCTCATATCTCACAACCAACATGCAAACCTGCATTTATTGTTGGTAAGTTTACTCTGTGTTATACCTCCCAAAAAATGGCTTCATAGGACTTGTAGAATAACTAATTGCAAGCAAGTAGAATGAAAGCATTATCATATGCAAACTTTTTTGTCCAAAACATACAGAACACAGAAATGTCAGGACTAAATCCTAAAGGGAATGTTCCATTCCTAGGCTTTTTGCTAGTTAATGTCACTACAGGGTAACCTGTTGGCAGCAATCAGGACAACTTACTTTAGAGGATACTTTGATTCTATTTTATTTTCAGAACTATTTTTCAGTGCGTGAGGAACTTGGAAAAATTCAAGCATTGCATTTTATCATGCAAATCATGGAATTGGAAGCTGCTTCAATCACATATATTTATAAGCATTCATCACCTAACACAAACCTTTAGTTTCTAAACTATACATAACTGTTCCAGGTAATAGCAGATGAAAAAATATCTATTTTATTGAGCAAATTCTGTCTAATGGCATAAAATCTAATTGGAATTTTAAAGATAACTTCTTTCCAGCAAACAAAATCTGAGAGAACTACAGAGCTTTCACATCTGCTTAGAGTAAGAAAAGGACAGAACACTTTGCATTATTAAATAGTCCTTTCATAAGACAGCTACTGACCCATTTGTGTGATGTGAGGGTACGTGGTACGGTGAAGCAAGGGAGATCAGAAAGTTGAGTGAGTATGATGCCAAGAGCTTACAAGTCTACAACCAGTTACTCTTGTAAAAGTAACAGAGGCAGATTTGAATCAACAAATGTGGAATGCAGACGCTGTGCGCAGTGCCTTGGAAGTTGGCTTTAGAAATTTGCCTAAATTCTACTGTTAAGCTCAGAATATTTACACAGAATACTAACTTTCACAAATAAAAGTGTACTACCAGTGCAATTTACCTATTTTCTGTTTACATTATTCTACCAACATAACTCTTGAGAACAGTTATATACACTTACCACTGTGCCTAGAAACTGAATGCTTGTATCTCCAGAGGCATTCCGAGAAAGCCGCTGAAAAAAACAGAGGTAAAAACTGATTAGAAGCATCTCCAGAATTTGAAACCATTCAATTTAATCACAGAATGTTTTCGAGTTGGAAGGGACCTTAAAAATCATTGAGTTCCAACCTCCCTGCATGGGCAGGGACACCCTCCACCAGAACAGGCTGCTCAGAGCCCCATCCAACCTGCCCTTGAACACCTCCAGGGATGGAGCCCCCACAACATCTCTGGGCAGCCTGTTCCAGTGTCAAATCAAAACCAATTCAGTACACAAATTAATATATAAAACAAATAAAATAAAACAATTTCCTTCAGCAACTCCAGTATTAGAAGTCTAGTTCATACTTCAGCTCATATTTTGGGGTTTTTTTCAGTCAATTCAATAAAATCTATTTTTGAAGAATAATGCAAACATATATCGCCAAGTACAACACAGAACAACCTTGGGCTTGCAGAAAGATGAATGTCATGAATAATGAGGTTTCTGCCACCTCTAAGTGTCTGTGATTCTGTATTCCTGTTACTCACATGCAGTATTAAACTTCATTCTCTCCTAATGAGAGACATTATAATCTCTTTTTAAAATGCAAGCCTCCAATGATGCTACTTTGAAAACAGGGTGAAAAAAAATGACCTTATGAAATGTCTGGTCACCTACTGTGATTCAGGAGTTGATTGAAGTTATTAAACAGTCTTCAAATATTACATTGTCAGTAAGCCACCAGATAACACAAAAGAAAATATGTTATTGATTTAACACAGTATTATCTGTAATCTAAATATGCAAAATGCGTAAAGGATCCTTTCTTCTTGTGAATCATCATCTCCTTCAACGTGAAAAGTTTTTTTTCTCCCTTTTTCTTTCTCCTGTTTAGTTATGGCACATACAGACCCATAATCAGGGCCCCAGTCAGGGAACGCAGCCCTAATATTTACATGATGCCAGGCGTCCACACAAGTACAGAAGCACTGACTTGAGAATGTGAGTATAAACTGCATACAAAGAGCTGCACAGAGAGCTTCAACATTTCAAAGACAATGAATCACAGGAACAGGGCTGCAAATAATCTTGAGAGATCTTCTCGTCATATTCCCCAGCAGAATCAAAATGTACCTGTGTTACTCCCAAACAATGTGTCTAATCTATTCTTAAAATCTTTCCATAGCAGAGATTGCACAGTCTCCCTAAGCAATTTATCCCAGTGTTCAGCATCCTTATTCATAGAAAGATTTTTCCTAATATGTGACTAAAATAACCATACTGCAATTGCAGCACATGAATTCTCCTTTTTCATCGCAGATAGAAAATAGATTATTCCCTTCTTTTTACAGCCACCTACACATACATACTTAGTCTTGTCTCCTCTAGACTGAAGATGTGCTATACAACAATAGCTAGATAGCCCCCAAAACAATCTTAACAGAAATAAAATAAATCCTGGTCCCTTTTCATTAATTTTGCATATTCCTCAGCTACACTTTATGAAGTTAATAATTACTACAGCCCAAGCATGCTTATTTTTCAACTTTACAGGTCACACACTGACATTGCAATCTGTACAATCATATAAAAACAAAGGATGATGTGCCAAAGCCTGACATATTTCAACAATAATGATTAATGGAATGGAAAATATGGGAAAAAAAATTTCATACAAAATCTGACGTTTACTTTTATACAGGAAACAGGAATATACACTTTTCCCACAGTCTAGGATAAACACAATCAGGTTTTGGAAACCACAAAGAAGAACAAAGTACCGGCAGCCTACAATGAATGAACCGCATGCCAAAACAAACAAGTCCCAACCACTTGATAAGCTGTCAGAAAATGGCAAGCTGAAAAAAATTAAAGGATTTAATTTCTTTTTTTCCTGGAATGCCCTCCACCCTCGTTAGAGTTCTGTCACTTATTGTGCTACCCTTTTGTCCACTTTCAAGGGTCATTAGAGACCTTTTCATGTCCTAATAAAAATTCCATTTTTTTGGCTAATCTCCCTGTCACACAGTAAAACACAACTTGAAAAACAAAACAACAACAAAAAAAATTAAAAAGAGCTCTTTTGTCATTTTCTTTAAAGGCTTTCGGAGCAAAGCCAGGTATCTTGACAACTTGACTTATTTTTCACAACTGAAAACCAAGCCATTAAAAGTATTTCCTCACACAGATTCTCTTCGCTCCCAACTAAATAAGCTAGCATAGCAGTAACCAAGCCCTTTCAAAAATAATTTAATAACTGATTTCGTAAAGCCAAATACATATTTATATCAAGAAGGCACCCTCTAAAGCCATAGTCTCATGACAAGACAAAAATATAAGCAGTTTTCTTCCTGCTCTGATGCTGCTGAAATGTAGTATAGTAAAGCCTACCTGCCACTGTTTGCTGTGTCCAAAATACAAAGCATTACATTCAGTTGTCAATAGCACTAAGAGTCAGTGTAAGTACTAAAATCCATCTCTTGAATTAACAACCAGGAAGGGGGAAAAAAAACACATAATCATGGGGAAGGTGAGGAAAATAGTTAACAAACAGAGGAGAAAAAGAATGTACCCTTCTGGGTATATTTTTAAAAAACAAAAAACAAAACAAGACAGAAAGGTAGAAAAATTCTCCAAATCAGAAAACATGTTTCATCAAGACCAAAAGAGAACTGCCAGGCTTTTGAGAACCATGTTACAAAAGAAGTCAGCACATTATCATAATTAATGTTTCAAATTACAGTTGTAAATAAACTTCAGCTGTTAGATGTGATTAGGTTTTTTTTAAGCATATTGAAAGGAGTTATTTCTGTTCCACTGGTGGGCTTGTGTTTCTGGGATTTGTAAATGTAATTGATGTTTTCAAGAAAATGAAAGGATGTGGTTAACAATTATTCTTTTATTTTCCACCTCTTTAGAAAAAGGACCAGTCTCCAGTTTCTCTTGTAAAGTTAGATATTTACATATTCTGCACCTCATAATAGATGGTTTCATATTGCATGTGATAGCAGGAAAGTAATCAAATAGAGGTAACAAAAGAGAATAGCTAATTATACACATTGTCATTGTTTTCCTAATAAATTGCAAATTATTTACTAGAAGGTCTACACCAGAAAGCAATGGAAGACTACCATTTGTACAAAGACAAAACAACACTGCCTAAGTTTATCTGCCAGTAGAGTAAAATTATATAGTCGGCATCAACCATGTGAGCTTAGACATAACCAAATGCTTTTCCGGTTGATTCAACTGATTGAACTTCAGACTAACTCAATCACCACAACACGAGTTAAAAGGATACTTTTTTCCTTCTGAGAAAGTAACAAGCTAACTGAAATCTGAAAAAAAGACAAAATCGTAACTTCAAAAATCCATCTGCAGTCTCAAAGCTGTCAAATGTGTGCGAGTGTCACATAAACACTGTATGTGTTTTTACACACACAGGTTACCGTGTGCCGGACTGCATATGTTATGCACATACAAACAAAGTTCTTATGCATGCAGTGAAAATAGACAAATTTAATAATCATGCAAAATTTTCCTCCTCTCTCTTGTGTATGCTACACCACAGTCATTTCACAATCAATCACTTTAATCTGTTAATCCCAGTAAATTACCATAGGTTAGTGTTATATGACTTTAAATTCTTCTGCTTTGCTATAGAAAATTATTTCCACCTAGTTGAGTATCAATGATCTATTCATGGCAAGATGCAGTAGGGTTACAATCAGCTTTGCATTAAGCCTGCAGTAGATGAGCACTTGCAGATAAAAAAAGGTAACAACCTTTATATGAAGAAGGATAAAGAAGCTCAGCCAAACATAAAATACGTATTATTGAAAGAGATTCTAAACCAACACACACGTTATTAGACAACAACAAGATACCAGAGTATTTTCCACAAATCTTCTGGTATCTTGGACTCTCCAAGCTCCAAGGGGAGCAGCTGGAGGAAAGGAATGATAACAAAACACAAAGAAACTCCAACAGACCAAAACCATTTTTTTTTGCTTTGCTCACAGATGAAAAAGTAATGTGTCAAGTCAAAATTAATATGAACTGGCAAATTAAAAAAAGTTTCTTAACAATTTTTATCTTGAACTACTAAATACCTCCTTTACTTGTTGAAAGTAAAGCTGGAGACCATTTATTACAGAAGATGAAAAGATTGCCACTCAGTCAACATTTTTTGCAACTTTTTCAAGCCATGACTACATTGACACTTGGACAACATGTATCAAAGTAACAGAACAAAAAAATATAGCCCAAACCAAACAAACCCAAGCCCAGAAAACCTATAGATTATAGATAAAATCTTGAGTGAAACACTGCTTAGTTTCCCAGTAAGGTGCTGTTTTTCATAACACAGATGTTCTCACAGCCTTTATTGCTTCAACTCAGCTGCTCACTCCCAGAAATTCTGAACATCTTATGCCATGAATTTCAAATGGAGAACTCTACCCACTTTAGGGCCAATATTTAGAAATTCTTTAATATTTGACCAGCAGAACAGAAGAAGCCCCAGACAAGTTTAATTTAAAAAATGAATTATTCCAGGGAACAAAATCCAAATTATTCCAGGGAATTAGACAGGGAAACTGGGGTAAAAAACCCACAGTAATTTACCTTGTAAAGTTATAGCAGATTCATCTGCTAGTATATTATCTATGAGATTTTGTGTACATGAGGCTGCCTGGACATCTGGGAAGCTCCATCATCCATCGATCTAGGTCATTCCCAACTTTGGAGTCCCGTGACTGGGTCAGAGAGGAAGAGAAAGCTGCAGAAGTAGCTGTGAAACTATGAAGTAATCTTTTTGCCAAACCATAAGGATTGGTTCAGCTTTAACAATCTTCTTTTTCCTCTTCTCCTAGAACCTTTGCAGGAAGCAGAACTTCATTTCAGCACTCCATTTCCACTATCCAAAATCTCAGTGCAGGGATGTAACCCAAGACTAGCAATGTGACCAAGCTTCCTTGTATGCTGGAGACCGTCTGCACTGCATGTGTGTTCAGACTTGTGCAGCCTCACAAGCCTTTCCACTTAGGGGATCACTCTACTTTCATAATCATAACTTCCTCCCCTCAGCCCATTAAACTGCAGATAGAAATTTGGTTTGATTTTGTGTGCTGCTCTACCTCTAGCCATTACCAGTTTCAGATCACACTTTAGAGAAAATGAATCCTTGGGTAGCTCTTCTCCCTCAGGACACGTCCGCATTTTCCAGGTTACAAGGGCAGCAGTCACCCAGTGGGGAAGGAGCTGATCAAGCCCTGCTGTGTACAAAGCATTTTGACAAGTGAAAAGATGTCTAAGACTGGCCTAAATGGTACTATGTAGTCTTTTCCTTTAAAAGGGATCCTGCCAGGATGCTAAAATACTGGCATCCCACAGCACCTGTTGCAAGCTATTTCAGTTCTTTTTCAGGGTCTATATAGAATCTGTTCCCAAACAGTACAAATACAGATGTTAAACACGGTGTGAATGGCTTACAGGGCATTAATCCACATAGAGAAACTGCACCTGCACCTTTATAAGAGGCTGAGGCAGCATATTATTACTTTTAAAAGAACCACCATTCTCTTAATGCCTGGGATTTAATTACAGTAGAAGGCTTGAGAATTTCTGCCCTCCCATAAACAGAAAAATGGAGACACAGAGCCTTCCCAATATTTCTGTAGGTGATACCCAGTGTTAATATCACTTGCTCTTGGGGGGGGTTTTTTCCAAGCTTTAGACATGCATATGTATAATATTAATATCACTGCAGTATTGTGATTTTAAATACATAAAGCATGTTCCAAGAATGCCCAGGTGCTCCCTTAAAAAAACCCCAACAAAACAACACGCACAAAAAAAGCCCCCCAAAAAACAACCAACTAAAAGAAAAACCCACAGGAAAGAGAGTTTATTTGGTGTTGGCAAAGAATGAATCTAAAAGACATTTACTCAGCCCAACATTTCCAGCTATTTACAATTATTTACAATAATGAAGAGTTTAGTCCTCCCTGTGAACTTCGAAATTTTTGCTGTTATTATGTTAGATCACAAAACTAGTGAGACTTTTAGAAACTTTACCCTTGTTTTTGACATCCTATAATACATTTTGCTCCTGTAGGGGGACAGTATGCATGTAATATGCTGCCATGTCATTCTAGATCTGATAATGTTTATGACTGCCTGATTCTTTGCAGGATCCATAGTCCCTTCTCCCTCTTTGCTGCCCCTCCTCTTCCTTCCTCTTTACTCTCTGAATATGCTACCATCCTCAAAAAAAAACCACTTTTCTTGTATTTCAGTGTTTAGATATTATAAATTACAACTGAATACCTTGGTCATTAGACACATTTATAACCCTTACATTTATTAATTCTTAATATTGTCTATCATTAAAATGTATAGCTCCTTCAGAAAAAAATATGTCATAAAATACAGCTCAGAAAGGAGATAACAGAAACTGAGGTTGCTCAGAGAACAACACAACCATAAGCACAGTTCTTGTCTAAAAAAAAACAACTCTGCACCACTGAAGAGAAGCAACTGAATGATGATACAAGCAGCACAGACACAGTGGGTAAGGGTCAACTGCTTAAGGTCTCTTCCAGTACAGGAACTGGGAGGAATTCAAATGAAGCTAAGGACACTGCCACAGCAGTTATAAGGCTGCAACAAGCAAGTTGCTAAAATCTATTGTTCT
>NW_009953295.1:10933594-10944298 GCF_000747805.2 Chaetura pelagica
AAAGAAATAACAATAGCAGTGCCCAGACATTAATAGGGCACCAATAGATATTAATAGTTAAAAAAAATAAATAAAGCCTGAAACACAGCAAGGCATACTACAATGTATGCAATAGGCTTTTGTATTTGTCTTCTAGGAAGACAGGCTGAGAGACCTGGGGCTGTTCAGCCTGTAGAAGAGAAGGCTCCAAGAGAGACCTTATAGTGGCCTTCCAGTACCTGGCATGGGCCTATGGGAAAGCCGGGGAGGGGCTTTTTCTAGTGGCATCTAGTGGTAAGATGAGGAGTAATGGTTTCAAACTGGAAGAGGGTACATGTAGGAAGAAATTCTTCACTGTGAGGGTGGTGAGACACTGGAACACGTTGCCCAGGAAAGTAGTGGCTGCTCCCTCCCTGGAAGTGTTCAAGCCCAGATTGGATGGGATTTTTAGCAACCTGGTCCACGGGGAGGTGTCCCTGCCTATGGCAGGGGAGTTGGAACTAGATGGTTACATAGAATGCTTTGGGTAGGAAGGAACCTTAAAGAATCTCTTGGCATTTGAGACAAGTACAAACAGTTACTCAAATATCACAGAGTCACAGTAATGTAATTGTTTGTACTTGTCTCAAATACCAAGAGAGTGTCAAGTGAGGCAATAAAAATCAGTTTTTCTGTAGCACACCCACTGATCATTTTTGGATTTCTAGGCTGAGCTCTGTTTTCTCAGATGACTCTGGCTGGATGAGTAAACAGGAAAATATGGGCAGGCTGTGTTTCTATACTGCTAAATAAAGGAGGATCATGGACTTAGATCTGGTCCCAAAGCCAAATGGAAATTATTATCTTAGTTCCACTGCTTGGGTCTGTACAGCATGGTATAAATCTATGCAAGATTTGTCTAGATCACCCATAACTGGAACAGGCTGAAGCAAAGCCAGGGAGTGAACTACCTATTTACCAATAATGGGCCATCATGAATCCAGCACTGGGGCTCACACTCTGGCTTTTCTTTACTCAAAAGTATAACTATTTGGATATAGTACATCCAAATGTCTGCCCCTGTTTGCAAATAATTTTATGTCTCTCTTCTAGAGACAATCTAGCAAAAATAGTTCCGAAATCAGGGATAAATGACAACAGCAGAGTGTCTATAGTAATTGCACACCACTGTCAAGTAGTCTTCACATACACTGCTTGCTAAAGCTTCCCAAAATAATTTCCAGGGTTTAAGAAAATGTGTGCCAAAGTAATGGCACTTTAGACCTGAAATCTATATATCATTATCACAGATTACATCTAAGAACTCACAACAGTAAATATATATATATATATGCACATATATATATATATATACATGGGTAATTTCTCTTTAAAAAATTACACATAGGTTTGAAAAAAGTCTCCACAGGATTGAAGGAAATTAATACTTGGGCACAGGCTTTGTTCTCCTGTCAGACATTTCCCAGGAACAAAGGCTTCATAACCTACAGCATTTTTGGTTTTTTCTGCTCCTATAAACCAAAATAATAATAAAAAGAAACATTGTATCAGAGAAGCACTTAAATTTTTCACATCCCAGGATGCAGAATATACTCCTGCTGCAATTGTTGATGCAATAAATGAATTAAATTAAAAAATAATAAGTGATGCCATCACTGAATTCCCCATAATACTGTTTCATTCACAAAAACACTTGAAGCTTCAGACTGATTATTCCAGCTTTACAGGATCATGTTCTTATTTAGTAACTCCATTACTCTCTTAATTACACCTTGCTGTGACTGATAAAGTCCTTTTAACTGTAGAGTTTGGGATGTCCAGCAGCATCACAGAACAGTTAGGCTGCAAGGGACCTCTGGAAATCAGGAAGTCATATTCCCTGTTCAAAGCAAGGCTGATGTCTAAGTAGTATCAAGCTGCTCAAGGAGCTTGTCCAATTCAGTTCTGTCTACGTCCTACAGAGCTTCAGTTCAGTAGAGACAAATCCCTGAAAATCCAGGAAATACAAAGAGAAGGCACCACCAGTGCCTTGCGAAATTGCTTTGCTGAAGCTGCCAAAAGCCATCAAGAGTTTCCCAGGCACAACGCCTGCACTACCTTTAGAGGGTGGGAGGTTTCATTACAGCAAGTTAGCAAAGCTGTGAAACCAGTGTGGGCCGACAATATGCCAGTGCGAAGGCTGGGTGCACCATACGACAAAGAGGTACAAAAGTGTTGGCAAAAGACAGTGACAAATAATTTCTCCTGGCTCAGAATCCTTTTGCTATAGGGAGCTGCCTGCAAGTAAACAGTATATAAGGATGGGGTGAGTGTTTGATGATGGGGTCAATGAAAGCAGAGCATGTAACAGCACTAAGGAGTTGTAAAATTTGTCCACATGGTGTTGCCATAGAACAGCCTCAGAATTTGAATGGTTGGTAGGGTGGCTTTTGAGAACGTGTCCAAACACAAATAGTGCCAAAGCAAAGAGGGCTTGAGGTCCTCCTACATGCTTTTTTTTTTTCCTCTCTTGGGCAGCCTGCTCTCTCTGCAGATAACTGATCTTCTTGCACAGTGTCACAGCAGAACACATCTACTTGCAAACCAACTGTAGTAAAAACAGACCTACAGGAAGGTTTAAGTCCATTTGCTGGACTTCATGGATTGACTGGTTTAACTTGAGGTTCCCTTGGATTCTAGTTCACATGAGGGAATAAAAGGAGAGGTCCAGCTCCACAGAAAAGCAGCTTATTCCCTTCTCTCCTTCCACGCACTTTCCAGTTCATACGCACAGGGCGAGATCATAGAATGTCGAGGTTGGAAGGGACCTTAAAGAGCCTCAGATTCCAACCTCCCTGTTATGAGCAGGGACACATCACACTAGACCAGGATGCACAAAGCCTCATCCAACCTGGCCTTAGATACCTCCAGGGAGGGGGCAGATAAGAGATCATAGACTACAGCTTCTGCAGGCACAGGGCTCACTGGAATTCATCTTACTTGTAAATGGGAGCAGAGGTAGAGGGATAAAACTGCTCTCACTGTCCCAAAATATGCCTGCTGCCTTTCTTCAAACTGTTGTTACTTTCCAGTTTCCATTGGATGTCTTGTGGTTCTTTTCTACAACTCAACCAGTATCTTCTCCACTCACTCTGTGGAATCACTGGGCACTTCATTTATTTTTACTCAAAATGTTGCCTGGAAGGCTGTATCATTTTCAAAATATGTTTTACATTAAAGTGTATTTTAAATATTTATTTTCAGTTACATAACAGCCAATCTCTTAAATCTGAATTCTCAGGAAGACCTATTATAAGCACATGCCTGTAGTTACTTCTCTGATCTTCAAAGGCAGATTCCAAAATCACAACAGCTAGGTGTAAGTCAGAATCTGAGCCACTGCCATCTTTGGAAACAGGTAGAAGAAACCATTTTGGCAAAGTAATTTCTGAACACAAAAATTTCACTTGCTTGGTGAACAAAATCCTGCACTTCACATTGCATAAAATTTAGCCTCTCCAAATGAGAGTCTAGTTGTAAGCGGAGAAAATGCTGAGGAACAGGGATTAGCAGAGGAATTACTGAAAACAACAACAAAAAACCAGTGATGGAATCTGAGCACTTCAAGAAATGCTACAGGATTTGCCCACACCTTGCTTGAATGATCCCAAGTTTTCATCACCTCCTACAGCATCCCATGGATCTCAGAGTAATCCAAAGCTGCACAAAGATTTCAGAGCCCTTATGCTGCATCCAAATGGACCTGCAGTGTACCCCAGGGTTCTGGTCCCTCTATCATCTGGGGACCTGGCCAGGCACTCTGCAGAGCCCATCTGCCACACACAGATGGGCTTCCTTGCAGAGGAAACAAAAGCGTGAAGGAGGGGGCTGCCACACATCCTAGTTGTGCCCTGATATGCCCTAGACAGGCTGTCACCAGGGCATACACCTCTTTCCCAGGCACTCAGAAGTATTCTCAGGTCCTGGACTCTAGAAACAGTCTTAGAAAACCTGTTTTTTAAACTCTTAACTCTGCAGCAGAGTTGGTGCTTTGTTCTGCTCTGATACACATTGAGACTTCAGTAGAGGAGTGGAAATACAGGAGCGTGCTTAATTACTTATTTTTAAATGTGTGACAGATATGCAACAATCTGAATGTCTAGACTATAATTTACATAAATACATTTTAAACCAAAACATTTTAAAATTACTTCTTTCCTGCTTCTGTGCTTAAGTGCTTTGCTGGATTGAGGCCAGACTGCAGGATCGAGCCGAAGGTGCATAAATCAAACCTTCAAAGAAATACAATGTTCACAAACACCACATTTGGTTGAGCAAATTTAGAAGAATGAAAACAAGTATGAAGAGAAATTAGATTGGCTGAAAATTAATAAAGCACAGCTGGAATTATTCGATTCATCCATATTTGTTGCTTAAATGGCTCTAGGGCTAAGTCTTGCTGAAAGAAGATACTTCAAGACTCAGGGGTCAATTGCTTTTGGAGACAAATTGACCTACAGGAATACACTTGTCTAATTTGGTTCTTGCAGCGGGGCAAGTCTAGAGAAATACATAACCAAAAAACCAATTTAGATTCCAGTGAGTGGATATCAGAGGTCAAGTTTAAGGTTCCCATAAATTTACATATATACACTAAAAGATTAATAACTTTTTAAGCTACTGGGTTCCTTTGCAAAAAGCAAAGACTTTGAGATAACATCTGAGAAAGAAACAACATGTGCTTATTCCACATTCTCTTGGATAGATACCATGAAGCCAGAGCATTGCTTGTTGCTCTGGCTAGCCCTGCAGTATTTCATACAGTTTGGTCATATTCAGGGACTGCAACTACCACTGTTGCTGGCTCAGCTCCTAGAAGAAAGCATGTTCAGATCTCCCAATCATTAATTTTGAAACTGATTTTATGTGCCATTTCAAATTTTACACTTTTAGTTAACCAGTCTTACTACTAGTAGTATTAGTATATGGAGATCTGTATCCAGCCATAGAGTTATTATAGAGTTGGCAATGAGGCCTTCTGAGTATGTTTATCTGTTCTAAATATAATGCTTTTCTTCTAGATAGATCTTGTATGCTCATACAGAGGTATTGCTTTCCACTCAAAATCATGGATTTCTTTCATAAAACAGCAGCAAAATGGAACAGTTCTTAAAATATAAAAACACACTTTGGAACACCAAATTGCCTTCAGAAAATGTGCATGGCAGTTAAAGACAAACCCTTTTGTTTGGAGTTGCTTTCAGACACATTAGCTGTCAGAAGGAACAGTGTACACTATTCTTTTTAGACCTCTTTTCTTAGAAACACATAGGTTTGGGATGGTTTCTACATTTTTCTTTTCAAGTCATGGAACTTACAGTATTTCATAAAAGTAGTTATAAACACATGTCACATGGGAGATGCACTGTCCTGTGACTTTGGATCTGCAAAGGCCCAAAAGCAGAAAAACCACACAATCCAAACATGAGGAAGACAATAATTTTACTGCAGGACCCCACCTTTTTGTTAACAGTAATCTGTTACTTATTTCTGAAGGGATTAAGAAACTGTATCTTCTTACAGGCATTAAGTTAAAGAACTCCTGGAACCTGGGGTAAGTTTCTGTCTAAAATAAGCAACTTCTCTTTAAATGAAAGATATTCAAAATTCTAGATAAGTAACTTTGAGACAAGCTCACTCCACTGAAGCTCTGGACGTATTCAAATTAGAGAGAAGATGTTATTCACAAAACAGAACATACTTTTTATAATGCAGCAAGCTCAGACCCCGTGTGTCAGTATTATCTGTATACCCAGAGGCTTCTGGTTATCTCAGCTTTACAAATTAAGTGTTGGTGAGTTTACCTGTATAGTCCTCTGAGTGCCATCAATGGTGACAGACAATAAGGGTGAAGCCAGGTTCCACTCACTGGTCACGTTTAGTTTCATCCCATCAACTTCCACCTGTTGTGACACCAAACAAGGCTGTTAGTATGAAGACAGACAGAAAACTGATCTCAAGTTCATTACTGCATACAAAGCAGCAACCATTTTAAAACAGATGGCTCCCAAACAACCTGTCATGTTTACTGTTTCTGCCATAAAAGACAGGGTCCAACAACAGAGTCTTCCAGCTATCTCTGGGGAGAGGTGAAGGACCTGTGAACAGCTGCCTCTGAGTAGCAAGGTTTCAAGTGATTTCCAGCAAGTAACAAACAGCCATCCAACTTTTAAACCTATCTGGACATGCTACATTTACTGCAATTAGACAAGTAATGCATATAAATTCCAGTGACACCTTGCAACCCACACAACAGGGCTTGCATATAATATTCTCTCCAAGGACCAAGGAAGAACTTTTCCTACGCTCCTAATGAAGGGTTTTGCATTGTTATCTTAATTAATATGAGGCAGTAATTAATTCTTCAGTGTTTTGCCTCAAAGTCTAGAAAAACTTTGTGAATTCTGTCATGTTTTCTTCAGAGGAATACAATTTCTGACTTGAATGTAAATGCTTATCCAGAATTATTTTTTTTAATAATCCCATAATCTTTATACAAAAATATTTCTCAGTGCAGAGCAAAAGCCCTGAATTGTGAAGAAAGTGTAGATCAGAGTAGCTGTAAAGACACTTCTGTCATTCTTATACTGTATAATACTGTTTAAAAACAACCATCACATTCAACACCAAGAGCCTCAGAGGGTATGGAAAAAATTATGATACGTGGGGCAATATAATTAATTATTCATATTTATGGCATGTTTTGAACACTCATCATGCTATAGAAGGTAGATAAATATGATTTCATGTATATATTTTACAATAACTGGAAGAAAAAAAAAGGTTGACTGACTGCCTTCCTCTCTCAAAATCTCCAAAATATTTTCAATCAGTAAATTACAGACAATATTGACACAAATATTGCATATATTTGCAGTAAACTAGAGGAAAATCACTGCGTTTAGAATAAAAGCCGAGCCCACATTTTGCAAAATAGAACTTATAAAGCCTACTCGTTTCGATCTCAGACTAATCATTACTTCATCTTAAAATAAGAACATGCAACTGTAATCTTAGTGTAACTTAAAAGAAATCTAACACAGAAATGCAGAGGAGCAATGTGTAATTTGATAATTTTATTTCAGTTAAGAAGAAAAAGCTCTGGCTTAAAAAACTGTAATTTTATAGACTTTAGAACACAAAACATGTCTTTTAGTGATACAATCTACTCAATTTCTGCAGGCTTCAACTATAAATAAAGTTACATGTAAAGAACATGAAGAAAAACAAGTCATTTGTAATGGTTCACCAACAGGCCAGATTAGCTGGCATGCTTCAGGTACTTTACACTGCTCCAGCGATGCAAACCAGCTATAAAACTGGCTTGAGTTAAACCAGACCTGCAGCTGGTTTGCATTGCCAGAGCACTGCAAAGCAGCTGGAAAACGCCAGTGAACCCAGTCTGCTCTCAGCAAACCTGAATCAGCAAATACTGCCTTTATTAAGAACAGCAGACACTTCTGAAAACGACTTTCCAAATGGAGAAAAGGAAATCCGGTGCTCTGTCTCATCTCCTTCTGATCAGCAACTGAACTTTGGTAAGTCAGTTATTCAAAAAGCTGTCCGTCACTATTGTGATAACCAAAGAAAGCCTGTCTGCACCAGAGCCTGGGGCTGAAAACATCATTTACTGTGTTTCTCCAGGGAAGGAGAGAAGATGGCATGAAAGCACACCAGGCCACTGGCCACCAAACAAACTTCAACTGTACACTGTGCTTGTTGCACTGTGGGATTTACACACAGCCTTGCAGAAAATTTATAGGCATTATCCCTAGTCCTGGTGAAGGATGTTCCAGTCGCACAATGTCAGTTGATACCACCAGAACAAATCATTAGCTCTTTTGTCACTGTACAGATGAACAAAAGTAAATCAAGTGTGTCACAGTGGTAAATGAGCTGTTTAAAGACCCTCACAAAGGTCTGCACAAGTCTAGCCATCATTGCTTCCAGATTACTTTTGTATAAAAAAAAAATTATGGTGGAAAACAACCTGACAGGAGACACGCAAACAGTCAGGTGGGAGGTCTAAGCACATCATGGCATTCTAGGAACACTACAGCTGTTCATGTGCAATAGAAAAACCAGCAGACAATAGAATCATAGAATCACTCAGGTTGGAAAAGACTTCTAAGATCATTGAGTCCAAGCATCTACCCTACTCCATGAACTCCAGCACTAAGCCATATTCCCAAGCACCACCTCTAGATGACTTTTAAACACATCCAGGGGTGGTGACTCAACCACCTCCCTGGGCAGCATGTTCCAAGGTCTGACAACCTTTTCAGTGAAAAAATTCTTCCTAATGTCTACTCCAAATCTCCCCTGGCACAGCTTGTGGCCATTTCCTCTTATTCTATCACCACTTACTTGAAAGAAGTGCCTACGTCTTTAAAATGTCCTTTCAGGCGGTTGTAGAGGGTGATGAGGTCTCCCCTCAGCCTCCTTTTCTTCAGACTAAATAGCCCTGGTTCCCTCAGCCACTCCTCATAAGACATGTTCTTAAGGCCATTCAGGAGCTTCATCACCCTTCTTTGGACATGCTGCAGCACCTCAAGTCTCTCTGTGGAGCCCCCTACCCTCAGGCAGATCAACACTCCCTCCCACATTGGTGTTGTATATTGTGTCTACCATGTTTTCCCCATTCAAGAAAGAATAAAGACAACAACAGGAAGAGAAGTGTTATGTGAACTAATGTGCACCTCAGTAATCTGTAGCAGTCTTCTCATAGAATGGAGCTACAGGCTCTTAGCTGCTTTCACCCAGAGCTCACCACTATATGTGCAACTGAAGGAGATGATGTGAAGCCAAGAGAATCCAAAGGAAGTTGGCCCTAATTGGTAAGACAAAGCCAGGAGGTCAAGCCATTGGACAAAATGAACAAAGACTGAGGATATGAGGTTTACTATAGTGTGAGTATATTACTTTCACTACAAATGAAGGGAAAGTGGAGGGGAACAAATAGGGGATTAAATCAAACCAATGTTTTACCTAACAAAGGAAATCTTCCTTGTGGAGCTCAACAGCCAGTGGTCAAGCAAGGTTAGTTGGTGAAAGCAGGGGAATAGGTAAGATGTTCAAAGAACTTGTCAGAACTCTGTGTTTGCCTTCATTCTTCCTCTAGCAATGGGTATGATAATAGAACCTAACAAATACTGCAATAAAACCAGAGCATTTTTGCTTTAGCCTTGGGAGGGGTGAAGGGAAACATGAGGATGACTAATGAAAGAGTTACACTGACTCTTTCCTGTTTTATTTTCCTTCTGTGTTCACACAACAGCCAGGAACAAAGAATCACTCAATGGATACTACCACTTGAACTGTAGGGAGGAATCCCAGTCAAATCTCTCATGCAGTGGGCTACACTCTGCTTTACACCACTGCTATATAGTCTAGCTTTATCCTCTGTGACCCAGTTACAAGTGTGTGCACGTGTGTGTATGCACACATATGTACATGGTTGTTTAAACTATTGCTACACTACATCAGTGTGATGGTTGTGATTTTTTTATTATTATTTTTATTTTAAATAGGATTGTCCCCCTGTAAAGGGCAAATAAGTATAAAAGCAGTCATGGTCTTCCTTTACAATTATTTCCAATTCAAAAGCTATTGTAAATGAGGTCTCAGAAAGAAGAAAGACAAGTCCAAGACATAATGCTAGAAAAAGGTCAACAGCTTACTCTACTGTCACAACTTTGCAGATTTCTGCTGGCATGCACCTGAACTACTTAAGTAGTAGCCCCTTCACCTCTTGTGGACTGAGTTCCTGATGTTCAGTATGATAGGTACCAGGTAACCAATAGTGCAAAAAGAAGCAAAGCATAATCTGCATTCAGTTTCCTTCATAAAACATAATTTGGCATTCTATATGCATGTCAGGCAATTAAAGGAGGCAGCACAAGCCTGAGTGTTATAGCCCTGTTAATTTACTAATGCAGAGTCTCGCATACATCTGGCACATGTCACTTCTTTTCTCCTGGAAACGAAGGTGGTTTTCCAGGAGACTGGAGGGCAGCTCGAGCAGTTGCTTCCTGCCTGATGCTTCAAAATACTATGCCTGAAGTTCCTCATGCCATTTTTCAGTCTGACTAACTTAAGTCCGCTGACTTAATCCCATGGTTCCAATTTTCTTCACAGCATGGAGTTTAACTCGACTTTAACTTGCTGTTTTTAATTCCTGGCCTAGACAGTCCTGGCCCTAAACTGCTGGGTAAGGTCACCCCTACCCTGATTCCTTACATCCCTTAATTCTACTTTTTACTATAGAAAAAGTGATGGCCTTCCCTAGTTGAACAGATCAACCAGAAGACAAGTCAACCTCTGCAGACCTGCTTTGCTGAAGTCTTTCCCTGATCAAGACAGCTACCTGTCAAGATGCTACCTTTAAGGAAAATATACTACTATTCACAGGAGATTTACGAATATTCAGTGTCATAGGCTCCAATTCCTTCAACTGCTATTAATTTAGTTGTAAATCTAAGGCACATCCAGTGGGTAGCAAGGACTCTACAAGATGAAACCTTAAAATCATCCTGCAAGGAAGGAAAAATGGTAGCAAGCATTGCTGTTGTAAATGTGAGGTAGCATACACACTTAAGGACTTCCCTCAAGCCTACACAAAGCAAAGAGGTCCTCTCTCTGGGAAAAGAAACTGCCTCAGGCAGAAGCCTCTTCACCTCCATTCCT
>NW_009953295.1:10944452-10968179 GCF_000747805.2 Chaetura pelagica
ATTCCTGCTAAACACCACCCACCACTTGTGTCAAAATAGCAAGGAAATTCTCTTCATTTTCAAGAGACAGGTAATGGCTAAGCATTGCTTCTTGTGCAGAAGAGGGGATGGGCAGAGGACTCGTAGCACAGTGTGGCAATAGAAAGTAGGTCCAGCTGCAGGCAGCAGTATCCAGTACCAGTCTGCAGTGACCTCACACTAAGCCAAACTGAGTTGAACAAAAACTGGTTTTGGTTCCCAAATGGTTTTCACAGAATTCCTGAAATTCTCCTCTAATCTCTGTCCAGCTAATAGAGAAGCACCTAGAACAGAAAAGGCATGTGAAAACTGTCCTGTGCCAAAGCTATTGTCTCTTACTTTTTGCAGTCCCATGTAGTCTTAGGAATGAAAACAAAGTCTTTATGGGGTTGATGAGGCTAAAGGCTTCCTTTAGAAGCATAACATATGAAACTCCAGACATTTTGTAAAATATTTTGCTAGTTCTCAATGTATAAAACACCTTCTTCCCAGTCAGCAGGAGTGATCAAACACTATCTTGCATCTCTCTGTATATTCCCAAAGCTAATAACCACAACACACTTCCTTATCATGAAAATTACCAGCCATCTGGAGGCTGCAAGGATTTGTGGTCTTTTGCAGAGTTGTCTTAGCAATTACTGTGTCTTCCTACACAATTTTCTCAAGCTCCCACACACTGCCTTTAAGTACCTTGAATAAAAAGGGAGTTATATCTGCCACATTTGGAAATAGTAGCAACCAAATAGTACTTCCCATGTTGTAATTCATAAACACAAAGAAACCCATAGAGATTTCCCATGTGGGCAACTCTTATTAGTTAAGCTCCTTCTTCTTGTATATGGCTTTTCTCCTTTTCTTTGGACCATATTTGTCAATGCCTTAGGTCTGAATACCCATAAAGTGTTTGACATTTTTCAGGGTGATGTCCTGGAAGAGACTCTTGTCAAGTTTACAGATGGCACAAAACTGGGGCAAACAGTTAATACATTCTAAGGCAGGGCTGCCATTCAGGGCAGGTTTAGACAGGCAAGAGGAAGTGGCTAATAGAAACTTCATGAAATTTCAAAACACATTTTCAAGTGCAGGATGTAGGAAGCAAGAGCTCATTGGAACAATACAGCCTGGGACCTGACTGGCTGGGGAGCAGCACTATGGAGAAGGACTTGGAGATGTGGATGTATATGTCAGCTGGACATGAATGAGTCAGCAACAGAGATGGCTAAAAGCATCCTGTGCTCTGTTAACAAAAGTATAGTCTGCTGATAGAGGGAAATGGTTAACCCCCTATACACAAAACTCAGACCAGGTCTTGATACTGTTCCACAAGAAGACATTGACTTTGTTTAGTTATAAAAAGTTCCCATTAGCCAGTTCCTCTTACCTGTCTAGGTCCCACAGGGTGGCAGCATTGCCCTTGACTGTATTGAGTAGCTTCCCCAGTTCTATGTCGTCTGTAAATTTTATGAATGTGCACTCCCATTGCCTCCTCCAGATCACTGGTAAGCTTGTTGAACAGAACTGGTCACCATTACAGACACTTACAGACCCTTGGTGACCTCTAAGTAGAGTACAATCCATTACCCATGACACAGAGTCTGAACACTCTACTGGCTTTTTATCTATCTTATTGTGAGAGATAGTGTCAGAAGTCTTAACAAATCAAGGTAAAAGACATTCACTGCTCTCCTCTAGTCTACAAATCCTGACAATTTTAAATAAAAGGTTGGCAAGTTTATCAACCGTCAGTAAATTCATGCTGACTGTTCCCTACCACCTTCTTTATGTGCACCAAGCAGACTCACTTTATGAACTTCCCAGGGCTTGGTTGAACTTCCCTGGCTGACCAGGCTGAAGTTTCATGGGGCTTGCTTTGGCCTTTTCTGAAGACTGGTGCAACATTTGCTTTCCTCTAGTAATGAGGGACCTCCTTCAATCTTTATGACCTTTCAAAGATACAGAGTACAGTCTTGCTACCACATCAATCAGCTCTCTTAGCACTTTGGATGCAGTCTGTCTGGTCCCATGGATTTTCATGTGTTGAATTCTCCTAGTTGTTGATTTGATCTACATCTGCCTCCTTCATGAACTCTTCCACTAATAAGAGAGAGCTGGGAGACCTTGTTGGTGAAGACAAAGAAGTCATTAGTCATCTCAAGCTTATCTATGTCTGCTGTTACCAAGTAATTTATGAACCCTTTGTTGATGCAGCATTTTCCCTTTTCAGCTTTTCATTACTAATGCACCAGTAGAAGCTCTTCTTGTTGTTCCTAACATTCCTTGCAACTGTCAAGGTAAGCTTTGGCTTTCCTAACAGTACCCCTCCGAGCCCAGACAATTTTTCTAAATTCCTCCTTTGTATCCTGTCCCTGATTCCACCTCTAAAATGCGGTCTTTTTGCACTGGAGCTCTGCCATTATATGTGTTCTTAATAAAAGCAGTTTTATCCATGAAAGTGCTTAGTTTCCTGAGCATTCTTGCACTTGGAGGACTGCGTCCTTAAAGACCGGTCAATTTTTCTAAGCTCTTAAACTCTTTAGAGCTGTCTCCCATTAAACTTCCCCTACCTGCTGCATTGAAGTCCACTAGCCTGAAGTTTGGCATCTGTACCCTGCTAATCTTGTTCCTTACACCCTTCAGGATCCTGAAGGCCAGCCATTTATTTCATGGTTGCCACAGCAAAGGCTGTCGTTGATTATCAAGTCTTCAATTGGTTCTTCCTTAATAGTGAATAGCAGATCCCACTGTGTCAACACCAGTTCACTCATCCATTACCAGTGTCAACCAATTATCTCAAACACCCTGCAGAAATCTTCCTCCTTGCAACTCACCACGTTGCCCTTCTAGACAATGTCACAGTCCCCTATGAGGACACACAGATTTCCTCCGGTTGTTTATAGACATCTTAGTCTACCTCCTCACCTAGACCAAGCAGTCTGTAACGTACTCCTACCATGTTATTTTACATGTTTGAAATTTATCAAGTCAGTAGCCTTCACCTGCCCAAGTGATTTCACAGCCTGGATACCTGGCTTTCAGCTTCTCTGTATGCACAGAACAATTTCCTCTCCAAAACCCCACAGCAAATCTATAAACACATACGATCTTCTCCTCACTCTGGTGAAGGATCCTTCTCACTCCCAGGCACTAACAATCTTACGTCTGCTTCTTAAGCTCTACCTGGTGACATCTGCACACAACTGACTTGCTGGTGCTGGTCTTTGTGCTAGCTGTAAGGCATATACACACTAGCACATATCTGAAAACACTGACAGGCTTAACATCCACACCAACATCACGCACCACCATGTCTTTTTGCTGCCATCACCACCCTGCCCTTCACACCACACTGTCACTAAAGCCCCAATTTTACACACATAATTCCCACAGGCTTTTTCAGGGAAATCCACATTGACGCCACTTTCAAGATGACTGGCCTCATCTCAGTGAAAAAGAATCAAGGCTGAGAATTCCATAAAAAGGAAGGCTTCTTCTTTTTTTTTCTTTTTTTTTCCATAGATAACTTTTTTGTGGCTTTTTTTAGGAGAAAGTCACATGAAGGAACTTGGTAGATGGATGACGCTTCCTTAGCACACTACAATGTCTTGAAAGTTTTGCTTATCACAGTTAGCAATGATCTAAAACCCTGCAAGACTAGCTGCCAAAAAAGTGCTTGAAAGAGCAAAGAGGACAGAGAGACCCTGTGGTCAATAGTGCAGTGTATCGACAAACTCATTAAAATGTCATAAAAAGAAGTACCCTTAGGACCAAAACAGTGGCTTTCAAACAAAAACTGATTTCACTGATGCTTATATGACAGTAATTTCTTTGATTCAAATTAACCAGTTGTTTTAGCTTACATCTATAGCTTGTAGTTATTGACAATACATTCACAATAGGTTAACAGACTGACCTTTTATCTTCTTTTCAGGGACAGTAAGGTTGGCTTTTTGGACTTTTGAAGCAGTGGCCAGATGCTTTCAAAAGGAAGTTAAAGTATGTGAGTTTAAATCTCATTAAAAAGGCCTCTTTTTTTTTTTTTTTTTTAAACAAACTTTCCTTTTGTTCATACCAGCACTTACTTTTTTTTAAAAGACCCCAAGAGAGAGTTCCAATCTATAGATCACTTGTCCTGAAGAAAGCTCTGTTAACTATTTATAGATCATGTCCTTCTGTACCAAACTAGATCAAGCAATTTATTCAGTGCATGACTGCAGGAGAGAAATTCATTTGCTCCAAGTGTCATCAAGGCAGCCTTTTACCTGCTATGAACAAGACCAAAAGATCTGAATTGCTGGGCTTTTACTTCAAATGTACATTTTGATATTGTGTGGGGTGCCATGATTTCTTTCAAGTTTCCAAAGTATTAAGCACATTCATAAAATGGACAGGCCTTAATCACAAGAAGAGCAAGTAGCTCATAACCATTAGAATAAAGCAAACACATGTATGCATTCAAATTCTCTTTTTTTTTTTTAAGTAGCACACATAGTTGCAAATCAGCATTAGCTGCTTTGGTATATCTCAGTTTAGAAATGAGCACATGCCAACCTAGAGACCAAGGAGAGGAGCCACACAACAGGCACCAGCCCCTCAGCTTAACAAGCAAAATCAAAACAAGAGAGAGAAGCAATGGCCTTCATCACCTCTAATCAGCAAGTGCTTTCTTTGAGCATTCACCAGGGAAGTGATCCTCTCTGTAAAACCCAGTAGTCTGTACACAGCAAAAATGTTCCACTGTGGCAAATGCTTGGTTTTATTACTTCAGTTTTCTTTGTCAAGTCATTACTAACATGACCTCTTATATGTGTAACCTGTCAGAGTCCAATAAGCTAAAAAAAAAAAAAAAAAAAAAGAAGAAGAAAAAAGTGAAAGATACAGTAAGAAAATAAATCAGCTATTAAAAATCATTGACGTTTGCTGGCAATAGTTCAGATGGGAAAAGCACAGCTGGCTGGAGGAACATGGGTGTCTATCGTTAAAGGATGAGGAGAAGAAAGAACATGCCTTGCTCTCCTTTTCCAGATGTTTTACCTAGGGTGCCCTGGCTCTGCCTAGCTAGATATTCTCCAACCTGGCTACAGGGATTGCTCCTCGATGGTTAGAAAATTGTGCAGGTGGTTCCAACAGTGTTGCTACTGTTATGTGCATACAGGGCACTTTCAAAGTTGCATTGCACTCCAGCTTTCCCTGGCCAACAAGATAATGTGTTTGGGATATTCTTGTTTTCTGTCTTGAAAAGGGGTCTAGCATAGAGCCCAATGACAGAATCAAGGTCATTGAGAGCATTTTGCTCAGAGTTATAAATACACTGGTAAAATAAATAGTGAAAAGGTAGACACTGCTGGTTTAGTAGCTTTTGAGTCATGATTCATGCCTATATACTGAAATGACTAAGCAAGCCTGACTCCTAAAGGACTTTCATCTGCAGAGTTTCCATTAGTCCTCTTCAGAGGCACACAGGGATCCCAAGCCCTATCCCACTTGACAGTATAAATTCTCAGAGTAAAATTATATTATTATACCAAAGTGTCACTACAAAACATGACAGACTGAAATTCATGCTACCATTTTAGACAAAAAAATATGGTTTTGAATGTATTTGTTTTTTAAAGCATTAATCTAATATGTATAATCAATTAATGAAAGTTATGCAATAAGGATACACAAGATAAGAACAGGTTATTTATTTATTTATTTTAACATAGAGAGACCATATCACAAAAAGCTGGATCTCCAGCTTAGAGACAAGAATTAATGAATTCTGCCTTGACTGCCAAAGTGCTGCTGACAAGTCATACATAACTCTCAAGTCTCTTAATTTTTGTTTCCTTAACTGGAAGAGAGGGGTGGGAATTAATAGTGGCTATCAAGGAGCTCCCAATACCCCCACCCAGATATCTATTTGAAAAGTTATCATCAGAGAATATAAATCAGGAAGATTATTTTTAAAAGACTACTTGAAGAATAAAAAAGACAGGCAGACCAACATATGCACACATATCCCCAGCATTTAAAAAATAAATAATTTTTTCTACTGGTCTCCTTTCTAAACTGAGAATTATGCATTACATAGACTTCCACATCTCGTCTAAACAAAACAATCTGAAGAGCATCTGAAATCATGAGAACCATAACCATCAACTGAAAAGTGTTTATTTCACATACCATTTACAAATTGATAATTGAAATTCAACAAAATCAGCAGGCTTCAAAATGGCTAATGAGAAAGAAAAGCATCACTTTATTACACGTGGAAGTCACACTCTACCTCAGCCTAATTACGGAGGTGGTCACACAGGACAGCGTCTTCCACTGACTTAAATTACTTTTCCCATCATACTACTGTGGCCCCTAGGCCTTCTTCTCTTTGAATTAGTGAACAGCTACAATAAGCAACAGCTTAAAAATAAATAAATAAAAGTAAAACAATGTCTTTGATTTGACATTGTGTAGTGACAAGAAGAAAGTACAGTGGGCAACTGGATATGGATTTCATCCAGCAGTTCCAACCTGCTGCTCTCAGCTGTCACAACAGGATATAGGTCAGCACTACTCCTTTGGATATCCCCAGCCCAAGGTTATTCAACACTTAAACTAAAAGCTTTACATGAAAAATATCTCCTATTGCATATCTTCCCCAAATTGCCCCAGATGCTTCAGGACAAAAAGTGTATCACAGAATCAAACCTGCTCATTTTTAAAGCCAAATCTATTTTTATATCATCTATGATCCAATGTGTGCCCTCCAATCAGACAGCCAAAGCAACACTTCTCAATGCTGTTATCAATCCACTGGAGTAAGGAAAAAACCAAAATGGTAGCAGCTAGAGTAGGTGTGTGGTTTCCCAAGTAAAAGAAAAATACCAGTTGTAGGAAACTGTATCCTTCTTAGAGTCAGCAGATTAAAAAAATACTTTAATTTTTTAAATAAAAATAAGCATTGAGGAAGAAGAGACTTGATGCAGTAAAAATTACCTGTAAACCTATTTCCATTGTTTGGTTAGTTTCCAAGCTTAATAACTTTCAAATCAAAGCAATTGCTTTCACTGATGACTTTCAAGATGATGATCAGAATTAACAGCAGAATCAGATGCTTCCCAAATCCCATCCATCACTCCTTGCTAACCAACCACACACTTGAATCATCTCTCTTGGGCATGTACGACCAGCAGTAAGACAACAATACTCATTTTTATCAAAACACATCAGCCATCTTGCAGGGAAAAGAAAGAAGTGTAAGGAATTACCAGGAGTAATAGTAGACATATTATCTCTTTAGAAACCCTCCTCTAGATTTTACAATAAGCCCAGAAAAGGCAGTAAGAATGTCACTACTCCAGAGGTGTCAGTGATAAACAGAAAAGGGAAGAACACAAGCCAGTGCACAAGAGATAAGGATGCAAGGGCGATGCAGCAGGGAGAAGACAAGATCTCACAAGAGTCACAGGCCACTTACAGAAAAGAATACTACAAAGATTTAAAACATTTCCATAAGCAGAACAAATTAAGTTATATAGCAATGTAAAAAAGATGTTTACATCTAATGCTATTTACCTTAGCAGTTAATGGGATTGCATTGTTTATGTTAATAAACTGATTACCATTAACTCTCTCAAAAGGTATAAAAGTACTGTTTGTGAATACTCCTCTTCAAATTTAGCCTTCCCTCATGGCTCCAGCTACTCACACTTCAATAGGTGATAATGGCTTGATACTGACTTTTTACCAGAGTAAGCCCAAATTCTCTGCGCTAATTGAACCAATTCAGTAAGAAAAAATATTTTCTTCAAAAATGCCATATAAGTTGAATTCGAGTTATTTTTTTATGTTTTGGGTTGGACAATCTTAATTACATTTTTAGCACATAAAAACTGATATGGAAACTGTTCCACAAGTTGTTTGGAACATTCAGTTTTCCGATCTACGTAAATGTAAGGGAAAAAGTGAAGTGCACACCCTGAAAGAATTTGGCATTAGAGACAGATCACCTACATCCTTTAGCATTAAACAAAGACAATTTCCTCATGAAGTGATTATGATACTGTAACTACAAAATTGCAGTCAGCACCTGCTAAACAGCCTCCTTATTTTGATCACCTATAAATATTCAGACTTTGGGCAAATAAAAAATATACATCTTTGTAACAGTTGTCAACAAGAACAGAATAATTTTTACACTGTCCTAAATAAAACATGCAGACATCACATATTAAGCTGCATATTTACAACACCACAAATTCTGGAGATAAGACTTAGATATCAAATAGATACTTAGAAGAAAACTCCTGGAGATTACAAAACAATCATGAGATCTGCTTCTCAGGCAGCAACGCAAGGGCCAGCCTGACACTTCATTTTCAATTGCTTTTGCTGGTGTAAATACCATGGGAAATGTACAGACTTCTTTTTTCAAAGTTTTGTCACAAAAGACTTCTCTTTCATAGAATTGTACTGTGGTGCCATCTCTAAACACATTTTGGTACCTCTCAGAAAACTCCATTTTTTTATCACCTTTTTCTAAAAACTTAAGGTAATAGCCATCATTTCGTATTCTCCAGTGCAGCTACAAAACATCAGCAAAATTACAAAGACAGGAAAATGTGGGAATTTTACCTGTGGACCATAATGCTTCCATATCCCAAGCCCTAGCAATCCCCAGAGATACTAACGTTTTTCCTCCTTTTCTCTAAACAAGGGCCCAATTCTTGAGCCCAGTAAACCTGGCTGGGCTCTGTCTAACATGAAAAGAAAGCTTCCTACATAGTAGACAGGGATGCTGTGCATCAGTCTTACCCATGGTTTTGGAAGACAAAATCCTTAATTCTTAAGAGATTCCTTAATCCTAAAGCATTATTAATAGCATTCAGCATGCTTAAAAGCAGGTACAATTTCACACTAACAATAATTCCAGTTTATCCTGTATTTTAGGAACTTTCAAAGTTGCAGAACTTCCCATTGCATGTTACCAGCTGTAGCAAGTAATGAGCTGTGTCAGTAGACACTCCTTTAAGTAAGCTAGTTAACCTAGTGTTGCCTGTGCAAAGGGGTCAGCAGATGTGAATGGAAGATTTGGATGGCTTCAAATACTTTAAATAAAATTGTTATCCAGAGCTAAACAATGTTGAATGATGCTAGCATGGCACTTTACCTTCCAAAAGAATCCAATAAGCTTTTGTGAATGCCATTGATAGAACGACACACGATACTACAAGAGCTATTAGGAAGCTACTTCTTGGAAATGAGTGATAGCACAAATCACAGACAAGCCCTAGTTTTCATACAGCCATTAAATACATGTCATTTTCAACTTGCCACTACTTGCACCTCGCGTAACAATTATTCTCAATTTCTTTTCATCTGTCCCATAAAAAATGATTGCTTCTGCTTTACTTAATCCTCCACTTACATCAACCCTATTGTTCATTTCCTTCCCTTTCATCTTCTCCACACTAAATCCCAATCACATTGCTTTTGATCTAGCTTTTTGTTTCCTTTTTTCCCTTACAGATTCTTCCTGATGAAGAATTTACAGCTATAATGTTTGTCTGGCGTACATGGTGATATTTTATTGATTGGCTACTCTATTAGTTCTATATAATGAATAGCATTATACAAAACACAAGAGGAGTTCCCTATGCCTGTGTCTTGGATCTTAAAAACTAATTTAGCTGAACTTGAAAAACGCTCCATTTTATCAGTAAATATTCATATTGAATTATAATTGGAGCAGCATATGCAAGAAGCAGCCAGAGAAAACAAACACTTCCTCCTCACAGTCCAAAGAATCACTCTTTCTCATAGTGGCAGGCCAAGTAAATAGAATAATTCTGATTTTCACTGCTGCTAAATAAGAAATAGAAAACCTCTCCAGGAACTGTTTTGTGTGGAATAAATGTCCAGAGAAACAACCTATCCTACATTATGCATCCCTCTACAGAAAGGATGGTCCCTTTAGAACTGGAAAGACTGCAATTAGTGAGGCAGCTGATTTTAGCTGATATAAACTGTAAGTTATCTTTTAAATAGATGCTATATTTATTTTTTAAGGAAAAAGAATTGTTATTAGTTCACACAACCCTTAAAATTTAATGCTAAACATGTGCAAGTTTTCTCTTCATAAATTAACAGCAATACCAAGTATATAAACCCCTCAAAAATATTTTACCTACCATACTACTCACTGCAAGATCATATGACCTAAATTAAATATTGTGTTTACTCAGATGCGTAAAAACCAGCCACTAGATAAAACCTCTCAGCAGTCCCAGAAGTAGAACCCAGAGGCTCCTTTTCTTCCAGCCTCACAGCCTGCCTGCAACTATGTGCCTCTTCAGGCATGTGGTCTCTGGCCTTGTAAACCTTGTATTCCTCACTGCACCAGTAGAGCTTCAACAAAAGAAGGGCTTCAATTGCTCCCGACTACATGAGACCAGCAGAAGGCAGAGTGGCTGCCAGCTCTCATGCTGAACTCTATGCTAATACTGCTTGTCAGTCCATAGGTGGCACTGCCCATGTACGACCTTCCAAGGAGGCAGGTGCAGAAACACCCAAACCATCCACGTCAACAGCAACAGGCAAGAAGTGATGCCAACACTTCAGCTCGGGGAATACACTGGGAATTCCAGGCATGTGCAAGTACAAACCCTCTACACAGTTTTACTGCCAAAAATTATAAAGCACCTGAAGTCTTTCAGATACATTCAGGGTTTTAATCCTGGATTTTGATGAAGCCACCTCAGGAATTACAGATCAACATGCCACCTGCACGAAACACTAAGTTCTACAGACCTAGGCTGGTTCTTTGATATGCACAGTGAATAATTTCTGGTGTTTCTCATCACACTGTCACCTAAGATTAAGGCAATACTGGACAAGTTTAGAGAAGTAAGCTCAACCATCCTCCCTCTGTACCAGCTACCAGCTGGGGACAGTCAAATGTTCTTTCTTTAAGGAAAACTGGAAAATACTTCACTAAGGGAAAAAGATCCAAAATCTAGGTTTTAGGTTTCCTTACCTTTTATTTTACTTGCCAGGGTTATTTTCATTAAAATAGGCCATGTGCCTCTGCACTTGGGACTGGAGAAGCTGAAGAGTGTAATTTGTGACAAGTAAATGGAAACTGTTATCTTTCTAGTCAATGGATGGTAGAATGGAAAACTTAAGTATCCCTAAGCTTATTAATTTATAATAAGAAACAATAACTGACAATAAAAATCCTTCAGCACAAACAACTGAGGTTGACAAGAAAGTCTATTTTTTATACTATTATGAAAACCCAGGAAACAAAACTTTTCTGTATACCCATCTACATGAGTTCTCAAATCAATTCTACTCATTGCTACCAGCCATGAAGACTGACACACATACACACCTTTGCCAGTTTACAGGTGAAGTATCTAGGAAAGGTCAAAATACCAAAAACAATCAACAAGACCAGCTGCCAAAGCCCTAAATGTATAATGAAATGCTAAAATTTCAACACTGAATTTTTATAACTACAAAATGATTACACAATAAAGTAAAACAGATACATTTTATGTATTGATTTTCTCATTAGTAATAAAATTTGTTGGCACATTCCTGAATAATAATTCTATGAAAATTGAATTCAGACAGGCTCATTCTGTGACACCCAATGAGCTAGAGCAGCCATCATTTGGGTTTACTGTTGTTGTGCTCTCAACATAGAATTATGTTCACTTTCTCCACAAAGACAGTTTAAAATCTGCCCTCTATTTTGCATTACAGCACCAACTGACTACAAAAACAATCATAGCTTGTTAACATACATATAAAATGTAATTATCTGGCTGTGCACTGATCTTCACTGTAGGGAGTTTTCCTTGTTACAACCACAACAAAGGTGGTGTCTAATGATAGTAATGGCAAGTAGGACTGGGAAAAATGAATATTCAGAACTATATGATTAATGAAAAGAAACTCTCAAAATCCCTGGAGTGTGACAAACTTTCTATGCAAGAAGCTACCAGTTAGTGCATTAAGTTTACATATCTCCTGTTTGTTAAAAACTGAAATATTTTATCATTTTGTAGCTTTGCACATCTTTTTATAGGAATCTAGTATCTTCCTGCCCATGAAGTGGGGACTGTTTGGATTGAATTAGCCTTGGTGCCATTAAGAGTGAGGCTCTGGACATCAGTATCTTCTGATACAAAGAACTTCTGCCACCTTGCAATAGAAACTTCTCATACATTTTTTCTCTGCATAGCCAAATAATATAAAACAAAGAAAGATCTCAAAATTCTCAAATTCTTTCAAGGTTTCAACACATTACACTACTTGCTAGTTAGAAAAAAATCACAACAGATACATTGGTATTACATTTCATATAAAATATGTGCCAGTTTTTCTTCGTGCATTTTGTTTCCAGACAAAAAATAGCAGAACTGTCTTAAAAATAATAAAAACTGGATATACTTTCAGTACAGATACATATTCTGAAGGCATTAGTTCTGTTAATAAAGCTCAAACGTGCAAAATCCTCCTTACCATTACAATAGGTAGAAAGCAACCTTTTGCCTTCAGAAGCAGAGAAATGCTAGCTACAGCAGCTCAACTAGGCAGAAAACAGAGGTCTGAAGAACTTTACTCAACAAGTTAAGCCAGCTGTGAATTAGGAGAATGTAAAGACAGAATCATATCAACGGCTTAAATGCTTTTAGTTCACCTGTTGCTGTGACATTGACGTGAGGAAATGAGGACTATTTGGAAATAATCAATCTTTTTATGTAATTGCAAACTCTGTATGGCAAAACACACCCTTTCATTATTTTTTTTTTTTTTCTTAAGAAGAATAGTGCTTTGTTACAGGCCTAAAAAAGAATCTATGTTTTATTGAGTTTGCTCTCTGTAGGACTGACGCAGTCAAATACAGTTGAAATGAGACTTGCATCAACAAGATACCTGCTGGGATATAAGCTAGAGTAGGTTTAGTTCTACTTTTAGTTTAGGCAGTCACAAAACTACAGTTGCAGTTTTAGGAGAAAACATTTGTTGGTCTTGGGAGTTGTTGCTAGAATTACAGCAGTTATAGGGACAGGAAAAGACAGTGTCCCTATTGTCAAAGAGTAAATTTTTACTCCATTGGTCAGATCTCCTATTAGAAATAAAATCAGTTTCTTTTATTTTGACAGCAAATGCTTTAACAGTAACTTTTACAGTCACAATACCACTTGCAGTGAAGGAGTCTGCCAACCCTCCATGCTCCTTGAAACAAAGCACTCTCTCTTTTGACAAGCTTCCAAAGGCTTAAGAGCTTCCTGAATGCAGCCACAACACAGTACAAGTCCCCTTAATCCAGCTTCCCAGGCCAAATGGATGCTGGACTGAGAGGTCTGCCTGCTTCTGGTGGGAATAGTTCACAGGCAAGGACTTCTCTCTAAGAGAAGGTACCATGTGTCCTTGCAAGGACATGACTGTGTCATGTACACCAATGCTGCTGCTGTGTTTTCAATCACATTAAGAGGATACTTCCCCTCAAAAATACATTTTGAGACTTGATAGTAACAGTGTGGTATCCTTCAACCCAAACCAGGTAAAGCTCCCTTTCTGATCTGGCATGAACCACACATTCTGCATAGGCTGCCTGCTGGCAGGGTCCCCAGCAAAAGTTGGCATCTCTTGTTATACACTCACTACACTATCAGACCTAGATGGCAAAAAAATAAATAAAAATCTCCAATAAACTCACTAGTAAGAAAGCTGGAAGAGGAAAGGGAGGAGTTTTCAACTTACACCTACTCTGACAGAGCCCTTTTCTTCCCATTCCCTGGGCACAAGACAGACCAGAGTAGGAGGTATCAAGTGTGATGTGCTCTTCGTTGCTTTTATATATGCAGAGAGATGTATGGATGCTGACATTAGGCAGACAGACACCAGCCACCAGAAGAACCCCTCCAGTGATGAGGATGGGTCTCACCTTTGCCATGGATACAGCGAAGTACACTACCTACAAGCAATTTAAAATACTAAAATGTACTTTCTTCTCATTGTCATTCAGAAATTTGGGGAGTACTGAAAAAGATGGTACCTCATGCATGTTTTAACTAAGGTAGGCATTGTATATACACTTCAATATGGAATTACACAGTTCCAACAAGACCTTACATGTTGAAGCACTTAGGGAAAAAGACAGTTTTCTTCTGTGTTAAGAAACTTCGGGCAGGCTTTTCCTACAAGAAAGGAACACTTCTGATCCATGAAGGAACAAGTACCAAACAGCAGCTCCTCAGTGAGAAGAGAAAGACTGCAGTGTCCTTAGAATCCTTTTACCAAAGAGTAAACAATGACAAATTAAAAGACCATTTAAATACTTATCACACAACTAAAACCTGTTTCCAGGAAAATGGGTAACAAAATTATAAAGCTGCATGTACCATGAAGTTGCAGGAATAGTGCAGGAATTTGAGCTTTCTATGATCCTAGTAAGTCACTTAATCGTATTAGAGCTGATATTTAAACTGTTAATAGCCCACATCTATAAAAGTCCCATTTCCTGTCATGCAACATACTGCAGGATTTAATAAAACCATATTATTACCTTTAAACTTACAGAAAAAAAAACCCACACCAAAACAAAAAAACAAACAAACAAAAAAAACTCAAGCCCAGAACATTAAGAAATTTTCTATATTATCCCTAGACTTACTTCAACCATCAGTATTAGTCCAACAAGTATTTCTTAGCTTTGGATGCATGCAATCAAACAGAGATTATCCATACTATTTTACATATAGATGCCTTACAGTGGCACAACGAGAAAAAACATCCTAGTTTTCCACAGCAGACTGTGCTAATGATAAAGTTTCCATATAAGTTAAAGGAAGGCACTCAACACAGGGCAGAATTCCTACAGCACTAAGTTCAAGGTTATCTAAACCCAAGAGACTGTTTACACAAAACATATTTCCTTAGAAAGGCCAAAAGGTGAAACCAGGGAAAGAAGAAAGAAAAGAACACCAAAAAATCATAGTTCTCCCTGTTTGAGAGATTTAAGATACTACAAAACAGTAATAATGCTATGGTTTTTTAATAGTGTGATAAGATATTATTTTAAAGGATGAATACATCATACAAGTGTGCACTTTAACACATATACCAAAAATGTAAAGTGTGGATATCCATGTAAAAATCATACAAGAAGAAACAACATGTAACACTGGAACAAAGAGATCCCTGCCATTCCTCTCTTGCAAATCACCTGTCTTTATCATCAGCAAAATATTGTATGACAATATTTAAAGAAACCAGACAACTCAATCATGCCCTAATGACCACCACATATGGAAACCATCCATTAAAAGAGTCCTTATCTACATAACCCATTTCATTTCTTCAAATCAAATGTCACAAACCAAGATGGCTATTGCACAGGTAAAGACCACTCACAGATGTGCACCGTAAAGTCATATTGAAGCTGCATGTAGAACTCTCCTTGTGTGTGCTTGCTTTAATAAAAAAAATTATGAATACACTTTTCATAAATAAGTTATATGAAAAGTGTTATAATAGAAACTCTGTATTTACAATATCCTTAAACTCAGGAATATAAACTTTACCTTCACTTAATTTTCCCTTACATTCATTGTTTCTAAAAGGAAGTATTACCAATTAAATGAATGTGTCTATTTTTTTGCTTAAGCCAAACAAATATTTAAAGCTTTCAGTGGGAGAGGGTAACTGACTAGCACATGGTACTGGCACTATGGGAGTCATTCAACGCATAAAGGGCAGCATGGAAAAAAAAAAATAAAAATCAAGATACCTGTTGGGGAAGATGACAAATGGCAATAAAGGCTGGAAAACTCAGCTGGAGATAAAGGGTACCTCACAGGTGAAAGGCTCAGACATCTCTTTTCTTCCCAGTGTTAATTAATCTTCTACGTGCTTTGCACAGATCAGTTTTTAATGTCATTACTTAACAGGAAGAAGTTTTAGCATAGCAACATCTACTCAGAGATTATTCCAAGTCATGAAGCTATATCTAAATATTATTGTTCCCAAAGTTACCTGTGCTTTTTATTTATTCTTCAAACATTCCTTAGGTTTACAACCAAATTGCAAAATTTGCATTGAGCTTTTTTCAGTACTGGCACCAATTAACAGGCACTGCTAGAGCACTATGTCCCAGTTCAAACACAATGCAGGCTAGTGTTGTTTTAATAAAAAAAACAACCTACCACAACAATAGTTTAATTGAAAACTTCAAAGTGTCATGTGGATTAAATAATTTCTTGATTTAATATTTTAAAGAGATAATTAGGCCAAATGAGGTAGAAAATACAACATTATTATCAGATTTTGAAGAAATAACATGTCAGCCAATGCTGTTTTTAATTCTGATCTAGAAAGGATGAATCATATGTGCTTTAAAATTCTAGTTTTAAGTACTGATATATGCTGGTAACCAGGAAAGCATGCATCACAATACAACCTAGAAGGCCAAATGAGAATCTATACTCTGAATTACATTTGTTAATCACTCCAGCTAACTGTACCAGAAGTGAACTTGTTAAAATTGTAAACTAATGGAAACCATTAAAAAAATTTCAGCCGAAGAATAAAAAAAACAAATGAGCACATATCCACAGAAAGGTCTAAGCAGATCTAGTAGAACAGTTTAACAGTTCCAAATGACTGAGAGATGCCAGAG
This sequence comes from Chaetura pelagica, assembly GCF_000747805.2. NCBI lineage: Eukaryota > Metazoa > Chordata > Aves > Apodiformes > Apodidae > Chaetura > Chaetura pelagica. Next base: position 10,961,143 of record NW_009953295.1, read on the forward strand.
TTATGTGTAACATCGAACATACTTCCTACTGCCGTTTTCAAAATAATTTCCCACCTATTCTGGAAAGCATTACTAATGTTGAACTTTCTGGGGCACACCCTTAGCTATTGAAACAGCTTCTGTTGAGAATGTGAATTGTTCACAGAATCACAGAATCGTCATGGTTGGAAAGGACCTCTGACATCACTGAGTCCAACCATCAACAAAAAAACCCAAACAATCACACACACTCCACTAAAAACACCCACAAAAAAACCCACAACCTCTGCCTACAGCATGTCCTGAAGTGCCACATCTACACATTTCCTGAAACACCTCCAGGGATGGTAACTCCACCACCACCCTGGGCAGCCTGTTTCAATGCCTCACCACTCGTTCAGTAAAGAAAGTTTTCCTAATATCCAACCTAAACCTCCCCTGGCACAACTTAAACCCACTTCCTCTTGTCTTATCACTAGTTACTTGGGAGAAGAGACCACCACTGGCCTCCCTACAGTCTCCCTTCAGGTACTTGTATAGAGCAGTAAGATCTCTCCTAAGCCTTCTCCAGACTAAACAACCCCAGATCCCTCAGCCACTCCTTGTATGACAGGCCCCCTCCAAACCCCTCACCAGCCTCATTGCTCTTCTCAGGACACACTGCAGGACCTCAATGTCTTTCTTATACTGTGGTGCCCAGAACTGAACATAGTACTCAGGCTGTGGCCTCACCAGGGCCAAGTACAGGGGCACAGTCACTTCCCTACTCCTGATGGACACACTGTTTTTTGTTTGGTTGTTGTTTTTTTTTCCCAAGCCTGTAGTGTTGCTTGGGGTTATTGCGACCCAAGTGCAGAACTCGGCACTTGGTCTTGTTAAACCTCATCCCACCAATCTAACCTGTCCAGATCTCTCTGCAGAGCCGGCCTCACCAGGGCCAAGTACAGGGGCACAGTCACTTCCCTACTCCTGATGGACACACTGTTTTTTGTTTGGTTGTTGTTTTTTTTTCCCAAGCCTGTAGTGTTGCTTGGGGTTATTGCGACCCAAGTGCAGAACTCGGCACTTGGTCTTGTTAAACCTCATCCCACCAATCTAACCTGTCCAGATCTCTCTGCAGAGCCATCCTACCCTCAAAGCTAGACTTTTCCCCATTTACCACAACTCCCTGGGCCTGGCCATCCAGCCAGTTTTTTACCCAGTGAAGAGTACACTTGTCTATGCTATGATTTGCCACCTTCTTCAGGAGAATGCATTGGGAGACAGTGCCAAAGGCCCTACCAAAGGCTAGGTAGACAACATCCACAGCATTCTCCTCATTCAACAGGCGGGTCACATGGTCCTAGTAAGAGATCAGGTTGATCAAGCAAGATCTTCCTTTCATAAACCCATGCTGGCTGGCCCTGATTGCCTGACTGCCCTGCACCTGACATATGAACTCACTCAAAATGAGCCTTGACATGACCTTTCCCAGTACCAAGGCCAGGCTGACAGGCCTGCAGCTCCCCAGATCCTCCTGCCTGTCCTTCTTGCAGAGGGGTGGTGTCACCTTAGCCAGCCTCCAATCATCTGGGACCTCCCCTCTTGACCAGGATTGTTGATAACGGTGGAGAGAGGCTTAGCAAGCTCCCCTGCCAGCTCCCTCAGCTCTCTAGGGTGGATCTCATCAAGCCCCATAGACTTGTCTGTGCGCAGGTGAAGAAGCAGATCATTAATTACTTCCTCCTGGATTGTGGGGCAGTTGTTCTGCTTCCCATCCTTATCTTCCAGCTCAGGAGGCTGAACACCCTGGGATATTCAACAGATTCAAAAGGCCTCATACAGTTATGCTCCTAAAAGCATCTATTCTTAAGGCCATCTAGCACTTCAGTTGTTACAAGCATTTTTACAAAGCAAAACCATGTATAGTGAGAATTGGGATTTGTGACATAAATTATAATCAACCAAGTAATGACTATTCATACTCTTCAGAGTCAGCCTAAGCAATTTCAAATCACCTTTGGTTCAGTTTGGATTGCAGATGTAACCAACACAGACTTTGGCTGGGTAGGTTGACATACTGGTTGTAACTGACCATGACCATCCCTTGGCCCTTTCCCCTCCATTCCTATTAACTCCTCTATTTCAGAAAGTTTTCCTTTGCCAAGGCCATAAAAAAATCCATTAGCTATCTAATGGAGAGGGTCTATTTGTCTCTGGTTTATCTTAAAGAGTTGCTGCTGCATTCTATTCTGGCTGGTTTTGTTCTCAGTCTAACTGTTACACAAAGGAGGGCCAGGCTCCCAGTTTCTTGAGATTTGGACCTACTGTCTATTGCTAACTTTCTCTTCATTTACTGCCGTTATCTTGAAACAACAAAATTTGCCTTCATTCTTGCTTATTGCCTATTAAATGTCTGTAGTCTGGCTGGCTGGGGCTTTGAGCAACCTAATCTAGTGGAAGGTGTCAATGCTTATTGCAGGGGAGTTGGTCTAGATGATCTATAAAGATGATCCCTTCCGACCCAAACCATTCCATGATTCTATTATACTAATTGACCATCAATGTAGCTTTCCTTTGAGAGTGCAAATGATAAAACTAATATAAAAGACCCTAAACTACTCAAAAGTATATTCGTTTTAAATTAACAATATGCAAAAGCTCACCATCATCAAAATAAAGATGCTACTTTAACCATAGGAACTTTTCATTAAACTATTTCCCTACTCTCCTATCAGCTAGGAGAAAACATTAAATTAAAACGGGATAAACTGTGCATGCAAACTAGTCTGTTAGCATCAAACAGCTGGGCTGCTCCAACAGTGACAAAGAGGTCACTGTGTGAAAATACACAGTGATTACGGCAATAAAGGAAACAGCTGATAGAGGTTAGATGGTGGAAACAAGAGGGCAGCCACAACAGAAAGACAAGGTTGGAATGAAGACAGAAGGAGCACAAGAGAAGCAGAGGAAGAGCCTGCCAAAAGGCATGAGTCTGGGATAGGGAGCTACAGCATGAGGGGGAAGGGAAGAGCCTTAGTGCTGGAGTTGGCAAACTCTTCCTATCCTCACACTGCAGTTACAACTCAGATTAACTCTATTTAGGCTGCAGAGTTGTTTTGAAGTTATTTCAGAAAGGGGAAATTTCAGAGAGATCTCTGCAGCCCTTCCTGACACTGAACAAGAATACATTTTTGGCCACGTTACTAAATTCTCTTGACTTTTCTATGAAAGGCTGCAACATCTCCTTTATGATTTGGAACAGAGACTTGAAAATCTGCCTGGGAACTGAAACTCTTGAAATGCAGCTCTACCATCCTTCTGCAAACTGTGTAACTTTGGACAAGGTCTATGCTCTTCAAAATACAAATCCTATCTATATCTGTAGATCACCAGACTTCACAGCTACATTTCTAGAAAACACTTTATTGTATTTAACACATCTCAACCCAGGGCTGAACATGGTTTCCCCTGAAATTGTGGGTTTGGATTGCAGAATACCAAGTCAAGGATAAACCTAATAAAACCGCCACCTCTGTGGTTTCAGTGCTTAATCCTGCTAAGGCCAAGCACCAAAGGAAGAAGACTCACTATAAACAGCCCACAAGCAACAAAACTGAGGGCCCCATGACTACAGAAGACAGACTAGAATAAAGATTGGAAGTGTCAGTGAAGGAGGTGAAAAAAAGATAAAGAGGAAAATCTGGAGCAAGCAGTAAGGTGTGGGGCACTCACTGAGCAAGAAAACAAAAAAATGGAAAATAGAAACGGAGGTGGTAACAGAAACACATGAAACCTAATTAAGAGAATGAAAGAGATGGAAGCACACACTGACTGTGCAGGGAAGAAGGGGCTAGAAGCATAGGATGAAGGAAGACAGAAATATCTAAGGAATCAGAAAGTTATTTCAGAAAAAGGATTAGCCAGACAAATAGTAAGGTAGAAAAAATGGGACTAGCAAAAACAATACTGAGGCTCTGGGAAAGTAAAATGGAAACAAGGACCAATGCATGGATGAAAGCCTGGAGGCCTACAGAGCAGCACACAGCTACATGGGAGAAGGTCCTGTAGAAGAAAGCCAAGACTGATTGCTAAATTATGTGAAAGTCCAAAGGGGAGACTCAGACTGGCCAGACAATGAGCATAAAAACATAGAGAGCTCTCTCTCTCACACACAGAGTTGATAAATTCAGACACAGCTTTATGTGAATGTGAATATTAAGAACTGATGAAGTTTGAGATATGAAGCACTACCTGGCTTCATCTTCATTTGCATACATATTTTAAACAGATTCAAATGCTGTGTGCACATTAATGAGCAATACTCATTAATGACACTAGCCTCCAAATTGTTCCTGTAGGTTTACTGCATGCTACTCAAGTCTTAGTCCACAGACAGTATTGTTTTCTTCATCATCCTTCTTACATCTCCCTCAGCACACAGTATTTCACTTCTTCACATTACATCAGTTTATTTTCACCACATTCCCGTCATCTCACACCATCTAGCACAGGTGAGACAACAACAGATTTTTAAAGACTCTACTAAACACATGAGGCACATGAAACCTGATACTGCAGAGTACTTGGTTTGCAACTTTAAATGTTCTGATAGCAGTGACTTCCCCTGCAGCTGCAAGTATTCAGTGTTTCCATGACTGACTCTAGTGCAAAGTTTGAGGCCTAGAGAAGGAAGAGCATATCAAACTGACTTGAATTTAAACAAAGTATCATTTCAAAGATTTGGGTAGAAGTTCTGAAATGCTTTAGTAGAGACAGAGATAGAAGTCAATAAACAGCTCCACTATCGACAAGACTGACCCTTCTCTTCCTTCACCCTCTCCTCATACTTACACTTCCACAACAAATTAAACACAGGTCTATAGACAAGAGTCCTCATCACTACACAAACTATGGGAAACACCCAGAGCTGGACCATATAACACACTGAACAGCAAAGGGATTCTGCGTTCGTTCAGTCAGATAGTTAACTCTATTGCAAAAGGCACAACTGACATCTGGCATTCCTTAAATGTGAGTGATTTTAGAACAGCAACAACAACCTTTGAAATAAAGACTGGTGCCCACATTATTACCTGAAATAATTCTAGCATTATGAAGCTATATGTCTATTTTGGTGTCCAGTTGAGTTCAGTTTATTCTATGTCCTTGAAATCTGTAGATTTTCTCTGGAAAATTAACTAAACCATTGACATAGGTTGTGACTACCTAAATCAGGCTCCTCTTTTATTCTCTGTATGAGCCACAGATAGTGATGCAATGAACTTTTAATAATTTAAAATATTTGCCCTCCTCCTGCATTCAGAAAAATCTTGTTCTCTGTCTTAACCCTTTCAATAACAGTATCTTCAGCCTGACCTCAAGAGTGAAAAAGGGGTTAAGAAAATGCAATATTTGTGAGTCCCTCCTGTAAATCCCAACCACATACTCAATTTCTGAACCCATTGGTCAGAATTAACCAAACACATTAAAATCTCTAAGTTTTATGAAAATAAGAAGTTGCACAGAGAATGAAAGTAGTGCCTGCATTCAGCTCTTGGGCAGACAAGGACAATTTGGTTGTCACCCAGCAGCTGGGCTGCCAACCACAGCACACTTAGACCAGAAGAGGTGAATGGCAATCGAGAGGCAAAACCAGCTCAGCTACATTGCTGGGAGGCAGAGGACTAAAGCCAGCACACATAGCCTGTTCCTGCAAACTAACTCTCCTTTGTCTAAAGGACACCATAACTGCAAAACGGCCAGTGGCAAACAAACACAGGTGGACCATCTATCGCCTTGCCTTCCTTCCACTCCTTTTCCTTAAGTATCAACCACAGCAGTATCTGAGTATCATTCACTGAATATTTTACACTGCTCACTCAAACCCTTATCACTACAGCTATCATACTGTTCTTTGTCATAAGGGTACCATGACATGGCACAACACAGTGTCACGTGCATTTGTGCATGCCAGCTCTACACAAGTTGGTTCAACTAGGAGCAGTTCATCTGCGAGAATGCAGCACTGCTCAAACTAGGTTAGCACAGGTTCCTTTGTACTGTACTAAACTGTTCCACGTAAATGTAGCCTCAAATGAGGAACAGTACAGAGTACAATGTCTCTTTGCTGACTACTGCATATAAATAATAAATAGGACTGCTATCCATTGATAAACCTGATCATTTGTACCTCTAATCTTCATTTTCGTTCTCCCACAACCCAGGTCCCCTGGTTGTATTAGAACATCCTGCTTGCATTCAAATCTTCCCTAACAATGAGCTTAATAGCCAGACGTACAGATGTCCCACTAGTCTAATATAGCAAGATCTATTCCACAGATCTCCGACTTCTACCAATAGCCAACACTGATACTGAATGAACTCTCATGAACAAAGCTATGTTTTCTTAATAATAACAGTTGTATAAACATAAGGTCTTCTCAGTTAAAGGGAAACCAACATCAAAAAGCAGTAAAACACAGAACCTTAAACCCTTCTTTCTTTGAAGAAACACGTTTGAAGCGAGGTGTTTCTAGTTATGGGTGAATGAAATGAGAATTCAGCTGCAACAAACGGACATCCAGTCTGTATGAAAGACTAATTAGATCCATCTGAGAAGCTGTGTCTAAAACTGCTTCACATATTTCAAAGGAAAGCTCTTCTAGTCTATCTTTTGAGAAGACTACATCAAAACATTTAGTCACAGCTGACGCACATCTATGCACTACAGCAGCATTTTTTTTCATAAGACATAAAAGCTACATTAAAGTAATGTTAATAGTCTGACTTACTTAAAAATTAAATTAAAGGGAGGGGGGGAAAGGCAGCAAATAAATTTAGTGCTAAGAAAGCAACTCAAAGCATCAACGAGCTTATTGTTGTCTTCTATACCAAAGCATCAAGAAATCCCAAAGTAGACTGTTGTACTGAATATTAAATGTGCTGAGATTTACTCCGAGAAGAAAATCAAAGATGAAACACCATCCAGAAGATGGAGAGTTAACTATGGCCTTTGTACTAATAAGCCAGGCTCTTAAGATTACATTAGCATGCTTTTAAATATAATTATTGCTACT
>NW_009953295.1:10968285-10985120 GCF_000747805.2 Chaetura pelagica
TGCTGAACCAGCAGGAGGAGCTCACAACATTTTTTAATCTATTCATTCTACAAAATTTGGGGAGGAGGGTTGGGAAGCTAGAAGGGCTTTTGAGAGCAAGGAGAAGCGGGTTAGGGTTTTTCATTCCAGATGTATTGGATGTAAAATCAGTGGTAAAGAAACACATCCAAGTGATGCTCCTGTAAGCATTCTTTTTTAAATACATATTTTTTTTTTAGAAACTAGAAAATAATGACAGGACTATTGTGGTACAGGATCTGAAGTGTGCATGGCACACAAATGAACTGAAGACAACACCCGTGCCCCAAGGAGTTTTCCATCTTACACCAAAAGATCACAGAATGACTGGAAGGGTGGCAGGACACACTAAATGTTCTTATGCCAGAAACAAGACTTTCTGAATAAAGAAAATGGTATGCTATTACTCTGTACTGTTACAGACATTGAATTTATATTTCAGTTTAGTGTTCATTGGAATTCCTTGGTATTCATTGAATCATGACCCATGGCAGAACACAGCATCCATTTTCATACCACAGCAATCAATCCTATGAAGCCACCTGTGTGGCTAAAACTCTTTATTGGGTAATTTAGAATGAATCATTGTAAAACCTAGCTCATTCTCTGACTTCAATGAGCTATGCTTTAAAACACCAAAGAATAGTTTGATTCTAACTCATGGAAAATAAATATCCAAACTGACCATGCTTGCTTTTAAAATATTCCACCTTTTAGCATGTCAGACCTTTAATTGTGTTTTCTTTTTAAACATTTCTTGTAGGTTACATACCAGGGCTAGATCATGTGTTACTGTAAGTTTTGTAGCAGACTTAGAATCTCCAAAACCTACTAAAACCAAACTACTACACTGCACTGACAAAGAGGGGAGAGTCTATGTAAAAGTACACTATTAATTCATTATTATTCATGTCATTTTTAGTTCTCAGCCCTGTGGGTATTTTCTCTATATGCTTATGAATCAGTGTGAATAAACTAATCTGGGAGATACAAACCCACATCAATGATCTCTCTTCACAAAGCAAACGTGCACTAATTGTACCAGTCCCTTACATGTACTTGCTGTTAAACTGGCATGGTATTTAAAAACCAGATGCACTCTGCTTCTCTTTTTGCTTAGCACACAGACACACTTAGTAGAAGTACATTTAAATATTATAAGAGCATACTCAATATTTAGCAAAGCATTTTTACTTCTATCTCATCTAATGTGTCCCAGCATCTAAATTCTCTGAGAGCCTCAATGCAGCAGAGTAGAAATGTATGCCAGAAACACTGAGTTCACAACAAGATACTGAGGCCAAGGCCACTTTCATTTAAAAAACACAATGTCAGCAGCCACAGAGATGTAGCAATTAAAGCACTTGCCCACAGAGTCAGAACACGGGGATCAATGCTCTCTTCAGATTGAAGGGTTCACACGCACAGTGCTTGACTCCCAGGAGAAACTGTCCCCATCTCATCAGGATAGGATGGGGCAGCCTCTACCCTTCCAGTAAATATGTCACTGTACAGAAAGGAATTCAGGATCGGCAAAGCCACAGAGTCAGTCAACAAGTAGGAGCACTACTATAGCCCCACAATAATGGAAATGCTTTGCAAGGGTGGAAATAGTGGCTTCTGATCTCTCCACAGGACTAGCTTATGCAAATCACATTAAAATGCAATTATACAGAATGCCAAGTCTTACAAAAAGAAAATAATCTGGAATTGAACCTGAATTAGGAGAGTAAAAGTAGGTGCACAGCCTCTAGTACAATAGATGCTATAGGCATACAAACTGTAGAACTTGGTGATTAACAGTTTTGTTTGCACAGCTGCACAGGTTCTGCAATGGAGAATCTGTGTGCTACTCTGCAAGTAAAATATAAACCATTTAGAAATGGCAGAAGTTTTCTGCTTAGAGCTGTAAGGATTATCTAACTGACCTGACCCTTCCACTTGTGCCTTTATACATGTACTTTCCCTTCACTCAAACTAACATAGGACTCTGGAATAACAGTATATTTTATTCCATAGATATAACAATATATATAACATTCCAATATATAAAAATATGTACTTAGAACTAGAATAACCAGAAAATCTCCATTTGCTGCTCCTAGGGATATATGTTAATTTGTATCTCTACTGGTTACTTCTCTTACAGTTTTAAATCCTACAGGTATTAGCATTTCATCCCTCTTAACACAGCCTTCATACTTCTCTCATATGACCAACATATTATTATGCACCTGAAGCATACCAGGTACATAAAATACTAGTAATAATAATTCCAGTATTTTATTGACTCTCTTAAGAATATTATTAATCTCATATTGATAGGGCTAGACAATATTATTCTTCTACATGTGTCCTGGTTTAGCCCAGATGAAGCCAATTTTCTTTTTACTGATTTTTTTTTTTTCTTCAGTGAACTCTGTTTTAAGTAGCACAGCAAGTTTTCCAGCTAGTGGACTGATAACACTCAGTGTTTATAGTTACTGCTGAGAGACCAAGGACACTTTGCTCTTCTTCTTGAATCCACTGCTCCGGATACTAAAGGAGCAGAAGAGTCATACCTACACTCTCCCCTCAGCTCCTGTCTGCTCTGCCCTCCCTCTCCAGCACCTCCAGGACATTTCCGAACTGCTCACAGCTCAGGAGATGCCATAGGAGATGCTGGGGGTGAGAAGAGAGGTGACAGGGGTTTTGCACATTCCTGCACATACTTGTATATATTTGTACATATTCTCTTTTATCATCACTATTTAATTAAAGCTGTCTAGTTTAGTTTTCAATCCGGAAAGTGTCTCTCTCCTCTCCCTACCTGGGTGGGAGGGGGAAGGGATTGAGAGCATTATTGTCATTGGTTTAATTGCAGATTCTGAGTCAAACCATGACAACACAGACTGCTGGAAAAACAGAATTTCATACACACTGAATTATGATCCATTTGCATTTAAGGAACTAAATGTGGACTAAGTTGACTTACAACAATTTTCTATGTTGTTGCTTTGATTTTACATTATACTATTCCTTTTTACCCTTGATGCTTTCCATACTTGAGCTGCATTTAGTTTGATTTTGGGGTGATACTTCCTCTGAAGCATTTTTCCTCCCTCTGAAAAGAATTTACAAAACAAAGAAAATACTTTCCGAAACAATTTTAAAATCTAATTACCCTTCAGTCATAAAATGTACAGAAACCTAACACAGCAGACTTCTCCTAATTAAATGTTGGTTATATTTTAATTTGAAGTTGAAGCCTTACCATAGCTAGATACACGAATTCACTAAATTAAAGCATATAGATAACTACTTATCTACTCTAAGCTGATCATACAGGATGTATGCAAATAACTATGACAGTAATGCCTTCGATTTGTATTTTTATGCTCTTATTTACTTAGTATACAATAGGTTTTCTCTTGCAAGTATGAAGAGGTACATGGGCCAATTTTCCACCTACACTAATAAATCTAATATAATAAATAATATATAATAATATAATAATAAAATAATCACTTCTCACAAAAAGGGAAAAAAACATTGCTTTTCCTTAAAAATTGCTAAAAACAGTCATTAATCAATTTCTCACTGGGCTGAACAAGTTTCATTAATTCTTCATAGAGATTTTGTATCTGTACTATATTTAAATGTTCTTAAATTCTAATTTAGGAAGGGTTCCAATATTGTGTGAAAATGGTAGCCCATTCTAGCAGCAATCTGAAACAAGTAATTAAGCCTTCTCTACTCCTCGTATTCAGCATTTGACCTATACAGGTCCCTCTGGAAATGTATCAAATTTCCATTTGCTCAAAGTAACTTCTGAACTATTTCACCTTAAGCTTTTTTAAAAAAATAAATAAACAACTTTCATTCACCACAACTTCAATGATAAGAAGCTACTTTATAACTGAAAACATCTGGGAATTCTTTGTCAACTGAATAGATGAGAAGATGAGGCTAAAGTGTTCTGGGAAGGTATGCATCTACCACAGAGATGAAGAACCCTAACAGAAAGGGCTGTTTTCAAACATGACAAAGGAGAATAACAACAATTACTTGCAGAGAAATCACACAAATCGGTGATAAAGAATTGTCAAGACAGAGGATTCCTATACTGTACCAAAGAATAAAAAATGGATTATGCCAAATAAGTTTTCAATAATGCAGTTTATTGCAGAAAATGCAACTGCAAATTCCTCAACAAATCTCAAAGAAAAAGAAAAGTGACTATCTTTTAAAGTGTAATTGTTTATCGCTGGTATCTATTATTTAAGTCTTTGATTCATCCACTGCTTTTGTGAAAACAGGTGTAGATAAAAATAAAGATGACCCATCCCTTTTCTACAACTTCCTCCACCCCAAAGATATGAATTGTTCTTCAGTTGTCTAATTCAAGTGTCATTCGTAACTGAAAAATAAAACTGAAGAATATGGAAGTAAGGGAAATGGGTTATTAGCAGTGAAGAGACTGCATTACAATCAGATAATTACTATTTTTCATTCTTTTGTTAAATGACAAGTATACAGTGGATCCAATAAACTGAACATCATTATTGGATACCTGCTACAATGCATTTCTCTTATCCTTTGCTTAGGCCACTTACATTCTTTGCTAGTATTTTTATTATACATTTTAAGTGTATTGCCTAGATGATATCTACCCATGTTGGAGAAGGTCAGTTCATGGCTGTCCATGACAACATGTCCTAACACACCCTGGTGGCTAAGGGGCTGCTCACCATGTGGAGGGCAGCTCCCATTCAGCACACCATTAGCAAAGGGACTCCACATCACCAGTGAGCAGCCAGGAGTGGAAGTCTGCAAAGAGGCAACAAAGGCACCATCACATGAATCCAGAGCAACCTTGGTAGATAACACCCGGCTTTGAAGGGCCAGTTTAGTACAGCGCAGGGAAACCACATAGCTACCACGTTTGCTCTATACAGGTAGGTTCCCATTTGCTTTTGTCTCTCCCACTCTTTAGTACTCTGCAGAACACTCAAGCTTTTAAAGAAAGAACAGGATCAAACCTTCATCAGCAAAAGTGGACTGAGACTTTGTATCAACAAAATAATAAATTAAACACATTTCATAGCCAGACTGGAAATCAGAAACAGCAAGATGAAAAAGATTCCTGTCTGAAATTAACTAAACAAAAGAATCCAGAGTTTGGTGACAGGACGTTTCCGGGCTGTTTGTTGCTGTTTCACATTAGTCTCATGTAAAGAAGGGTATCTTCCTTCAAAATCTATTTTTGCAGTAATCTTGACTGTAAGATCTTTAACTCCATTGATGAGAGGATATTTTTTAAGCCTAAGAATACAAATCAAAGTCCAGAATCTGACCATGTGTCCTCCAAAGTACTAAATTGATATATATGACAAGCAGTTAGCTTTAAAATTAAAAATAACATTAATTTAGTTGGCAAGTTAAAGTTGCTAAGTTTTAATTCTCAGGTCAGGTCATTTAGAATCTTTTAATTGCAAAAGTGTTTGTTGTTATGTTGATAGAGTATCACCAGAAACAACTGTCTGATACTGAAAATTCTAGTACGCTAATTTTACACAAACTGAAGCATTAGCATATATAACAACAGAGGTACTTCTATTTTAAAAGAAAAAAAATATCAAATTATGCTTCACCTCTACTGGAAACAAGAAAACTAGTATTTCTGTTTGCACTGCTTCAGGCAAACAGTACTGCTCACACTTGACCACTCATCTTTCAAGTCCTTCAGTTCAGGGAAGCAAGGACTCTACAGTGGCCCGAATTCAGCTTGCATTGAGGAGGACCCCTGTTACAAATACAGTGGTTAAAACCAGATGATTACAAAACTCAAATTCCTGAAAAACAAAGAGCAGCAAAGAGCAGTTAACACTGCACAACAGATTAAGATTCTTGTGATAAAGGAAGAAAACCACAGATGACCCACAGACCAAGATGCTGACGAACGATCTGCTTGTGAACAGCAGCAGCCATGGAGAAACCTGCTGCTCACACTCTCTGGGCAGAGAGCAAAGCACTGCACACTGAGAGGTGGTGAGGTTCCGGCTGGCCAGAGTAGAAGAGTTAACTAAAAAAGAAAGGAATGACTGTTGGAAGAGTCCCAGTGATAAACAAAATAAACCAGGATGCGAACACTGCGGCTGCAACGCACAGTTTGTGGCGGGAGGGGGAATGTGAAGGTGGCCCTCCCACTGGGCCTTCTTACTGCACCACAGATCCAGCTGTCTTTGTCACAAGCCACAAGGGGACACAACTCACAAAGTAAGGAGCCCATGTCACACAAACTTAATAACAAAAAGTGAATGCAGAAGTTCAAAAAGTAAGGCTTGTGTTTCTGACAGAAAAGTCAATAAAGCAAACTTTGAATTTCCCCATTATTTTTTTTTTTCTGATGGTATGTTGTATCTCCTGATCAGAAACAAGATTTCTTGTTCCTGGTCTTTGACTTTTCTTCTTTGAAGTTTTAAGGCAATTGTTTTTCCATTGTAAAGCTCTGAATAATAATTCAGAAGGTTTTTTGACTGTGCTCTATTTACTATATTCTCTTGTCTGCGGAACAATCACAGAAGAACCCCAGCAAAAAGAAAATTATTAATAAAGAATAACATGTCCCCTGCTATTTATCCAGTAACAATGAAAAATAACTGTAACTCTAAGCAACCCTGGTATTCAAAAAAATATTTTTACTGAAGCCCCAGCTCAGGACTTAATTTTAATACACTATACCTCACAGTTTAAGTGAGATAGGCCTCTGGCCACAGTGAAATCCACCTACTGTGTTTTGTTTCACCAGCTAAGAAACTTTCCAGATACAAATAAATACGTAATTATCTCTCTCTCTAGGTACACAGGCTTGGTTAGGGTAGAATCGGAATGCAAAAGCTTCTGTCACCAGTCCCTCTGACCAAACTTTCAGGGTACCCATCCTGTCTTACCTGGCACCCCTAGTTCCTCCCTGTTGCTGATGCACCCCTTCACCCATTACACTGCTGGTTGCTCAGCTCCCCAGGGGTGCTCCTGCAACTCTATCTCACAGTGGAAGGTAACAGCAGAAGCATTCTGCAGGGATGCAAGGATACAAGCAGGAGCCTCTGCATTTGTTATTTGGTACTGAAGTACTCGAAATCAAACTCCATACATGCTTTGCTAAACTGAGCTTTAACGCTCATACTGCTGCAAGATGTAAGAACTGTTTAGCAGTTCCATTTAAACTCTGAGACAGGCTTGGACTGCAGTGTATCGGAATGATTTTCTTGTTAAAATAACAAACCAGCAGCAATAGCATTATATTCAACTCCTTTTCTCAGCGTTCATGCTTCCTGGAGAAACACAGCCCTTTACAACTCAGCTGCCTAAGCTGCAAGTAGAATCTAGGACTCTCCATATATGAGCTTGTGTGGTGATACCTTCACAATCACAGAGACAAAAGCATAAAATGATGCTTTGGCCTCCTCCATCTGTAAACTTTTCTCAGTCTGAGGAAAGTATCGAAATACGTAAGCAAGTACAAGCGAGTGCCCAGGTAACTAAATGGAACTGAAGTAAATCTCTCAAAAAATACCTGTGCACATACGCACCCAAATACATGCCTGTGTAATTAGCTGTGCTAAACAAAGCTCCTAGTTTGGGGAGGTCCAGTTATGGGAATTAGGTTTCTGAGCTCACAGCAGAAAGGGCCTATCCAACACCCACAGCAACCAGCAGCCACCCTGTACCCTCCTCACAGATAGCGATGCTGGAACAAAACAGTAGAGAGGCTGGGGGCAATGACTACTCCTGGGAAGGGCCATCTCTGTCACACAAAAAAGTGCCAGTCCAACTTTGAATTAGGCTGAAATCTGGCAGAGATTTTTAATTTTTTTTTTGTTTGAGCAATAAGTTGCATCCAAGTTCACAGGATGCCTGTGAGGGCCACGATATAAATTTAATTCAGTAAAAAGCTGAATGCAGACATCGCCTTCACTCCTAAAGCACCATTCCACAAGTAGGATGAGTGTCACTGCCATGAAGCAACATTATATATTAGGTACAACAATTAGGCCAACAAAAATAATTTTAGAAAAGCAGCTAGGTTTTCATTACCTCAATTCCCGTAAATGAAAATAACCATATAAAAAAGATAACCAGTTTCAACTGAAAATCACGTCTTTTACACTGACATTTCAGTACGGTAAAGCAAAAGTGAATCACTGAGATGATACTCATGTATCTGCCTTCATTAAATGAAATACTAATATCCTTTTTCACAAGAAATCTCATGATTTTGGAAGCAACATAGGTGTGATCAACATGACATAAAAAATTAGAGCTCTATAAATTTACCTTCTCAATACTCCAACCAGCTTGCATCTTGGCTTTATTCTGCTGAACAGCTGAACTACTGAACACAGCACTACTGTTCTACCCTTGCCATGGCCTATCGTTCTACCTTTTATGCTGACAACATCAAGTGCTTAAGTCATTATCTTAGAGTATCTGTAAAAACAATAGTTTGTACACTAAGCAACCATTTTTCCTCTGCGTAAAGGGACTTGGGAGCACTGGTGGACAAAAAGCTCAACACAAGCCACCAGTGTGTGCCGGAGCCCAGAGGGCCAATCACATCCTGGGCTGCATCAAAAGAAGTGTAGCCAGCAGGGCCAGGGAGGTGATTCTGCCCCTCTGCTCTGCTCTGGTGAGACCTCACCTGGAATACTGTGTACAGTTCTGGTGCCCTCAGAACAAGAAGAGCATGGAGCTGTTGCAGCAGGTCCAGAGGAAGGCAATAAAAATGATCAGAGAGCTGGAGCAACAGCCTTACAAAGACAGGCTGGGAGTTCATCCTGGAGAAGAGAGGGCTTCAGGGAGACCTTATAGCAGCCTTCCAGTATCTGAAGGGGGCCTACGGGAAAGCTGGGGAGGGACTGTTTATGTAGTGATAGGACAAGGGGAAAAGGTCTTAAACTGGAGCAGGGTATACTTAGATTAGACATTGGGAAGAAGTTCTTTACTATGAGGGTGGTGAAACACTGGAACAGGTTGCCCAGAGAGGTGGTAGAGGCTCCATCCCTGGAGACATTCAAGGTCAGGCTTGATGGGGCTCCGAGTAACCTGATCCAGTTAAAGAGGTTCCTGCTTACTGCAGGGGGGTTGGACTAGATGACCTTTACAGGTCCCTTCCAAACCATGCATTCTATGATTCTATTCTACACATTCATCTGAAGTGACTTAGGCACATCTTGAAACACTGGCATTTTACTATGACCACACAGAGTTTTACCACTGAGGTGTTTAATAATGCCAGTATTATTATGCACTGAACTTGCTTGTTTGTTTGATTTGTGGGTTTTTTAAATACTAACTTAAGATAATGTAAGTTCTGTTGACATTGCACATCATTTTCTTGCTTTCATATATATCTACAATGGAGCATAAGACCTTACTTCTAAACAAGACACTAAATACAGTTGTTGATTCAGAAACAAAATACAGAAATGTTTCACAGGCACGAGCAGAGAACAAACTTTGTGCACTACCACTATTTAAGTAACACAGACAGTTTTGCAATTGCTTTGTAATTCACAGCAGTGCCCACGAAAGCAAAAACAAACATCTATGTTTGGTCACCGACCAGACAGAGAATTTCAGTAGGCGTAAGGATAATATATATTGACTCAACATATCGAATTTCTTAGAAAATGAGCAGAACTTACAGAAAATGATGAGCAATCTTTTGAAACTGCAACTGGGTAAATTCCATCTCCTAGACGCACAGAGAGTTCCCAGCTCCTTCTTTTTGATTGAGCAATTGGAATTCTGAAAAAAGAAACAGACAGAAGGAGAATTTTTAACAGAGATTTCATGCTTCTCCCATTTTAACCAGAAATGCTTGCTTCATAGGATGGTCATGAAGGATATAAAATATAGTTGATCTATAGACACAGCTGGAGAGCATACTTGGGGGGAAATAAATAAATAAATAAATAGTTTTCTGTCAACGGGCATATAAGGAGAAAATAGCCCTACTTTCTTTCTAGATTTGCCTTGACACACTGTGTACGCTGATAAAGTTATAGGAAGCTCTTGAATACAGTCAGTGCTTGCTGCAGAATTAGCTCAAATAGGATGAAAAGCAGATGAGAAAGTGGGTTGGCAGGAGAACAGCAAACAGTGATAGCTGAAACAGCCTTTTTAAGGGCTAAATATAAACACTATTTCTTTCATCTCATTCTCAGAAAAACTTAATTAAAGGCCTACTATACACAAAAGATTCAGCCAAACAAGTAATACAAGCAATTTTATAATGAATATACATTTTAGAGTATGTCATCCATAGAGTCCTTCAAGCAAGCTGAAAAATAATTATATCTATATATATAAAATCACAACCACATGCAGGATTATACCTATTTCTGCAGCATTTCATGGCTGCAATAGGTAACACAAGGAACTTGAATCTTTTCAACTTCAGCTTAAAGAACACCTGAGAGCAAAGGAATGAGACTTGAGTCTCCATTCGTGGAAGTTCAGAGTGAAAAATTATTCTCAGCTATTTTATTTAAATGCATATTCAACTTCAGTTTCCTTATCCTAACTTCTAAAGTCTCTCCCACGTTTTTACAACAACTGGTATCCAAAAGTATTCTACAACTTTTCTAATCAGTGCTTGTCATATACTAGCATCAGCAAGCACCATATGGCTTAAAGAGAAGATACAAAGGTAGAGTTTAAACTCTGTTAAAACAAAGACACATTATTTTGATATAGCTTTTCTTCCACATTGACTTCTACACATATTTAGATTCTCTGTAAGAAATCTACAGATTTCCTAAGTTTATCACTTTTCCTACGGATAATTTCTGCTATAATGTTCATCTGTTGTACATTATAGAGCTTACTACACCATTTTTCTGCAGCCTTCAATCTTCAAACTTGGAAAGACATCTTTCTGTGTTAAGGAATCAATAGGGAGATACTCCTGTAAGGCTTCCAGAGGCCACAGGAGGAGATGTTATTTGCATAAGCCAAGGATAACACACTGACTTGCTAAGGATTTCAACAATTATTTTTAAGAAGTTTGGGTTTTTAAAAAAACCTGAAATCTAAGCAAATACAAGTTCAGGTACCTAATTAGGCAGTAAGTTTCCATAAATTGTGCCCTGCAATGTGCCTGAAGAGAGGAAATGAAAACACTAAATAAATTAGCTAGACATTTATCAAGTTACTTCTGGATCTGAGCCTGGTAAGGCCTACACCGGATTTCACCAATCATCTTAGCTCACCTCTAGCTATGACTACCCACGACGTTCATGAAAAATAACCTGCTCTCATACTAATGATGGCAACTGTTACCTTTCACATTTAATATACAGCAACAATTGTCAAAACAACAAAACTGAGGAAATACCTATGGTTTACTGGGTGCAATGACATTTCTTAGCACCTCATCCTGAAATTCCTGTATGTCACCAAAACATTTAGACTGGCTGACAGGAAACGTGTCAGACACAGGAGTTCCTGAAGAGGAGGAACAGGAATTTCCTGCACAGGTAGCAGGCAGCAAGGCAAGAGATGTTTTCATTGCACTTCCTGGTATCAGAGCATCAGTAAGGACAAACGTAGCAAGGGTTTGGCAGAGCCTGGGTGAATTCTCCATGGTACTCCACTGCCACAACCAGCAGGCTTTAGTGTTTTACAGCAACTTCGTATTTCTTGTAGAAGAGGTAAGGCCGCATCTCAAACACAGCTTAGTAGACCTGCTTCACTGGTGGTATGAGACTCCCTATAAACCTGCTGGCACGGCCCTGCTCCATATTGCATTTGACTGGAAGTGACCTCATTAATCTGGCTGCGGTCCATCAAAGGAAAGACAGTCTTGTTCTCCAGCAGGGATTATTTTTGTTCAGTCCTGTCTTGCTGAGCTTTGTCAAGTGTATCTCCAAACAGGATGTATGCCTCTTGAAAGGCATGGCTATGATCACTGCTTTGCCTGGGTTTCAAACAGCCTCACAGGCGTATCATTCCTCTCTCTGCAACACTGGTGGTCAGCAGGGCAAGGTCCAGAGCTGCATCTAATACCAAGTATGTGGCAAGTTGTGCTTCCCTCCTGGAATAGCTAGATTCATTTGCATAGGGGCAGCTTTGCTAATAAAATGCCTGTGGCTTTTTAACTGTAACCTACAGTTACAGTTACTTACTAAGACAGATACAGTAGCTCATGAGAATCCTACTTTTTCTTCATTAAATCAAATTCCTTTCAAATATCTTGTACTAGACTCCATTGTGACAGAATTCAGAGGGGGCAGGAGGATTAATAAGAATCACGAAGTCCAAAAGTAAAGAACAAACTCCAAGTTCCTAGGATATAGAAAGGAAGTTGTTCAAGTCTGTGAACTGCTGTAGAAATGCCGAAGTTTCTACCAGGCTAAGAAAGAGGCTTTTTGGTGGGGTTCTTTATTGTTGGTTTGTTTTGTGGTTTGTTTGGGTTTCTTTTTAATGTCTGAGAAGTCCCAATGCATGGGAAATAATCTCTTTGTTCTTGGCCAAGGTTGCTTCCTTAGCTGAGAACTCTTCTAAGTTCTCCAAAGGGAAAACATCTGGACTTGTGAATATACTTTCTACTAGTTCATGGAAAACTCCCCAAACTTCTGTTTGTTTTCAAAAAAGTATAACTTTTAAAATTCTACATTCTGGGCTGAAATCTGACTTATTCTATTTACAGGGGAAAAAAAAAATACTAAAAGAAAAAATAACATCACTTTTACCATCATAAAACACACAAAAAACGTAAGGCACTTTCCCTCCAACTCTAGAATCAGAATCCACACAATGTGTCTTTCACAGGGTTCAACACACCCTCCATTTCATCTCCCACTTTTGCAAGAGACATATCACCAAAAAAAAATATTACTTTCCTTACATATAAAGACCACTGCCTGCAGGAAGAAAAACAAGTTTAGCAGTGAGGTGAGCTGCAGGTGAAGGGGAAAGCAGGGCTGCAGAGTGCTGTGCACTGCTGGCCCTTGCCAGGAGCATTACACACAAAGACAAGGAGAGAGCAGAGGCAGCACCCGGGCCTCAGCAACAGGAGGGTAGAGAAGGGTGTTACGTGCCCCTTCCATACAGAGCTGGGAAGTTCAGAACCTCTCTACTCCACAGTGCCTTCTAAAAGGAAGTATCACAAGCAACAGGGGTGCAGACAGAATATGGTGACAGCCTAGCTCTAAGTCATAAAGGCCTTGCTCTAAAGCACTGAAGTTATAAAAAGACGTAAAAGGCGCAAGAAGAACAGCAGTGTTTGCCTGCCTATTTACTTGTTTGTTCACCTACAGATGATGTCATGGTCCCATAATTTATTTCATACATCACACATGTCCCTTTTACCCCAACTGCCACGACAGGGATGGAGGAGGATACTTTATAATAATGCAGCAGTTACCGCTCCTACTTTCCTTGCAAGTTTTCAGGAAGGAAAACAGACAACTAGCTCGAAACACACACTTAGTGTGCTCACGGAAAACAGAGTTAAATCATTATCCTAGTCAAAAACAAATATGGAAAGAAAGCAGACATACATTCACAAAGGCAAGTCAAGCAATAACTCTGGCCTGGCCCGGCCATTTTGATTGTCGTCAACCAATCAAATGAAAGGAACTCAATAAAACTACAATTTTCTGCAGTTCGTAGCACATAAACGCCCCTCCCAATCACTGTTGATGATGTAATGAGCTATGATGAATGTCACCAGCTCCTAAAGGGTCAGGAAATTGAGTATAGAATTTTTTACTTACAGCTCAAAATGTGAGTTCTAACACTGGGGCATAAAAACTTACAAATTCTCTTTACTTGTGATGTTTTTGCTCCGTAATCCTTTACGTAAACATAGAGAAATCCCAAACGATCATAACAAATTCTCTCATTATGAAAGGTTATAAGTGTTTGAAAACCACATTATATGACACTCCATAAAGCTGTTTTTCAATTGTGCAATTACCTATTCAGCAGTTAAATAAAAGTGAAATATTGACTTAAAACAATGTTAATGGTGAAAGAATCATTAAGAAATCCTTCATCATAACTTTCACAGCAGGTGGCCTGTAAAATGATCAAGAATAATGTGCTGGATTCTGTAGCCACCAAGGTCAGTTTCTGCATACAAATCTTTGCAGGGGGAGAAAAAAAGACCTTCAGAAAGTGGGCCATTCATCTGAACCAAGTTCAGAGAATTTCCAGCACTGTGAAAAGATATGTTATGCAAGCACATAGATGTATTCAGTGGGGGTAGACTGAACCAGCTACATGGAGACTACAAAGGAGCCCTCCCATGGCTCATGAATAAGTCGAGGAAATGATCAGAAAAAAATGCAGAGATGTTTAGACAGATGGCCCACTTAAAATGCCTGGGACAGGGCATAAGCAATTTTAATGAAACTTTAGATCTACCATATAAATTGTTTCTTATTTTCTCCACCCTCCCCCTGAAAAAAAAACCTCAAGAAAGGCAAATACAAATTTACCGCTCAAACAAGATTCTATCTTACGACGTAAAAAAAAAGCAAAAAGGGAAGTAAATCTCACACTTCTGGGCATTATCGGCTTAATAAGTTAATATACAAAAAAATATCCTTCATAGAACCTTCAACTATCAGATGAATATAAAAGCAGGAAATGAATAGATTAAAAGAATTCTAAACAGAAGTGTACTGCCAAACAAAACAAAAATCTAAGCTTTACTATCTGAGTACTTTCAATACTTTCCAACATAAAAGTTCATCATTGCACAGAAAAGATAAAAGCAGCACTTTCACAGGATTATTTTGAGAACTAAAAATTATGTGAAAGGAACCTAAGAATCTGGGAATATTTTATTCAGCAATTTGAAGTATTTGCTTCATGTATTCACACTCATTTTTACATATATTCAGATCCATCCACCTAGAAATATTACATGCACTTTTCATTAAAATGGGGTTTCCTTCTTTCTGCTTTATGTACACATACATTCTTTTCACCAAGAGTATGAAAATATACCATCATTAGAGTAAATTATAGTTCTGCATGTCATACAAAATAATAACCCCTACTAGCCTGTGTGCCAGCTGATCAGACAAAGGCTGAAAGAATTACTCAACGGTTATGTCAAAATGGTTTTACATTACATTTTCTTTCCTATTACACTCAGATCAATAACAAATATGCATATTTATAGCCATGTACTCTATCTGAATAGTGACCACAGGAAAAAATTAAATTACATGGAAGGTAAAATATAAAACAATAACCACTGCTTTAAAAGGATGCTATGGAGTGCATTGTGCTTTGATTCAAAACAGCATATAGCTGGATGCTTCCTTTTGCTTTAAGAGAAGCTTTTCTGAGGATTTGCATTGACATAAGGGCCTGCAATCCAGTGCCCAATGAGAACCTCCAGTGCCTTCATCAGTGAACCCCAGATGAAGGCTAAATCAACAGTTAAAGCTACATCTTACAAATCTAGGCTGAATTCAACTGCCCAGATCTAAGTGTGTGGGCTCAGCCCCTTTCATCTTTGTTTAACTGGCAAGTAACCCTGCAGACAACCTGAGCTCACCCTGGCTCACCCTCTTCCACTGAAGGTCTCTAAGTATGCAGGGGTTGGGTCCTGCAAAACAGAGCCACCTTAACCAGACTGCTTTGCAGTTATCTTCCCCATCAGCCTTGCAGGGGTGGAGGAACCAGGGGTTCCTCTGCTAAAGCTGTCTCTGTAGCCTTACAAGAAGGTGGGCTTCAAGCAAACAGCAAAAATTCTAACCCTCCTGAAAAATCTTTCATGGCTCTTTTCACTTTAAATCTATCAGGCAAAGAAGTAGGATTTCTGTTATTGCCCACTTTGCTATAACAAATTCATGCTTCCATTACACACATCCACAGAATGTGAAGGATCTGGGCGATCAGTCTCCCTCAGCCTGTGAAGGTTCAAATCTACCCCCCATCTTTCAGGAGATAGAGCCAGGGCCCAAGCAGGCATCAGGAGACTCACCATCCTATCTTGCTGGTGGAAGGAAGGAGTGAGAGATTCACAGAGACTTAGAGATTACAGCTTTGCAGCATGATGATGCATCTTCCAGGACATTTTGGTATTTGGTCCTACTCCAGGAAACTACTATGCACTTTGCATTTAACAGACTGGATTAAACACAAAGCAATCCTGGGATCCGCAAGTACAGCCCAAGACCTCTCTGTTTCATGGGAGGGTCAGACTGTCCAGTCCTTCAGAAGATGCCAGTGTACCTTGAAAATTACAAATAAATAAATGCAAAACGTGGTATCTGAGACTCATTTCCTCTCCTATAGCATGTCAGGGCCTACTTTAGCATTTGATTTCTCTTGGAAAAAGAAAACATCACAAGCATTAATGCTGAATAAGAGATGTTGCTCCTTGTCTCTGAGAGCATTTGGGAGATGGGAAGCACGGAAACTTCAAATCATGTGTTCATAAGTACACAGAAAAGACATCTCTTTTCCACATAATTTACAATCTGTGCTTTTGATCTGTTCTTTCAAACCATCTTTCCTAAATCAGCAAAACTATTTACCAAAGACCTACTTGCAAGCAGGTGGTTTTAATCAGATCGGTCAACAATGTTGACTTGTGTGTGCTGACAATTGTTATAAAGAGAAGAACCTGAAAATCTCTTTGTAAAAAAAAATAAAAATTGGGACCTATTTCTCTTCCATTAAAATATTTAATTTCACAACTGTGTTTCTCTAATACCCTTTATTTTTCATAAGAGTTTACTTTGGGCAGTTGGAAAAACTACTAAGAATAATACACTCCACAAAAGAAAAATTAAAAACTCTTT
>NW_009953295.1:10985336-10993787 GCF_000747805.2 Chaetura pelagica
CCCTGAATGAATTCTCATGTATTTTCCTGAACAAGGAAATATTCACTCTCCGATTGTGCAATTATTTGGGAATAGTCTTACAATTCTTATCTCACTTACTTTTAATGTTCAAGGAGCTTCAGAACACTGTGCAGCAGTAGAGAGGACAGCTCTTCTGTTAGTGTCATCCACTAGCAGTTATATCCTTCCATATAACCTGATAGCATTGGGATTGTTGGGCAGCCTGCTTCCTGCACCTCCATTCAAACAAAGGCTGTGTCCAGCAATAATGTGCTGATCTTCATTTTGTATTATGTTTAAAATATTACTGGTTTCCTATGCGTGTAAAAAATAGGTAGCAAGCAAACTCTAAACTACTGATATGAAAATGGACGTGAAATGAATAAAAGGTAACTGATAACTTACACGTTACCTGGTGATAATTTCAATAAGGTAACAGTAATTCAGTTTTACGTCTACACATAAAACAACTTTCCATACTCAATTATTTTTTTAAACATCCAGACAAACTCTGTTAGGCTTGCTCTACTCATCCCAGTACTGAAATCTGCCTGATTTATAGCCTACTAATCTCAAACTAAATTGTCATTAACCACTGTAAATCTGAATTCAAAAAACATTTGCTGCTTTGCTCCATCATCCCTTTTGTCAGAATTTAGAATTTCAGTTACTCAACCACTTCTTCAGTAGAAGTTCTGGAGAGTGTAACAACTCCAAAGTAATCAGGACAACACAGAGTGGGTGTGAGAACATCAGTGTTTTATTTCAGATCACGAGTAGATCTCTAAGCAAAGTATTCCAACTATTTGCACTTATCTGGCTTTGGATCACACTGCAGAACAGTCTGAGGACAAGGGAACCAGGTTTCTGTGTGGGGCAGGTAAGAGCCAGGCTCCAGAGCTGCATCCAGCACACTCTAGACACAAATGGGCATTCAGTGCACAGGACTGCATTAGAACTAATCAGAAGTCAAATATGTACAGTGAGAGTATCACCTCCTCTTCACAAAGTAGAAATCCATCTGCACCAGTACACACTCTACCAACAGCTAGACTAAAGATCGAATAATCTGTTATTCATATAAAGAGATCTTTACCTTAATGACAGTTTCTGCAATTGCACCCTCTCAAAATAATAAGTTCAGTATTTAGTGTATATATTGGTCCATAGTTTAAAAGGTAAACAAAACACTGCTACTTAAATTCAGACCCAAGGTGGAGAAGAGCCAAGAGAGTACATCCAAGAGCTTAACCATCTCATGCCAGTAAGATCAGTTTCATAATACAGCAATACTGATCATATTTGTTCTGCTGTGATTTCTCCTCTACATGAGGCTTAATTCAGGAAATAGACAGAAAGCATATTCAAGATGGCACACAGCTTCCAAAAAGGTTGGGCAGATTTTCCCTTACAAGTCATTCTATATGCCTTAGCATAAGAAAAAGAAGCTGGCCAAAACCAGTGATTAATTTCCAACAATATATTTTCTAGACAGTGGGTAGCTTTTCAAAAACATACTTCTTTACTGCGTACAGAGGATCTAGTGCTGGGTGACAGCACAAATACCAGTGATGTATCTACCAAACCAAAGACAAATGTGATTAGAGCATTTGGCAAGAGGTACTCAAGCCAGTTTCCAGCAGGCAATGTGACAGCTACTTCCTCTCCTTAATATGTAAAAAATGTGACATGTTTCACAGATTCTGCAGCTTTGTTCTCTATTTCTTCTGCACTAGACTCCTGTGGAACAAATTAATGCCACTAATTCTGTTAAGATAAAGGGAAAAAACAGCAGATGAGAAAAAGCCCAAGAGTTCATTAAAAATTATATTAGATAACATAAAACATGGATATCGTCATAAGTCCTAATTCTTCATGACTAGGCAATTACAGCATACAGCAGAACTCCAGTGACTCACATTACCTTCAATGCATCTTCTACTGCACTTTCAGCTTACTCCCAGAGTTCACACCACTGAGCTTTTGCCATCTGATATTAATAATATTTTCCCTTGATAACTAATGGAAAGAGAAAGTATTTGTCCACAATGAGTTAGAACTTAGATAGGCCAAACCTCTTTTATGTGATGCTAAGGAAGGTACTTGTTACCTTACTTGGGTACTATGAATCTGGGCCACACAAACCCAGGCTCTAATTGTTAAACAAAGTTGTATATATTTTAAAGAAGACAAATTTCTACAGCCTTCCATGTATTTTCATCCTTTTAATAGGACACATGACATTGTTCATACTCTGGTCTCACAAAGAAAAATAAATCCTATTTTAAAAAAAAGTGTGTACACTTCCTACTTAGTTGAAGTCATACACATCAGATGTGAACAACAGAATTTTAAAGACAGTATTAGTCAAACTAGGCTTGATTGTGATGACAAATAAAATGAGTAACAGCTAGTGCCTCATGCTCAGGATTAATAAAAGAGACCTTTGACCACTACGTGTTCTGCTGATGTTCTGTAGGGTGGGAGATGCAAGGATTGGCAGTAACACAACTGCACAGAAAGTTTAACAGAAAGTGGGTCATCATCTTAGATTTCCTTTTGCTTATTTTGGGAGATTCATGATTGATATAGCATGGGAACATAAAAATGGCCATACTGGGTGGCCCAAATATCCATCTACTACAATATTCAGTGATCAAAAGTAGACAGTTAAATAAGGTGCACAAGAATGTAGTCACAATTCTACGTTGTACTTTAGCAGAAGTACCTCTCCTGCCTCGCTTTGCACCAAAACAACTGGCACTAATCAAAGTAGTTCAGTAACTCACAAAGCAAAGCAATGAATGTCCTAAAAACAGAACACACAGAAAATATATATAAATAACATTACTCATACATAACGTGCCATATAGATACATTTTTATATGCTATAGAAAACACATCTTTCTTTAAACATTATTTCTTACAGATCTCTTATTTAAGTAATTTTTTTTTTAATTAGTTCCTCTGTGCAACAAGCTGGCTCTTTAAGGGTGATGAACAACTATTTCTGACAGCAATCCAACTTTTTTAAACTGTGAAGCAGCAAAATGCTATCAGCTCTCACTAGCCCTTGCTTCTGGGAAGAGACATAAGGAAGCTGTGAAAGTTGAAGAGTGTTGTGGAATGGTGCTGCAACGCTCATTTGTAAAGAGACTGAAGTTTAAATGGCCACTAGATTACCAGGATTTTGAAAATATAGTGTTTATTCACTATTCATTGTATTCACTCAGAAGGGTTCACTTAAAGCAGGTGTTAAGCCTCGGGAAAAGGAAGCCTGTAGCAGAGGCACACATGCGATGTCCAAGTTCAAAGAGTGAAAAAATCAGCTAACTGAAGAGTAAGGTGGACTTCACGTTAGTAAATATCTGAAAACTGTTGTTTGCCTGAGGATACGAGTAACAAGAAAAAGGGATTTGCTGCAGGGGATGTGGGGAAAATGCAGAATTTAGAAGTGCTCTCACTAGTTCAAGGTAACAAAGAGAAAAGTTGTTGTTTATGGCATCTTCTTTGTCTAAGGACATGAAGGGCTGAGGGCAGGCAGAGGAGGACCTGCTTTAAATTTTAATGTCTGGTAGAAAAATGGGCAGCAGGGTCTGGAGAAAATCATTACTGTGTGACCAAGGGGTTTCAGATCACCACCCCTGGCAGAGAGAGGAGCCTCAGAAACACATACCATAACACCGGGGTAAAGACAGGAGCTTAATGGCTAGGAAGGATAAAATTAACAAATATTTCCAATATTTTTAGGTGCTTTTTAAATCTGGATTTCAAAAGGCAAATAAATTATTTGTCTCATGGTACTACTAACTGCAGCAAGGCTAATTTTGCTAAGCCCCATGGAGAGACAGGATAAAGACCTGTCATCATCCCCTTTCTAAGTCAATGGATAAACATCCCTGGTTTCAAAAGAACCGGGGCCCTGTGCCGTTTTTTCCTGCCCAGTCTCTCTCACACTACAGGCTTTGAAGAAACACGTTAAAGGGAAGCCACAGCCAAAACAAACTCCACGCACCACATCTAATTAAACAGAGAAGTAAACCACTAAAGAACGCTATGTGAAAGATATTAAAGAATCATCCATAACCATGAAAGCAGAAGTCATCTGAGTTGTCTCAGTACCAGGGAAAAATATCCAGGCCTTCGAATGCTCAATATGAGGCAACAAAAGTGAGGATATATTTTATTTAAGGCACCATCTATCTCAAATATCCTATCTGAAATACGATGACATGTCCTTGTAGTTTTTCTTTTCAGATTCACACCACCACCAGTTACAAAGACAAAAATTTACAGCATCTAAGGCAGAACAAAGGGGCCTAATTCAAATGCAGGCAGCAGATCACTGATCTTGAGTTGTGCAAGTCACAGGCATGACATGGAACTCCAAGATAGTGAATAGCAGCACAATTAGCAAACGTTACCTCTCATTCTTCTCCCATTAGAATTAGAAAATTTGACGGTCGTGACAGAGCAACAAATGTGCTTACGGCCTTCTATGTAAAGGAATTAATAATGTTACTTATTTTTATCATTACTTGGTAACACACATACCAGAAAATGTCTAATCTAGAAAGTGAAGAAAGGCTCTCCAAGACTCCTGAGAGAAAGGCAGGATTAATTTCTCTTGTGAAAATGTTTCTTTGATATTTCCACCTAAACACACACACACTGAAACTATGCAGAAGTGACTTGCCTCTCTAAAAGCTGAAAAGAAAGAAGTCTTAGCTCAATCTTTAAGTTTACACTTTTACCCTTAAACAAGGCTGAATTGAGCATAACCACACTGAAGGTCAGCTTCTATACCGGCATATCACATTTCAAGCCAACAGCTCTTTTATTTAAAATATGTTAGATAAAAAGGTAATATGCTCTCTGTATGAGTTCCCTTGAGGCTAGAAGAACCAATAAATTAACTGTTACCATATGTTTGGCTCCTTTTGGCAAAATTCAGTAACAAAACACTGCCAAACCTCTTTTGGCAGGTAACAATATTTGGTAGCTTATAGTACAACTTGGGGCAAAGGAAACTGGAAAGAAAGCTTGGAAATTAATAAAAGAAAATGCATGTCTATCCTTGTATAGTTAGCTACATGCCATTGAAAGAAAAATTCTGATAAAGTCAACCCTATGGGTCGGGTCTATAAGAAGCAGCAGTCTCCTCAAAAAGAGCTGTATCAAATGCAAACCCAAACACTCCAGCTAGTACAGCAATGCAAATATTCTGCATCTTTTTTTTTTAAACAATGCTAGGTATGTATGATCGATTTTGCAAATGAGAAGCTTTCTAAAATTAGCATTCCAAAGAGGTAAAAGAGTTAAAATGCATGTTACTAGTGCTTTCATTATAGTGAGTTTATTTCATTACAAATGAGCAAATCTGAGCTTATTTTCAGTGACATATTCTGCAGTTTCACTTATGTTAAAATATTTTTTCCGCCCCATCTTTTATACCTCTATAATTGAGAACAGAATGTGATAGATACAAAGCCTTTAACACTACACCTTTCATTATAATTATAGGCATAGGATGTGAAGTTCTAGGTATTTTAAGGACATCTATTACAGACTTTTTAAAAATTCCAACAAAATAGGTGAGGGTAAACCTGGCTGGTCCTATTCCTTTATCAAGACAAGCAGGAT
The DNA here is from genome assembly GCF_000747805.2 of Chaetura pelagica. Classification (NCBI taxonomy): domain Eukaryota; kingdom Metazoa; phylum Chordata; class Aves; order Apodiformes; family Apodidae; genus Chaetura; species Chaetura pelagica. Next base: position 10,990,980 of record NW_009953295.1, read on the forward strand.
TTGTTTTGTAAGGTCACAGTTATATAAAGTCAATGCTGTTTCAGATATGAAAATGCCCATTTTATTTTATTCTTTTAATAATCTATGATAATATACTTTAAATACATAATTATTCTCGTTTCCAATAACATTAATATAGCCTGTTGTTCATGCCACAATGGTTTGCAGTGTACAAGAAAAACAGACACTTAAAAATCCCTTCTTTATCAATTGCATCATTCTATTAAATCCTAATTTCTATGTATATAAATCACTTGCCATTCATCTTACAGTTACACACACACACACATCTGGCAAGCAGTTTGAAGCAGGTTAACAGGTACAGGGCAGACATTTCAGTTCCTAAAGTCATGTTATTGCATGGTTAACCCTATATTTGCATTAATTTAATTACAAGCACTTACAGATAGAAGTAATCCTGAAGTGTAGGTCTGAAGATTATAATACAACCTTCTGGAAGGTTTTTCCAGAAGTACAACATTTTTGCTATTCTACAGATGCTTGCCTCATTCAGCCATTTGGGATCTTATTAATAATCCTCTCATTACTGCATTCATCTTCTGATTTCTTATTTTTTATTTTAAGCAAGGCAATTTCTGTGAAGACTTGACACCAAAATCAGAGACTTCATTACCCTGCAAAATATTTCTCCAGTTCAAAGTATTTAAGAGGGTTAAACAAAATGCAAACATTTAATGCAACATTAAGCATGTGAAATAAAAAGAAAGCATGCTATGCTGTTACCCTGGTGACAGGTTAAAAAAGGATTGTGAGCTGAATGGCTGTATGATATGAAATTAAAATGTTTCACATTGAACAATCCAAAATGAATTGGGAAAGGTTAGAGCAGAGGAGAGAGAAATCAATTCTCCAATGGCAATGGTGAATGGAAGTGAAGTCTGAATAGGATTTGCCAGTGGGGTGCAACAGCTGCCAAATATCCTGCAGCCAAAGAATTACAATAATACTGATGAAGTGTGCAAGAGCTTTTGGAATCATTGCAGGGAACAGAGAAATACTCCTACAATAATGAGGCCATTCTGTGTCCCATCCCACTTTTGCAGCTGAATCAAAGGAAAAAGAAATGGTTGAAAATTGTAATACTTGCTAAAAAATGGTATAAATGAATTATCTATCCCTTCAATCAATATCTTATATTTAACTACAGCATTTTCAAACCATGAATGAAGCAAGCATGTTAAAGAATGGACAAATCAAGACACATGTAAAGTATGTAGATAATGTTGAAAGAGACTTTTCCCATGTATTTTGTTGACAACATTTCTACAGCAACAGCATCCAGAATAAGCTACACACTACAGAAACAAGCAGCAGGACACAGCCAGTGCCTCAAGGAACTTTACAAGGTAAGGTCCTGATGTTCATGCTTGTCTTTTTTATGTTAATAATCCTAGGAAAGAAACATCAGTAAAACTTCACATGAATGCAGCTACACATGCATTTACTGAACTTGAAGTCACCCAAAGTGAAGAAAAACTTTGTCCTTCCATAAAAACCTCCAACACAACTTCATTTCTGCCTTTGAAAACTCCAAATCAAATACAGAGACGGAAAGACTACATTAAAAATAGCTGTAAAATTACCAGGGAGGATAAGGAGATTAGTACACACCTTGTTAGTTCTAAGGTTTCATGCATACACTTTTTACACGCAGACAAATATTAATGAAAAGGTTTAGGAGGTGCAAACCTGCATGAGAGAAAGTAACTTGGTTTATAAACGGGACTGAAGCAAAGGAAATAGAGAGAGGTTACACAGTAAAGAGAGGCCCTTGCAGATGAAGAGGTCATAAGCAAAGCATGGATAAGAAAAGAACCAGATTCACAACTAAAAAGGGCCAGGAATATGGCAGCACAACAGAAAACATTATCATGTGCATACTATGTAAATACAAGTTTAGCTTTAAGTGAACAGTAGCCACAGAAGCTCTAAAGATCCTACAGCAGCTGCTGTTTTCCCAGCAGTCATGGTGAAAATAAACACAGGGCCTTAGCCAGGTCCATCCACTGTAGACAACAGCTTTCCCACCAGCAATCACCTCAGAAAGTTGCATGTCACTGCTCTGGGGATCTTCCCAAGAGATGCTCAGCAAGGTTCAAACTTTTAATCATTATTATCTTCATAATTATTTCATAATGGTTATCAACTCTGAAGATTGCAGAAGTGTGGAATCCTGAGTGCTCAGGACACAGGGATGACAGGCTATGAAAATTTGCCATAACAGACCATTCTGTTTCTGGAATTTATGTTCATGAATCACATGAAATGATGGCTCTGCTTATAAACAACTATATAAATACTTTACACTACTCATTTTACCAATTCTGATTCCATTAAAGTAATCCAATCAAAGAAAAAATATTATACATATATTCTGTACAAAGTCATAAACGCTACCTTGAAGTGTCCCATTTCAACTTTTATATTTTACATTAAAGTTCATACCTACTAGCTAAAAATAACTGTTTTACATATTTGCATCTATCTACTTGTTTGTCTCTAGCACACATAATCCCCTCTCTGTAATAAACAACTGAACAATGTAGAAGAGTAAATGTACAAGATTTTAAAGACCGATATAGTATTATATAGTGCAGTTGCTTTAGCAGTGATTAAGCAAGACTTTTTAAAAAAGGTAAGTAATTATTTATGAGAACATTTATTTATTTATTTATGTCAAAAGAACAACACTAAGTAACAGCTAGAGAAACAAGAGAGGGCTGTCATCAGAACAGACCCTTATAAACAAGGATATTGCACAGAAAAAGGGAGAACGGAGTCTCAGTA
>NW_009953295.1:10993841-11011148 GCF_000747805.2 Chaetura pelagica
ATCTGCAGTATTTACATAAACTTATCAAGGACTTTAAGAGGCATAACAGTAAATCTTGAAAATAATGCTTGACTTGTTGACCAGGGGACCAGAACAGTAAGGATAAGACAGTGTTATTTTCATGAGCTAAGGATGACTGCATAACTCCAAAGCAAGGGAACTAAGAAAACCACAAATGGGCTGGACTTAAGTCATCCTTACCAAATATAAACAAAGTGTTTTATCTTTTTATCACACTAGAGGGTATTTGTAGGGCAATGCATACTATAAATATTTTGCTGTACTTGCAATAACTGTTCATGTTTTTATTTCAGTTGGGGGTTGGGGGAATGAGATATAAAAATCACATCATGCAATTGATACAATTCAGTGCTGCCTGTGACCATGCTGCAAGTAAGAACTCTCCCTTTTTCCAAGCATCCTGTTTGGATGACTCCAGTGAATTTTCCTGACATAATTTTCCTCCTTCTTAAAATTAATGTAACATAACCTTATTTTGTGCCTCTCCAGCAGTGAAGGAGCACCAGAAAGCTCTCTTATTGGGCAGCTGACCATCCTTCCATATGGGGAAGCCCTAGGCTGGCAAAGAGCTGGCTCCATCCCAGACTCCAGCAGTGTAATAGGTGTAGTCTATGCGAAAGCAAGCATGACCAAGAGGTGTAGGGCTCCACTGCTCTCTGAGCACGTCCCTCACTGCCCTAATCATACAACAGCAAAGCAAGGCAGGCATCCAGACTATCTTCACTAAGTGTACCTGAGGATTTATGTCAATGTATCTGTATCAAATCAACCTAGACACACACACCCACAATAACTCCTTAAATAAAAAGCTAAATATATGTGTTCTGTTCTTGTAGTTCACCAGTTGTGTCATGCCCACTGCACTGGACTCCTGGGTTTTCAGAATTTTAAAGCATAAAAAATTCAGCCCAGCTGTTTCAGAACCTGACAAAAACTTGCTTGTATTTTCTCTGTAATTTTATACACTTGCCCTTCCTGTGAAAGTATTGTTTTATGCTTAGAAAGTATCATCCATTTTAGGTCTCAAAATACTGTACACGTGTTGATAAATAAATATTTTCAAAACCTCAATCATGTAATAAAATATTAAGGCCATTTTGTCTTTTTTTTGGAAATTGAGGCCCAATCCAACTGACTTCTCTAAGGTCCCACAAGAACAGGTTGGTGTTTTTACTCAGGACTCCCTAATCCCAGTCCTCTATATTAAAAACACACGAGCAAGAGGAAACTGGAGGGGTTTTTGCTAGCAATATAAAACATTTTCCAGTGTGTTACCATCTTTTTGTATGTAGCATCAGGTAATTTGGTAATATGGGCATGCAGCCTCACTGTTTTTTTCCAAGTCATAAATGATGAAAGAGTAGAACCCATAGAAAAATTAGGAAAATACACTTAGCAGCCAACACAAGCAACACATAGGAAGTGCTGTAGGCAATTGGGTTTAGCAGTATAAACATCACATTAGTAGACCCATGAGATGGCATGAGGTAGCCACACCTGGAGAGTCACTCTCCTATTGCCCTCCCAACCCACTAATGAAAACAAGTCTGAAGCCAAAATGCAAAGTTTAAACTGTACAACATCATTTTTGGTCTCAAAGGCTAGCTACATCAAACAGGCGTAAAATAAGCTGGATTGACTTCAGCCAAAATATGTTTCCACTTGAAACAAGATAGAGGTCTGTCTAGAAGACCTTGGGATTTTACTAGATGCTGTAAATCTGTTCAGCAGCTGTGGGTGGCACCAGTTTCACAATAAACTGGGCTATGGAGTAAGTAGGAAAAGTCCTAGGTAAAATAACTAAAAGCTGAACAATTAAATGATCATCAATCATTCATGGCTCTTTCCTGTAGGAAACACATGCCCCTATTAGCTGGATATCATGGTGAAATATTCACATTGGTATATGGCTTACTAAATACCAGGCATTTTCATTAGCTAATTAGCTTTTTTATTTAAAAAAACCCCAAACAAAACAAACACAAAAAAGCCCCCCACACACACCACAACCCTTTTCCTGAGAAAACTGGTTAAATAGCAACCAGTTAATTTAAAAAACAATGGAAAATGCTCTAAATATCAGATTGCATAACAAAAATAAATGTCTATATTCCTGCAACTCTGAACATGCACAGGCCTCCAGCAGCTGTTCTAGCTAAAGGTTGGCAAATTAATCCCTAGGAGACTGTTGGTGAGGCCAGGGGCACACAGCAATGCAAACAGTGGAAATTCACCTGTGAGTGCTCCACCCAAATAATAATATATTTTAACACAGGAAAGGCAAAATGGCGGTCAGCTTGTGGCCTGCATTAACCTCAACGCCACAGAAACTTCTGCAACAAAGAATCCCACTACAGGGGTCACTTGTAATTGAAACTAGCTGAAGAAGGTTGAGCGTTTGATCCTAACGCGGCAATAGCCCGCCTATCATCAGAGTGCATTCCAGGAACCTTTCCACTGATGAACCAGTCATGGCAAAATAGGTTTTTTCCAGTCCCATCTCTGCAAACATCATCAGCATTTGTCTCACGAGGCTGCTGCTAGTCTGATCTGTGGCACAGTGCTAAGACCCACCACCGCACCCCTTTTGCGAGCTCATCCCTTCACCCTCGCCTCACGTTCCCACCCTTCTGGCTCTTGCAGAGTAATTTCACACCATGAGCACTTCTGATTCTGTCAGAATCATCAGAAGCATGTCAATTGTTTCTAGGCTAACGCGGGTCATTTCAGCAGAATCAGAGTGGGAAGCGACTACACGAAAAATAACGCCTGTAGATATGGAGGAGAAGGCGGGAAAAGACACAGACCAAGGGAGGAGCAGGCAGGGACAGCAATTCCTCAGTCTGGCTCAGCTCCATTTCATCTGATCAGAGTCTCAATAGCACTGCCTAGTGAAGAGTGGAGCTTCTGTGAAGACTTTCAAGGACAGTTCTTTCCCTCTATCTATCTGGCTAAAATAACAATCCTGAGCTTGGCTGAATAAATCACGGGGGGAAGAAAGGGAACTCGAAATGCCCCTGCAGTTGTGAAAAGAATGCACATTATACATATGGCTCCCAAAAGGGAAAAGAAAACAAACCAAAACCAAAGATAAGCATGTGACTTCAGTTGGGGGGGGGGGGGGGGGGGTGGGGGGAAAAAAAAAAAAAAAAAAAAAAAAAATTTATTGTCGTCGAAAATTCTACATTTCTTCTCAATTTCAACAGAAAAACAAAGACCACAACTGTTAGCATCTGGCATACACGTCAATATTGTGCAAACATTAATCCATCTCATTCTCTAATTCAGCCAGTGACCTTAATACCAGTTTAGTTCTTAATCATCTGCCTGTATCAGTGCAGTTGGCATTCATTTTGCTTGACACAAGGCCTACCCAATAATTAATAATAAAAAGCCCTCTTAAGACAATGCTTGACAATGCTTAACCCCAACTGCAGTCTATTTATCTGCTAGATTTTATTTTCACAGCAATGTCTGGACAACACTTAAGTCTTACAGTCTATTAAAGAAAGGAACTCTCCAGTGTTGAAAAAAAAAAAAAAAAAAAAGAAAAAAAAAAGGTCTATTTGGCAGCTGTGATAGGTTTAGAAGAAATAATGCATGATTGCAAACTAATATTTTTCAGTGTAATTCCTCACACAAAAACTCCTCAATTGCTTTTCAGGGCTGAAATGCAAAAGAAAAAATAAAATAAAATATGCTGTCGACATAAATAGTGCCAGAGAGCTGAAATTTTGAAGATGATCATCAACATGGCACTGTAGTTTTCCAAACCATTAGGAGAATGTTATGGATCAACTCTGGAACATGCAGTCTGTCTAATTCAGTTACATACTCCAACATGGACTTAAAATTCACTCAGGCTCCAAACACCCAGTTCTGCCACAGTGAACTGCATCCAAGATTACAACTGGTCTTTTTGACTTGTTGCCAGTAGCACAGGTTCCTTCACTGCACTTCTTATTTACTAGTATTTTTCAAACAGATTGCAGCCATACCAATAAAGATGTGCTTTCCATGGCCACAATCTTACTCCCTAAAAAGTACCCATGGCATAGAATACCTTCAAAAACACGTCAGATGCAGTCTGGGTAAGTTAAGAAGATGCTGCGAGGGATTCTTGATGGGACTGCAGTAACTTGCATGCTCCACAGTCCTCAGTCCCCTCTAGAGGGAGTCCACTAGCTGTTCTATGGAGTGAAGAACATGGTGCAGGACATAGCATGATCCTTTGACCTCATTCTGCCTTTCGTTACTTTGACTTTTCCTCTGAAGGAGCTGCATGGTTTGGGGGAAGGGTTATCATATTCAGGTTCGGATTTCTTCAGAAGTTATATACCAGTGAGCTTTTTGCATTAACCTTGTTTTTATTTGGCCGCAGCTCTACTGTCACTAAGACAAGTCAATTTAACAATGTATGTGGTTTGAAACCATGACCTGAGAACCACACTCAGATGCCACTTTGAGAAAATTTTAAGGTTCACCTTCTGAGGGATTCATTTCAGAGCTGCATATGTCACAACAGACGGAAAAGATCATCCTTTGAAAGCTGAGCTGAATGTAAGTACATCCCACCAGAACAAGAGAAAATTATCTTCCCTGCACTGGAAAGGTATGTTAGCTCCACCATTTAAAACCTGAAAAATCAGACCTTAATCTAATCTTACTTCATGTGGTCAGATTCTGCTCCCTTCTCTGCTCATGCTGGAATGGAGGGAGTTACCTTTGAAGGACTCAAAAAATAAGCTATTTCTTTTTTGAAGCAGGAGCATATTTGTTTCCCTGATGCAGCACAAAAAGAGATGAATGACCACACCAATCTGCTCAATGCAATACTCTGTTTACATATTTCACATCTCAGTTAAAATAGTTGTGTATGTCTTTTTTATTAAGATGCAGAGATACCTAGTACTGAAAGAAAATACTTGCAATAGAAAGAAAACATCAAGATTCTTCAGCAATTACAATTTTTCTTTTCTTGTTAGCAAGTAAGAACATTTTACAGGCCAGAGAAATCAGAACAGGGAATGCAACAGCAGTTTAAGAATCACTACTTAAATTAATAATTCGTATCCTGACTCTATGTACAAAGTCATCTATTACTGTCTATAGCAGTACCAGACTACTTAACCTCCTATGCTGGCCAATAAAAACTACAACCAAGGCTCCTCCTCATTTTCCCTCATTCATCTTTTATTTAGGGAACAGTGGCCTTAAGAGTATCTGTTGTTCTCCTTATGCCATTTGCTATGGAGGATGTAACTTGTGGAAGGAAATAAAAAGATGCTTTACTTTCCCCTATAGGTGCATAAGGCAAGCAATGACCTAGCCCTACATATGCTATATATTACAAAACCATTATGGTTGCTTGAAGTGTCTCTTTCTTTTTTTCTTTTTTTTCTTTTTTTTTTCCCTAACACCATATGGTACTATTTATCTTTGTGGGTACAAATAAAAATAAAGACTTCTTGAAAACACATTTGATTTATTCCTGACCACTGTAAAATCAGTAATAGAATACACTGTCAAACCACTGGCATGGAATGTGAATAATGTCTACCCCACATTCCAACTTCCCTCTCTCTCACACAAACACACACACAACTACATTAAAGAATGGGAAGCAAGAAGAGTCATGCTCAAGTTAGGATTCACTGTAACCAGCCGTAGCAAACACAAACTACCCAAGCAAGCTTCACAAAATCAATTGTTTTAAACAAGGGTTTCAAGACATTTGCAATAATGGGCTAGAGGACAATGAAAGTTAGAAAGAACTTAGAGGAAAAAAGCATACTGCTCCAAAATGCCAAAAATAATTTAATTAGTATTTTGAAACAAGGTAATGCAATGGCTGGCCTATTAACAGTACTACCTAGGCTACTAGGTAAAAGAATGAGGGACTGGGGAACAAAATCACCCAAAGACATACTTTAATGCAAGATGGTGACTCTCCCAACATTTACCAGTCAGAAAATGTTTTTAGAATTAGATCCTAAACTATTAAGGTTCTTCACCAAGCTAGGAAATTACTCATTAATCCACCATATTTTAAAGCTCTGTAGCTGAATATTCATATTAACCCAAATTGCTTAGATCACTTCAAATGGGCACATGGGAAATTTGTGATGCTCAATTTGTGGTTAGTAACTAATGCAGCAACATTTTGCATTAATGAAACTCCTGATGTGCGTTAATTACTGTACTGGCTTGTAACACATTTTTGTGCCTATTAGTTTGCTAACATGTAGAATAAAAATAATCATGTATGACTTGTGTGAGCAGGGAAATGTAAGCCGCAGCTCATTTGAATTTAGAAAAAAACAGACTATAATAAGAAACCATGCAGTTTCTCACCAGTCTCTCCCGTGTATGAGAAGATGCCATTAATAAAATGCATCAGCACATCTGAGTTCCTAGAAATGAACTTACCTTGGAGTCCCAAGAAATCGCTGTGATCTCAGTTGTTCAGCCACATACAAAGACGCTGCTGTTGCCAGTAGTTCTCTTCTTTCAAGATCTGTCAACTTGTGTCCTAGTTTTCAAAAAGCAGTTAAAAAAAATTAGATACCAGAGACCAACACAGACACAAAAAGTAACAAACACCAGTGAAGACACTGCTCAGTCCTCATTAACGAAACCTACATTTTTTGCCCTAAATTAAGATAAGGCTCAGCACAGCAGACGCTCTGAGTTTCAGAGTTGAAATTGCATGTTTTCACACAGGTCAGTCTGACTGCTAACACTGGTATCTCTGTTAAAAACAATCTGACAACTGAAAGAAAAAAACTGAATGATGCTGCAGCATCTTGTTTCCGTTACTGAAATGTCACTGGCTGACATATTGTGCCTCATGCTGGTATGGAATCCATCTGTACATTAGAACCTACTCAAAATACAGAGAGCATTCTTTCTCAATACTTTACCTTGCAAAGGCTACAAATCTTCCAGGCAAAAAGGGGTAACACAATATAAACGCCAGAAATAAACATGGATAAAACTGCTTGTCAACCCTGGGCCATTTAGCACCCTTTGTGTAATCATTAGTTTGAGAATATTGGAGCCATGTTTGGCACTTCATAAGCAGAAAATGGCTCAAAGTAGCCTACAATCTGAAGACAGGCAAGCTAATAAAGGTGTACTTGAAAAGGTGGAAACCAGGGCAATTGGAAGCAGCTTTTCTCCCAACCTGGTCTTGTTCCAGAAAGTGAATTCAATATTCAATTGTCCATTCAGCAGGCTAAAAGACAGCACAGTGACAGAACTTTGCCAGTCAAAATCTTTACATCAGAAATTGCACAACTCAGATTTGGGTGGCCAAGACTGGTGTCACCAGAGAAGTTGAACAGTCAAAACCGTGTGAGAGGGAACAAAAGGACAAGTAAAGTAGTCAGTCCGTAAGGCAGTGGCAGGAAGCTGAAGTTGACACAGAAGAGGACAAGAAGTGCAAAGCTGAATTTTCAAGGAGAAAAAGAGGCAAACTTCATCCTTGGGAGAGAGATTTGGCACAGATGAAAGCAAGGGGGTTTCAAAAGCCAGATAAGAGGAAAAGGCAATAAAGTTTTTTTAAAAAGATAAAGGTAAGACGGAAAGATTTAGCTGAATGCAGTTACCACAAAGCTCTCAAGAAGTGCTTCATGCAGCTGCCCTCTGCCTCAGCAGACCTTCAGGTGTACTTATCACAGCAAATTCCCCCATCCACAGCAAGTACAGACTCACATGAAGGGATGGAGGAAGAGGTGGGGAAGGAGTTCAGAGGGCTCTATCTCCCTGTAAGCAACTCTGTCCAGCAGCATACGTTTACCTCCAGTCCTGCAGCACTAAAACAGCTATACAGTTCCTTCTATGTGTCCATTCTCCCACTTCAGCACTACTGCATGTAATGGTAACTCATATTCCCTGATAATGGTCACTAGCAAGTGACAATTTTAAACAGCATCAAATAAGAATAACATGAGCCTCGAGGCAGACATCATGGTAACAAATGCACCATTTCAAAACAGAATGTCTTGTGCATAGAACCCATCCTTCCACAGGGCCCATTAAATATGGATAGGTAGAGGCTGCTTAGAGCCCACCTCAGCAGTGCAATCATGCCATGGTGAAGGAAACACTCATTACAGTTCCAGCTAACAGTACAAAGGAGCTGTCACAGGCCAAAAAATGTAAATTTAAAAATAACAAAAGCCAGCAAATCTGCATCAATTTGTTTTTAATAGAGTCCACATTAACATATTCTAGCTCAAGATTACTGCAACTTCCTTTACTCAGTGTTTATTATTTTTTATCTGTCTTGAAATGGAAACTGTCTTCTCTTCAATAAACGTATGCAGAAATGCAAATGTTGAAAGGCTGAGGAACTCACTTGAGAAACAAACTTGATCTTTCCTTTGCTAGTTACTAGAAAGACTGACAGCAAAAGTAAAAAAAATGCTGAACTTTTGTACTATTTGTATATATATACAAACACATATAGGTGTGTACATATAAGCCTTATATAATACTAGAATGCAATAACATCAACTAACCAGCTCTGAAATGTGCCAATTTTCCAGTTGTTTACACACAGTAAAGAAGCTCTGAGATAATTTTTCCAAAACGCTATATCTAAAATGGGCGACTTGTTTAGATGTCTCAGCTAAAGGTACATCAGGAAATCCATCCTAAAGCCTTTGCTTTTCAGCCACTCCACCTAACACCCATGACAAGTCCATGTGACCAGAACTGTATGTTCCCACCTGCTCCAACACACACTGGTACTATCAAGTCATATTAAGAAACAAGGTGAAAGTAGAAAGATCCTGGTTTGAAGGTTTTATTGCATGACCTATATCTTGCTAAGAAATCGATTACTGCTTTTGCACTTGATGTACTGCAAAAACTATTTCCTCCTGTATCTTCAATAAAAATCAAACTCCAAACAGTGAACAAGTGTCAGTAATTTGAAACAGGTTAACAACTGATCAAGAGTCACACTCACCTCTTCATTATGGCAAACATGAAAAAGTTTATCCTCTTTCTCTATTTGTTGCTATTTGCACTAGTTGTGGCACACGAATGGCACGAAGAAAACCATTAATGACTGTAGGATTCAACATGAGCAGTTTGCATTAATTTTCCTAAGTTTCAGAGATAATATAATAAACTGTTAACAAGAACATACCAAAATTAGGTTTTGGTCTTTGCCTCTTTGGCAACAAAGATACAGTCCTACCACAAAATCTCCTCAGCATAACTTTGGAGGCATACCTCAAATGCTTGATTAAAGGCTGCTTCCTAAGGATGGCAATTACCTTCATTATACAAGACAGACTGCCTCAGTTCTCTGAACTCTAGCCCCATCTCCCTTGCCTTCTGCTCTCCCTCTACTGCTATGCTCAGCATAATTTTAAGCAGTTTTTAAGTTAAACTTTCGATTACATTACTATATTTGAAAATACACAGATGTGCTGGATAGCGAGTGATACCTTTGTTTCATTTCAGGTCTTCTTTTACCTTACAAGTTACCCCTCTGGATTTTAAGTGGATGTCTTCAGATATAAGTTAATATTCACCATCAATAAAGATAAAACAATGCAGCCTCTCATGTTCACTGTGCAGAAGGTTGATCTGAAAAGTAACAAAGCTACCTCTGGGGAATTTGTCCAATTGCTCCCTTCACAAGGAGTGAAATGGGTAAGTATCACAGGTTTCCCAGCTTTCAACATGGGAAGTTCTGTCACTGTCCTTTCCTGCTCTCACCACTGCAGACTCCTGGGCTACAAAGAGATTTCATCTCCACCATAAAACGTAAATCAGCTCCCAAATCTGTTCAACCTGGGTTATACTTCTCCATTCTCACAGTCATCACTGAAAATTATATAAGGTGAATATAAAACAAGCTTAATGGCTATAAAATTAAGTCACAACTGAAGGAGTAGAAGCATGTCGTTCATATTATCTAAAACTAGACTGCACGCATCTATTACTACTAAATGACAGAACCCTGGTCGGAAGTAAGACAAAGAAAAACTATTTCTCTCTCCTTTCCCTGATGTTATGATTGCTTAAATCAATATTATCCCAGCATCCCCCAAGCTGAGTCAAAAAGGTTCATGCAATTACTTTACATAACTGACTTCAAATTAAATTACATAAAAGGTCATTTTTCCCATAACAGTCTCATTTGCATTTTGTCCTAGAAATGTGTTTTACTACTATCAATTACAGGGAAAATAAAACAAAACAGAACAAACAAGCCCTGGTTATGTGCATAGGTCTGTTACTTAATACTTGAAAAGTTACTGTTTTCTGTTTGGGAAGAATAAAAATTCAAATGAGTAAGATAGAAAGCACAATGCATAATTCAGATCCACACCAATGCAGGCAATGTTGATATCATTCCTATGTTCTGTTTTGGCTTGAGTTTTTCCCAAATGGATTTTGAAGTTGATCATTACGGATGGCACGTATACCAAATAGGCTGAGGCAGGAAACAAAATTGCATGTAATTAGAGGTTTTAATTTCTTGTGAAGTCCAGTGGAGCTTTGCTCCACACAGATGGTCAGGGTAAGAGACAGATAATGTTGTCTGCACAAGCAATCTCAAACCACTCAGAATTAGTAAAGATGTCTCTCAGTTTGTGACTGCTTATAAGATGGATACTACCACATACAAAAAGGAAACCTTTTTAACTTTGAATTATAACGGGATTAGTGGCAGACCAAGAAACTTTTCTGGGCTTCAATGGTCAGAAAGAAAAAAGTCAAGTAAGCCATATGTTAAGCCAACTCTTATAATCCAGTAGTTCCATAAAATGAGGACAAAAACTTCAATGTGGAGAGCACAAATTAACAGCAACCATCCTTTCCCTTCTAACAGCAACAAAGACAGGGGAAGTTGCATCACCTCCTCCAACTAATAACAGAAGTCTCCAGACTTATATATATAAGTCATATCTACAGTCCCAAATCACCTAAAAAGCATCTTCATCCAGAACAGAATGACTAAGGTTGAAGGGACCTTGGGAGATCTGGAGTTTATTCAGAGTGCTCACCCCATCCTTAGCAATCTCAACATCAAATTCATCCCAGGTTGCTCAGAGGTTTGCGCAGTCAAGACTCGAAAATCTGTAATTTGTATGTACCTCTCTAAAGGGCCTTGCTCTGTCTTCTTGGGAATCCCTTCAGTGGTATGAGAAGGCTGCCATTAGGTCCACCCTACGTTTTCTTGTTTCCAGGCTAAACAAGCCTGGTTCTCCTGGTCTCTGCTCATAGGTCCTCTATTCCAACCCCACCACAGCCCCGGTGGCTCTTTGCTAGACTTACTGAGGTTTATTGCAGTCATTCTTACATACATGAGGGAGTTAAAACTGGACATGTATTCCAGGGGTGGTTTAATAAGCGTTGAGTAAAGCAGAGTAATCAATCACTTCAACCCATACAATTATAACAAAGCCAACATATCTAAAAGCTTTCACCTCAAAAACACTCTATGGAACCAATACACAACTGCAAGAGATGATTGTACCTCATAACTTCAGCACTTCCCCTCCACCCAAATGAGGTAAACATGATAGAAGAGAGGAAAGTAAAGAATTCTTTTTTGTTTTTTTCCTGTGTTTTAGCATGGCTTTTATGATAACCTCTTGGAAAATGCCTCATTTCTCATTTGCATAGGATGTCTCTCCCAAAGAGGCTGATGAAGCATTTGAGGTGCCATTTGATAATCAGGAAGAGTAGACCATTAAAAAAAAAGTCTCAGCATTCAAACAGAGATCCAGTAAAAGATGGAACTTTTACTGTGAAACAGACTGAACCACAAAGAATGTTCCAATGGATAGGGTAGTAACCTAAGGATTCTTGAGTTTAATTTGTTCTTTGTTAAGGACTCTTTTTAGATCTATGTGAAAAGAGATCTTTTCTGTGCCTAAGAAGTAGGGATAGCTGACAGCATATTCCCCTTTCTCTCCAACCAGGCTAGGAAGTACAGAGGCATCCCAAGCTTCCTGGAAGCTGTAGATGTCAGCTCATCTGATAATACTCAATCTAATAATATGGGCTACTCCTGCATGCTTGGCAAAAACTTTTATTCTGCAAGCAAAATGCTTGGAGGCCACTCTAAAACAGATGTATTTGTGTTGCTACACACACCCTCAGATCCGCACTCCTCCCAAAACATGCATGTGTGCTCACAGCAATACCCCTCCCCAGCTGACCCACTAGCCAGCCAGAATTCTAGCCTTCCATCCCACATACAGACAACAAAAGGGTATGACAGCAGCTCTTTTCCTACACTAACCACACCCTGAGCAAGCTTAGTTTCAGCACAGCAATATTTAAAACAACTTGGAATACACAAATTGTTTTTTTTTACTGAATAGTTATTTCAAGGTGGGAAGAAAAAAGAGTTAAACCACAATAATTAAAATCACTGAACATCCTCATTCTAGATGTAATTTGAAGTGGGCATCACAGGTTAACGGAAAAGCTGCCAAGATTTTTCTAATAATCAATTTTTTCTTAACTTATAGTAAAAGCCTTCTAATATGGGACTTAAAATGAAAACCTTGAAAATGAGACTGGAAAACTAAGCATCTCTTATTTTACTCCTAAGATTAAAGTTAATATTTGTCTTTGAAAAAAAATGCAGAAAAGGAATGGGCCATTACTTCATGCAGTCACCAGAAAGAACACAGCTGACCTTTGTTACTTGCCATCAATGAAGACCCAACAGTGGCAATTGTCTAATTTGCAGAAGAAATGCACTGGATTGTGCTCCAGCATTAATACAACATTGAAAACTTTTTATTTCTTAAGTTTTCCAAATTTAAAACACTTCTGCTATGGATTTCTACTGTAAACAACAGCACATATTTCTACATATTGCCAAAATCACTTGGGCTACACACTCTAATTTTTCAGATTATCCCATATGTTTTTTTACAGCTACACATCTTTTAGAAACAGTATTAAGATATATGAAGCTACTTAATTTTCAGATCCTCCTAGCAAAGTTTACCCTGAATACTTACATTAAAATGTTAGTTGAATGAGTAGGGGAGTTACATGGCGTAAGTTGATTTCCTTTTATTTCTCTTGCTGAGCTTTTACCTGTCATCTGCCTACCACACTTGCATCAATAAAAAATGCAGGTTTCTGGTGGTTTAGGAAGCTGAATGTGAAAAGACTGCAAAGTCTCAGAACCATCAAAGAGGCAGGACATGGGATTTCCTATGAAAATGTCAGGGAAGGGAGGGAGACTATCTCATAAGCAGCACTGAGCTTTCAGAGCAGAGCAGACTACCCTCAGGTCTATGCTGGATGAATGCCAGCTCAGTTACCTGAAGACTAGTTAGGTGCAACTTAGCAAAGAAGACAAAGGAACATTTCAGCTTCAACTACCACAAGCTTACTGCCAACCCAAGGTGACTAACTCCTATTTGCTCTGGTTGCAGTCAGAAGCCGATAACCAGCTGGATACACTAATCCCAGGTGTAGGACTGTACCACGTAGAGCTACCAATTACATCATGCTATCAAGTAGTTCTGTGGATGAATATTCTTTGCACCAAACTCACACAGAGTCCTGAGGTAAGAAAATCTGTTCTGCTCCTTAATGAGACTAGAATTTGGCATGGTGCCAGTCATGTCCAGTGACTGCCAATCTGGCAGTGTTGTCTCCAAAGGGGGATGAGGATTCTGCCACACTGGATTAATGATGAATGGGGGAGAAAGGAATCTCTATGGGATTCATAAAGAAGCCATGAATGATGAGCTATAAAGACTATTTTTTTATTTTCTTTTTTTAATAAGCTAAATGTTCTGCCTGATAAATGCTAGCTGAGCTGCGAGGCCTCTATGGAAAGACTGAGTCTCTGACCACACCGGTCAACAAAGCACCACAGCAGATTGGATTGTAGACTGGATTGACCACCTTTTCAAATTTGATCCATGTGAAAAGAAACCAACCTATCTGTTTACTTATCTCTCTGCCCACTGCTGTTATACATTTTTCAAACTGAGTTGTTTGGGACATTGTAAATAAAGGTTTGCATTTGTGTTTATGTTAACCTAGTGTATGAGTTCATCATTTCAAGGTGATGCCCTATCACTGTGTGTAATGAGTATTAAGTTTACTGAAATACTCCGATAAAATGCCAGATCCTCCAGGCAGTTACAGTGAATACAAAGGGTGCCAAAAGGCAATTCTAAAGATGCTGCACAAACTCACAGGGGAAGCAACATTGAATAAAGAGAAATAATCCAAAACAAAATCTCTCAAGCAAAAAGAAATATTCCCAAAAGGCACAAACCTTTAAAACCATCAGGATAAACTTCAGGAAGGAATTTAGTGCTGATGTCCCCTTGAACAAAGCGTGGGTGAATGATCACTTCTCGCAGTAAAGAAATATTGTGAGCCACACCTGTAAACAAAGCATCAATACAAAATCAGGTAAATTTATTGATCACAAATTACAGCAGGAAAACACTTGGAAAAAGATTTTTTGTAGAATAAATACGTGTTCACAACTTAGAGACCATAATACTGATGTAGTCAATACAGATTTAGTAGCTTTGTTCCACTCCTGCCTCAAGATACCCTCCTTAAACATTCAGTTTAATTAACCAGGAAAATACCTAAATTTTCACCTCACCAAGCCTAATTCAAATACCTAGTTAAGTCCATGACAGCAAGCACAACCAAGAGACTTTTGGTTCACTCCTAGCAGGTACAGGCAAGGTCAGAGCCATGTCCTTGAAACGACAGTTTAGTCATGACCCTAAGTACCAGCTCCATTCTAGTGAAGCCTGGACCACCTTGTCGCCCTACCACCTTGTATACACATGCTCCTGTAGAAGATATGCACCATGTAACACCCCAATCACAGTAACAAAAGACAGTAAGAAGGTTTATCACATAAAATTTACTAATATTTTTATCATTTGTAAGACATAAGAGACTCTTGTTGAACTTACAACACAAAGATGTCTGCTGCTTGCTCCATATATACCTTTACCCAACCTTGCCTGGCCAATACTTTTATTGAACG
Source organism: Chaetura pelagica (assembly GCF_000747805.2). Taxonomy (NCBI): domain Eukaryota; kingdom Metazoa; phylum Chordata; class Aves; order Apodiformes; family Apodidae; genus Chaetura; species Chaetura pelagica. The sequence continues at coordinate 11,008,891 of NW_009953295.1, forward strand.
CCCTGTTCCGCCTTTATCACCATTCCATGACCCTGCTACACATATAGTCCACAAAAAAAAATTATTTAATTAAAAAATCACTTTTCATAGAGCACTTACAGACACCTTTGTCCTTTAATTTCTTTGACTATTGTATTTTTTCTTTTTTTCTCAATTTCTTCATCTCCCTTTATTGCACCTCTGTCTCTTCTCTCTTTTTTTTTTTTTTTTTAATTTTTCAATCCCTTCTTTTCCATTGCTTTTTGTGTCAACAAAGACAGATAACTTCTAGCAAATTCAATCTACAGGATGCTGTGATTGTTAGTATGGTAGTTGCACACAAAACAGTAAGTCCTCTGCCCCCTCCTCACAGATGAGTAAAAGATTAATCTGTTTTCTCAGAGAGGACAGGAATAAAAGACAGTAAGAAGGTTTATCACATAAAATTTACTAATATTTTTATCATTTGTAAGACATAAGAGACTCTTGTTGAACTTACAACACAAAGATGTCTGCTGCTTGCTCCATATATACCTTTACCCAACCTTGCCTGGCCAATACTTTTATTGAACGCCCTGTTCCGCCTTTATCACCATTCCATGACCCTGCTACACATATAGTCCACAAAAAAAAAATTATTTAATTAAAAAATCACTTTTCATAGAGCACTTACAGACACCTTTGTCCTTTAATTTCTTTGACTATTGTATTTTTTCTTTTTTTCTCAATTTCTTCATCTCCCTTTATTGCACCTCTGTCTCTTCTCTCTTTTTTTTTTTTTTTTTAATTTTTCAATCCCTTCTTTTCCATTGCTTTTTGTGTCAACAAAGACAGATAACTTCTAGCAAATTCAATCTACAGGATGCTGTGATTGTTAGTATGGTAGTTGCACACAAAACAGTAAGTCCTCTGCCCCCTCCTCACAGATGAGTAAAAGATTAATCTGTTTTCTCAGAGAGGACAGGAATAAATCATATGCCATTTCCAGCATAGGCTGAAAAATACAATCAGAAGTAGATGGCAGCACAAGATATGGACTCAGGATAGTTAACAGTGAAAAAAGATTGCCTAGGGAAGGATTATGGAGTAAAAAAAAAAAAAGGTTTAAAAGCAGGTTAAAGAAACAGCTGCCAGGATCCAGATATAGTTGTTAAACCTTAGTTCACATAGTGGGACAAGATGACTTTCTGAAATCCTCCAAACTTTATTTTTCTTTGAATTTAATAGCACTGTGTGACTAAGTTAGTAACTTAATGCTAAACTGCACTTTTCCAGAAGGACTTGCAGTTTAGCACTGAATATGATGGTCATTAAAAGTAAATTCACTGCAATATTAAACACAAAGAAACTGTTACAGGAGGTGGGAAAGGAAAAGAGGTGCAGAAAAATCCCTGAGATAAAAAACCTCAGATAATTTCAATTATCTTCTGCTTACTACAATCCAAACAATTTTCAAAGAGAAGATACATTCTCTTTTGGGAGAAGCACACAGGTCATCTCTGAAAAGGAAAGTTTAAGATTCTGCAGGTAAGATTAAAACTCCATCTTTATCTCAACTCTGTTCTTAGTTTTGGAAAGACATTGTGATAGAAAATTTGAAGAGCCACTGCAGTTCAATTCCAATCTGACTAACAGAATAACACTGCCCCATAAATATAGATGTTTTTCAAAAGAAGCTGAAACAGACATGCAGTTCAGGAGCATAAACCCTCAGCTTTGGCTGCAGCTGCTGTGTTCATTCCAAGTAGAGATAAATGAAGAAGCTGCTATAGCAAAGAGGTTACCCAACCTCAGCTGTGTCGTGCACATATTCTCTCCCTTCAGGAAATACGAAGTCATTCAAATTCTTTCCTCTCAGTGTTTGAGGGACAGGCAACTCCAAATCACATTGCATTTTCCAAGCCACATGAACTTTGGTATTAGGTGCAGACGATTAAGCATAAAATGCACAGCACATCACAAGCTGGTTTATCTAGCAAAGATTTCTATGAACATCCATATCTCTTGTAAAGCACAAGATTTTCAACCTTCTGTGTGTTTGCTTACAAGTTATTATGATTAATAGTGGTGACATGAATCTGAAATTATTTACACTTTTTTTCCTAATAGATCCAGTTTATAATAACCTTAATAAGAATTCACTGTAAATTCGGGTCTCTCAATGGTAAATTAAGCTTTTTGGATTTTTTCCCCTATTGAAATTTCACCAAGGCAAAACCACTAGCAGTACAGAGACTGCAAACTGTGTAGCTGTCGAAGGAGGTTTTTTTGCATTCCTG
>NW_009953295.1:11011270-11021969 GCF_000747805.2 Chaetura pelagica
ATTCCTGCTTCTTTTTCCTTTGTGTTTTTACAATTCAGAAGCATTAATAACATTCTTGTTATCTTATATGCAGACCAGTTCAAACAGTTTCAAAGCTTTTTTCCCCTGCAGTTTGCTGCTGGTGTGAATTTTCAAGCTCTCTGTGTGGCCATCACTGAAACTACTTTCAACGCACAGTGACTCAAACTCATTGAATCATGAAGTCATAGCATTAAAGACGAGTTCATGAGCCATTAAGTAACACATAACACAACCAGTTCCATGATGACAAGATAAAAATTGACCATTTGATTAAAACAGGATCAGCCTCCTTGCTGCCTGTGACCCAGAGAGTTTTTCATGGACCCTGATTTCATAAACACACTGAATGAAACTCAAATTGCATCTCTATTAAACAAAAAATGTTAAACAAACCTTACGCTGAATGATTGTAACTTGGAAACAAATAAAGTCTGTCTTTGGCTGCTACAGAATCCCCCCAAAATTCCCCATTTGATAAATAAGTTAATATCACAGATTTTCATCTATAATGTACAGCTTCAAGACTACAATTAGCAGACAAAAAGGGGCTCTTCAATGCTCCCCAACTTTGAATCCAGGATTTAAACACGCTACAATTTGTAACCAGATCATCTTGTGTTTTTCTTTCCTAAATTGCTATAAGATCCCTGGTGAGATGATGGCTGATGACAGATGACAGAGCTTGGTGTCTCAACTGACTGTCCCAAAAGACCTGAAATCAGAAAAATACTAAGAGTATCTTAAATTATTTCCAACTCCTGTATCAGAAAAATCACAGGCTTCTGCAATGTTTTAGGCTTCAAATTTCCTTTAACAAGGCCAATAGAACAGAAAGCCTAGATGTCTGGGAAGCAATATAACCTATGCATTTTACATCTGCAAACTAAAATTGAATATGCAACAACTTCTCTTTAAAGTATCATGAAGGACTATCCTTCTTTAGCAGTCCCCATGATCATTATGTGAGCAATGACTCTGTGGTTGATCCACTTCTCATAACTGGGTTGATAACTTCAGTAATGTTCCCAATCATATGTTTTTTTTAAAAAAGGACCAGTGTAATCTTTCAGAAGTCTAGAAGTTTTAGATTTGCAATTTAGCGTGACCTCTGTCAAAGTTCATAAGGTCTCCATCTGTGTGTGAGTAACTGCTGGGCTACAGAAATATGGACCCCTAGAGCAGCTTGCTCCTGACTACCTGCTGCTTCCAAAACACTGGCCAGACATTAGCCCCACACTCTCACAGGATCAAACAGAGGATAACAGGCAGTGCTTATTTCATGCAAAGTTAGACGCTAAACTGAAGTATATTGTGTTTACGTTGCAGTGGATTTCAAGGAATTTTTCTTTTTCTTTACCAGGTCTGCAGTCTGCCAGGAACAAAATGATATTTGTTAACCTGACAAGCCATGACATTTTCAACAAACAAACAAAAAACAAACTAAATCAATTTCTTTCCCCTCCAGAAAATGAAATTTCAGTTCAGCATCTTTTTTTGTGTTTTTTTTTACATTGTTAAGACTGATGCAGAACTGCAGCTACAGTTGTATTCTTTTTTTCTCTAAAATACAATAAAAAGCAATTTTAAAATGTTCCATCTTCTCTGTTTTTTTAATTTAATTGGCTGCATTCTTCATACAGTTTTACTTCAGTAAAAGCTAAATTTAAGGTGTACTTAGATTTCAATTTGGAAATACTGTTTTCCAGCATGTATTTGCAAAAGAGAGCAGACTAGCATGTGACTTCGGGAGATCTGATGAAATAATAAAAATAATTTATTTGTATGTTTTATATATAACAAACATGGTTTTTTTAAGGTTTAATTAATTTTCCACTGAGACTGTAGTTATTACCTAATGAAAACATGAGCACACCAGATAATAACATTTTTCCCCAAAACTAATTAGTAACAACTGTTGGAAGAAGTCTTCATTTAAAAAAATAAAATCACAATCAGAAGGAATTACTCCCTATACTGCTTGTCTCTTGCCTCCTTCCCTTCCTCATTCTCTGGATTACATCTGCCTTAAAACCTTGCTAAATACACTAGATTTTTTATTAACTTACAAACTGCAGCCTAACTTTTAACCTGTCTTCCCAATAAAACACAGAGAAGAAAACAACAGTAAAATTAACTTTATAGAAAACAGAAATTTTACGGCAGGTTTAGGAACAGGATATCACACCACATTTTTACTCTCTAAAAAGCAGAACTTGGAATACCAAAGCACAAAACCTTAGGCAATGTTTTCACTATAAATATTTACTGACACTAAACATATTCAGTGTTGATTAGCCTTTTTACAGTATTAAGCTTCTGTCATCTTGACATCTGCAAACACAAATCTGCACTTATCCATGTAAACTTAATTAGAGTCCTACACGCCTCTCTGTAGAGAAGCAGTTGAATATACTTAACTTGCTGATAATTTCAAATTGTGCTAAGTGGAATAGAAAGAACTTTATCTGCATACTCAGTGATTGCAAAAAACAACATGCAGAGTACAGGACTAGAGGTTTCTTTTCGAAAAAAATTGCAAAGCTAAGTCATCACAAATGAATTTAAATGCTGAACAAGAATAAATGCTGTGAAGTTTAGGAGGCTTACCAGTTGATTTATCTGACCAAAAAATAATATTAATCAAACTCTACACTGAGCATCATGAAACACTGATTATGTTACTCTTAACTAAAAACCAAGAACATTATCACAGATTTGCACAGACTATGAAAACACCACTTTCATGAACTCTTCAAAGTCCATTATTACTATCCAGCTAGCCGGCATGTTTCCAATTCCAGAAGTTGTCATAATGTTCCCTAAAACCCTTAACATTACACTGTTTAATTGTTATTCAAAGCCTGTGCTTTGCTTCAATTCACTTCAGAACAGGCTGTCTGTATACAAAGTCCCATCCCAAAAGCAAAGGGGTTTTAGCTTTGTAATTTTGATACACAAACGTCTATAGAAAGTTCTCACATAGGATCAGTTCACCACAGATTCTCAGAGCTGAACATGCATTTAAATTCATATATTATTTCAGATGCATTTAAATTCATATATTAATTATTTCAGATAATAAAGTCTGGAGCTCACAGAACTCATGGACTAGAATAAAGGGGGAGGGGGGAAAGAAGGGGAAGGGAAGCAGATAATATATGGTAATATCCTACTCTAAAAATCATTAGTTCAAACTGAAACTAAATTCTGTACTGCATGCACTTCTGAACCTCTTAATAAGATAAAGCAGACCATTATTTATGGTGTTAGCAAACATATGAATGTTTAAACCAACAGAATAATTGGAAGCAAAGTTAAGCAGGCTTTGTTATGAACAAGTGAAAGAAAATGGACCGTCATCCTGCCATCACTCTCTCCTCAGCCACCCCTTTACTCTAAAGAATTAGAACAGGACAACATTACATTTAAGGGGCATAACTAGAAATAACACCACTTGTCTTTCAGTGCCTCCTCAAACTGGCACATGGTATTCCTTGCAGTTTTTCAATGCCACAGCTTTTTTTCTTAGTAAAAAAAAATAATCCTCTCAAAATAACAGAAGTACCTTATTTTATTTCCCTTCTCCTGCACCAGTAACATCACCTTCCTCTTTTACTTGATCACCCTGTACTTCAATTGCTCCTGCCTCCTTCTCCACATAGTGCAGTAGTCTAAAACCCTTCCTAAACTACACACCACAATGTTCTACTGACAAGCCACCATTCCCACTCCCTCTCCCGTGGACTGGCTAAAATAATGTGAAGAGAAACAGGAGGAGAGTCTTCCCTCATGCCAGCATCTGTGCTCCAAGCCAATGTTACCAAGCATCCTGCAATGGTCCTTTCTAGTGGTTTTCAACTAAGTTTCTTGCTTTCCCTTCTCCAGTTTCAGTTTCCACACTGACACACTTGGGAACCCGCTGCTCCCTGTTGCAAAGAGTCAGAGAATGCAGAGACTCTTGCAGAGCTTCCTGTTATCTCACAAAGGGAAGAATTCACAGTTTGGTAGTACAACCTGTTGTATCAAATTTTTTTAAGCATAACCAGGAAAATAAGGCCTATTTCGTTGTTTTTTGAAAAGAGACACTATATGCTTTTTCCAGGAAAACTGGCTTACAAACAAAGACTGTTTTGTTCACAGAAAAATACCAATGAACACACTGGCAGACCAGCATGGGATCAGAATACAGGAGAGTATAAAACGTACAAGTATCACTGCCACAGAGAAGTATATTTTAAGTTAATACAAAAAGAAAAAAATCATCCAGATGACATTTGGATTTAACTATAGTTTACTGTGAAAAACTTTGTACCTGAAAATTAATTTCATTGAAATATAACATAAAATACTAAAATAAAAAGGGGCGGAGGGCAAAGATGTTGGGGGCTTTTTCTTGGAAACCCAAGATCTTCTCCACAATACTAAGTACAGTACTCTTTTTCCTCCCAATTAGTGTGCTTACAGTTGCAAAAAATCCAGACAAGAGTTTCTGCTGCCATTGTTCTGGCAGGTATCCATTCATATCAGAGAGTTAACTTCTATATTCCCATTCCCATCAAACATTCACCACACTTACTCATCACTTCTCCATTTTCTTCTCTATGATTGCTCTTCTACTTCATTCTGGAAGGTCCTCCCTCCTCCTGGATGGCGGTTCCCCTTATTTCATCCTCATTTCTACTCTTTCTTGCCTTATCTGTTGCTTACTTTGTTCTCAGGTGCATATTTTTCCAGTCTTCTTTCCTCCAAATGGTCTACTACATTTCCCTCTTCCCACATCAAGCAGGATCTCAACAGGTAATGGTTGACTTTACAAAAAAAGACTGTCAATATGTTACTGCTTTCTACATGAATCAGCAGAGAAGATAAAAGGCAAACAGAAGTTGAAGGGAAAATTACAGGAATCTCTGCACTCAAGAATATGAGCTACCTGCCCATACGCTGGTGAACCATTTATTTTCTTTAAATAGATAAAAACAATTTTCATACATAAACGTTCCAGAACTTCATATTGGGCTTTATATATGCATTTAAATGAACTGATTATTCAGCATCAGAAATTACATGATAAACATGCTAAAATCTTCAGAGAAACAGAGAGGCGGGAAATCACACATCATGTTTGCACACACAGTAGATGCACTGAAAGGCATTATTCCAAAACCTTATTTCTGCTGCTCCAATTAAAAAGGAGAAACAAAATACTGAGTTTCTGAAGAAAAGTCACATAAAACAAGAGAAAGATAAACTACTAACAACAGTGCAAGCTCAAAGGAAAGAAGTCATGCCTCACCCCGAAGAGCAATAGTGCCTCTATGCTTGATTGACATCTGGGATTTTTCAGTATTCTCCAGTAACTACTGGATAAAATGAAAAGTGCATCTGCTTGAGACAAATCTGGTTCAGACCTTGAATATTAACCATCCTTAAACTATCCTGGAAGACCCATAAATAAAAATGTTACTTAATTTGACCCTTCCTCATTTAGAAGTCTCAATTAAGATTTTTAATTCAGATTCAATGTTCTCAATGGAGAAGTCAGTTCCTATAAGAAAAAATTTGATTGTGAAGGACCTTAAGGAGACCATTTAATCCAAACCACTACTCAAATAAATGCTATATGAGTGCTATACTTTCACTTGCTCCTATTAACAACACTGCAGATACTACAGAGAAAACAGGATGCAGATTACATTTCCATAATCACATTGAATCTACCTTGAGTTCATCCCATTGTTATTGTTTACCAGTCAACAGACTGTAGAACTTCTTATTTTAGTGTATGTAAATTGTCACCAACCCAAACTAATAACAAGTTAATGTAATAGGCATTTTCAGATCATATCATTGTTGCAAATATCACAATTTGATGTATTCATCATTTATAATCAAGATCCTGCTATCACAGCCACTATAGGATGTTGCCTTGCTGGCTTAAAATATTATTTACTCAAATTTTGCATAAGTCTGCATTAGTCACATGTGCTAGATTACATTTTATGAAAATTTATATTATTTCCTTTATGATGTTGTCAGACAGATTTAACTGGGAGGGAGAGATGAACCTTGAATTCAAGGCCATGTACTATCTGGTCCCAGAAAACGAGTCAATACAGACAGCAGTCTGAGGACTTGTTCCCTGTAAGTGGAATGGAGCTAAAAGGAAGAGGTAACTCTCAGATATCCTAAAACCACAGCAGAAGAAATTGAATATCTGCTCGTACAGCCAGTAGGGCAAGGAACAGCAAAGTAAGTCCTTACACTTCAGTTTCTGGATTCTCTTCTGGGACTGCCATGAATAACATTATATGGTGGCATTTGTTCCAAGAGAACATTTGTCTTCTAGAAACTGGATAAAAAACACTGATTTCATGCAGGTCACCAAGCAACGACCAAAATATTAGTGACTAAAAGTCCTTACCAACTTCTGCCTGCTTTGAACTAGTGACACAGAAGTGATGGGAATGATTCCACCTTCCATTAGCAGTCCCTAAGCAACCCAACAGATGGTCCTTGACCCAATCACCCCATCCCATTCCCATCCTATGTAAATGAACCTTTGCTTACAGAAATGCTGCAGTTCTTGGGAATTCAAACCTAAATTTTCAGTTTATATTATCAGTACAATTTACACTGACTTCAGCTGATAATTATTAGCTAAAATGCTTTATAATTCAGAAAAGACTTGCTTCAGGGAAAAATACACTGTCTATAAAACGCAAAGAAAACGTAAAAGCTGCTTCCAAGGAAATCTGAAAGGGATAGGGGAGAGGCAGGCAGAGGTGGTGTTTCAGAAACAGGAATATGGAGCACACTATTCAGGAAGACTATGGGGTGATCTCTAAATAGTTATGTACAGGCTCATCATTCAAAGAAAACCAAGTAACTTCCAAGCTAGGTGAAAAAACTACTGTATCTTTTAGTACTATAATGACTCAGCTATGGAGAAGGCTTCACATGAGGCACCTTCACATAAGATCAAGGTAGCTTAACATTGTTTTACATAGCACCTAACATTTTCAAGCAAAAATATACACCATCATTTTAGAAAAAAAAATGCACAAAATTGCTTTTACTTTTCTGATGTTTAATTATTTTTGTCTATTTAAATACCAAATACTACTGCATCACTTATTTAGGCTTACTTGAACTTATCAGAGACAACTTTAAACAAGGAGGAGTTCTATATATATATGTATCAATGCAGTTCAGAACATCACTGATAGAACAGTCCCTACAAACTGCACTACCAAGCATCATTCACAGTAGGCTAGAGAAGAAATAATTTCATATCCATGAATGTTACACTTTATATAACCCTGAGAAAAAAACCAAACAACTGTGTGAAGCCACACAAAAATCCTTTGGTTTTCAAATGAAAACCACTGCTCACTGCAACAAAAAAGTGTTCTGGAAATTCCTTTACTTTTTAAGCCTGTGACAAATAAAAATCTGTCCTTCGTAATATTTTTTTAAATGTGTTCCTCCTCTATAGTTCACTTATTACTTCTTTCAGTGTTTTAAAAAAGACTAAGAGCTTTTTCACAAGTAGAAATACTACAGAGATATTAAATATGAACACTGAAATACATACATGAATACTGGCAAAAGACTAAAAAAAAAATTAATAAATGAAATTAGTTACTTTCATATGTAAGATTCATATCCTTTTTAGGTATCCATATATCTGTGGGACTGTTTTTAAGTACATATACAGCTCTGTAAAACATCTAAGAACAAACAATTAACTTCCACCCCATATTATAGCACACAATAAAAGATCATGCTTCACACACAAGTCCATTATTCTCATTAACTACAATCCTTCTAGCATAATTTTCTATTAATTCAAACAGAGTTTAAATCCAGAGCCTGTCTTCATTACAAACAAATAAAAAAATACCTCACAGCAGCATAAATTAGTCTCTCATGTAAATTTGCTCAGCTGATATGAAGCAGGGGTTTACATCTGCACATTGTACTGCAATAGTGTCATGGGTTAAGCTGCACCAGTATAAAGCCACTTTACAGTTATACAGTTCATTTACAATGGCTAATCCTACTACCTATCTAGAACCATGGTAGAGCAATGCTCACTTTTCTCCTAGACAGATAATCTTTCTAGCCTGACATGGCATCTGTAGCACTCAGACAGCAGTGAAGGCCAATCAAGTTTTACAGAAACACTCCCATGATTGTCTGCTCTGTGAGGTGTCTCTGCTCCCCCTCCCAGCCATTCAGAGAGGAATTATTCAATTCCAAGTCTTTCTCCCATCTCAAACCAAGGAACAACCTGTCCACTGACCAAAACAAGGAAGAAAGGCAGCAAATTCTCCTACATTTTGCTTCCTGCCTATACTGGTTCATCAAGTATACTAACCAGTAAGGAAAAAAGTAAATCCCCCAAAGACCCACATGGGTTAGGATTAACATGAACATTCTTGTCACGTTACAGTTCCCTTTTCTAATCACTCCCAGGAAAAAGAAAGGATAAAAAAGTTTAATTCAATTTTTTTACCTCTCCTATGAGTTTTTCTTCCAATTTTCTATAAGACACAGAGGAAGATCTAAAGATTTCTCCTACATAAACCATGACCTTCCTCTCTAAAACTTAAAAGGAGTTGAAGTGGTCACAATTGATGCAGTCCTGCTGCTTGGAAGGGCTAGAAAAACAGCTACTTCTCTTAGTCAGTCAGCAAGAGCCAAAACACTCTGATCATGAGCCTACCTCTGCATTTTTCCAAACTTAAACAATTACCTTGCAAATAAGAAAAATAAATATATACACCATCAAATATTGCATTGTGTATTATTTGACCATAGTCAATGTATAAAACTGCTATAAAATAGCAACTACTTTAAATTTCTTACAGTGTAGTGGCCTTTATTCCTTCACAACATAATAAATTATATGCTACCATTTTGTGAAAACCCTTACACAAGCTTAAGGATATTATCTAAATATTTATTGCATAATATTGAATCAAAAACAATGGAGGAAAAAAAAGAAGATTCTTTTGATTTGATGTGTCTTCTCAGCTTAATTAACACAATTTTTTTCTGTTTTAATTTGCACTTAAGAAGCAGGAATTTTACTCGATTTGCTAATTACTACATTTTCAAGCTGTTTTCTTGAAATAGATGGCAGCCTATCACACTAGGAACCCAAATATCCATAGTTACCTCGAATTACATAATTGTCCAAAGCCTCTTCCATTCTTTGCAGTGCTTCAGCTCTATTAGAGCCATAGGTAATGAGCTAAAAAAAGACAACAAAAAAACCCACAATGTATTTAAGTTACCTGGAAATGAAATAATCTTTTTCTCTAGATTCTGAATAGCACTTAAAATGTTTTGTAGAACGTCTGCAGTCACAAAAACATTTCTCACACATTACTATCTGTACTAATGAGGCTCTCTAAAACATCAAGACGAAACTAAGATCTCTTAATCCATTCAATGAAAGAAGGCCAATCATTTTTCCTTCATAAAACTTAAAACATCTAAACAAGCTCTCTTCATCTTCAGGCTAGCAGAAAATTAGAACAGAGGTTCAATATCTAATTGACTCTCCTGACTTCTAATGCTCAACCAACTTAGATTTAAGTGTGAACTTTCTGACAACTGAACTCCAACTGTAATGTCATCTTTCCTTTTTACCAATATTCTACCCATTAATAAGAACTAATACTAAAAGACAATATCAAATGTTTCTTTCACTGCTTCTTTTTAGAAGCCAAAATTTTTGAAATGTTCATTCTGACTAGGTTACATTTTAAAAGATAGTTGGCAACACTTAAGTCTGAAATGAATGGCTTCTCTTTAAATCAGATTAAAAATTATCAGAAACTACAAGACAAATAATTACAGTGTCAAAAGATTATAAAAATATATTTTGTTTACAAGTTACACTAAATTTCATCTACTCCACTTCTTCCTTCACTTCTTTCATATTCCCCGGATACATGTCATGTCTAGCACCTTTAAAATACTGATTTACTAAACCTTTGATATACTCGCCTTCCTTTAAAAGACCTGTGCACAAAATTAGTGTTTCATCCTTTTATAATATTGAAAAAATAATCATCAACTCACTTTTGAGATCATAGGATCATAATAAATGCTAATATCACTTCCTTGTTGTATGCCACTGTCAACACGTACCTTCAAAAAAATAAGAAGCAAAAATAATTATATCCTGGGGAAAAAAAAGTTCAACATGAGATAAAATCTACCTGGCAGACTTAAAACGTAACATATCAAGGAAGCTTATCACATACATTTTTTTGCCTTGAAGAACTAGAATAATTGTTTTCAGAGAAGCTGGGAGGGGGGAAAGGGATGTTTTCCCTCCACTAGGGATAATACTTGCAAGTTATTCTCTCCTCTAAAAGAAAACACTACTGAAATCTTCAGTCAACAGCCAAATTCTGTTTTGTTCTCCTAGAATGCACAGCAAAGACATTAAATTTGATCTAACCATTTAGGTTGTGTTGCACACTCTAAGCTTCAACTCTGAACGTATCCAATTCCAATTTAATCCCTGTAATAAAATACAGTTGTAATTATTCTTCTGACACATGGCATGAAGGATGTCCATATAATCACATCCCTTCTGCATCTATATGTAATCACATCCCCCATATTCCACCACAGCCTTTCCAAAGGCTCCAGCAGG
>NW_009953295.1:11021987-11085841 GCF_000747805.2 Chaetura pelagica
AGCAGGAACGTAGGAGCTCTGCTTATCAGCTCCATAGGAATACTGATCCTGTGGTTTTCATGTCTGCAACACTTTCCTTTTTACCTCACCCTCTCAACTGTAAAACATTTTTTTTTCTGTTGCTGCTGTTCCCCTAAGGCTTTAATGTTTACACAGCTTTTTCCATGGCTTTGCTTTGTGAGGACACAGCCCCAATTAAAGCTCTGATTCTGCAATATTCATGGAAAAAAATAACACAAGTTCAAAAATTTCTTTTGAAGAGGCTGATTGCTGTTAACCAGCCAACAAGTTAGTTAGTATATTGCTGATTCTTGTTTTCATCTCTCAGTTTGATTTCATCACTGTAGCAATGAGGTTAGCCATACAAAACTTTTCAAATGAGCAATTTCTGAGGAATAAATATTTCTAAATTGTTGCTTTCGAGCACTGGAATCTGAAATTTTTTTAAAAAAAACAATAAAAATAACTCGAGAGTGATAAACACATTCTGGGAATCACAAGGATGGAGGGCTCTAATCAAAGTTTTTGAAGCAGCAGGGCTCTCATACACTGCATTGCTAAGGGGTGGGAGAAAGGGTCCTGGAATCTTACTTAAAATCTTCACCTGTGGGAAGGAACCTTTGTAATAAACAGCAGCTCATCTGTCTGCAGCAAGGCAGAAAAAGGTCAACACAACGGCTGTTAGGCCTTTAATATTTTAATTTAGGCAATTATCAAGGGACCACATGTAGAACCTCTTGTCTACAGAATCCACATGAGGGCATGATGATGACTTTATTATCCAAATGACATAAAAAGATACCCTAGCAGGTGTACTCACTTTCTTCAGTAAGAAACACCATTTGACCAGTTTTTATGTCATTATGTCAATTTTAAAAGCATGTAATTATTCATATATTTGTATGTATTTATACTTAAATATATATATATATCGTCTTATGCTTATATTTCTTTGAACAACATATTTATTTATATGTAAAGGTAGTAGCCCTTCTGTAACATGTTTATCACATCTTACCTGAATGTCCTTTACCTTAATATTAAATATATATATATATCGTCTTATGCTTATATTTCTTTGAACAACATATTTATTTATATGTAAAGGTAGTAGCCCTTCTGTAACATGTTTATCACATCTTACCTGAATGTCCTTTACCTATGCTTAACTAAGAACCCCACTACTCATATCAGGTACATTTTACATTAGCTTCTGATGAGAAGTTGGTTCAGACATGTAATTATTATAGAAGAAACATGCAGCATATTTTGCAGCTCACTTCTTGTAACTGCTAAACCATCCTTCCCCTCAGGATGCCTTCCTATATATAAAGTCAATGCATAAATTCTCACATTCAAAACAGAAAACATTCATTTACCTACTCAGTCACAGATAAATCCCCTGCCCATGGTATTTTTTGTATCATACAATACGTAAGACGTGACAGTATAACACACATACTGGACACATACTTGAACTATTCTGTGATCTTTGTCTCTAAAGCAGCACCTCCCAAGTGATTATATACAAGAGCTCAGGTGCTTTACATGCACATACTTACATGTGCATGTAAGTATTTATACACGTATATTGTATTTTTAGAAAGAAAAAAACAACATATGAAAGATGTATACTGCAGTTGCAAAATAAGCAGGTTATTCAGACCTTGAAGTTAATGTAAGGCTTCTGAGGCTGCTGACTACATGCTCTGCCTGCTCTGACTTTCTATTGATACGCAACATACATACATACACACACAGCACTACACAATTTACACTTTTTCCTAAGTACAATATCCTGAAAAAAACCCAAAAATCACAGTGAGAATTGAGATTTCTTTTAAAACTACAGCATAAATTTCTTTAACAAAAAATATCTGGAGTTCTCTGTAGAAGTTTAATTTTCATAAAATAAACTCAAGATTACTTAAAAAACTAGAGTATAAAATAAATACATTTACTATCTTTAGTCCTCTTTGTGGTGCTTACATTTTCAGAGCCTGGCAACAATGGGTGATTTTATAAACTATATGGTGTGACAGAACTTAATGAATATTGGACAAAAAAAGAAACCCTGATTCAAAGTGATTACTCACTGTAATGTGGTTATCTTCTAAATAGTAGTAATACTTATTAGACCTACAACTTTTAATTCTACTTAACATATTTCCTTTTTTGCACGCAGTATTTAAAATACCTAAGAAAGCCTGTGGTTCAAGATCCTACTGTATCCTACAGCTCATTTGTGTCACAGTCCCCACGACTTTTATTGCCATTGTTATCTGCCACGTCAGAGTCCAAGACTTTTCTCTATCCAGTAAGAGTCATTAAATGACCAGACTGTCCACATATTGGCAAACATCAATGCTGGAGCTCTTCAGATATGGCAGTACATTTGCTAGCAGCACTGAACACAAATGCTCACTATCATAATATAGGTTTTTGTGGCTTCCTATCTTAAGCTCCATTATCAAAGATTTAAAAACATTTATATTTACGAGTATCATGTTCTAAGAAAATTACAGCCTACATGAAAAAAAGTAGCCAGCATATTCCTATCTATGGCTAAGAGAAAACCCTTCACACAGCCACGCACACCAGTTCCACCAGCTTGAGCAACTGACACATGTGCACAGGTAGATAATCAGAGCTAACTTGAGAGACAGAAGAAGTGAATTGAAAATGCATTTGGCAATATACTACTCATACCCCAAAGTCACTGTAACACACTACAAATCTCTGTTGTTTTTTTTAAGCCAACTTGTTGACAATTCTAAAATCTAAAATGCAGAAAACAAACACTGTGGCACAATGGGCCTGTAACACTGAACTTTTTTAGTCATATTAATTTTGTTCTTAGCAGCATGGCATTCTCAGGAGAGAAATTAGTTTCACCGTGGCAGAAAATATGTATTAAGACACCAAACCATGAGTGTGCATAAAAATAGCTGTTCTATTTTTAATACGACAATAGAACTAAACAGAAAGAGAGCAGCCTAGACACTCCATATGAGCTCCTCAAACCATTACTCTGAAGCCTCCAGTGTAATTAAAATTTCTTTCGTCGGTACCATGATGGACCACGTGAAGCAATCAGGCATTTCCCACCCTTCATTTTCAATTCACCTCTCTGCCTAAGCACAACTCCCAGCCCACCCCGTCTACCTGACAAGTGACAGCCCAATCTGATTAAATGCTTGCAAGGGAGGGGACTCATGGGCCTCCATGACAGGCCAAAAGTGATCACCATGGAGATACATAATTACAGCTGTCAACGCATCTACTGTCCTGCTGGCATCAATTTGATTGCTCCCAGCAATAATGATAGACAAAGCTTAGTGTGCACTCTCCTGCACCCAATCACTTTATCTATTCCGTGGTCCATTTAGCTGACATGCAACATTCACACAAGCAAGTAACAGCAGTAAGCGGAACATTTAAGGCATTTTAATTGTTTTTTCTTTGTATGGATGGCTCACAAGCGCAAATGTTATTACATAAAACTCCTGCTGCAGCATTAATTGAAGAAAGATTTGGTGGGACAAAGACTGTAGGGGGTATAGTTTGTCCATTATCACTTGTACTTTCAACAGGTCTCACGTTTGGAAAATTGCAAATTGCAAAAACTTGCAAGGGCAAAATGTTTGACATCCTGTTAGCTATTACAACATGGTGAAAACTTGTAACAAACACTGGAGCATTCATTATAAATTCTTATTAAATACACTCTTTGTTTCATTAAAAAAGAAGTTTAGATACATTTAGTGATACCATTTTTCCCTCATCTCCTCTTTAAGATCACATAATGCCTTTTAGATCTTCACAGTTTTTTCTGCTTTCAGGCTTTGAACACAGCATGAAGCCTCAAAGACCAGAAAGGGTCATGTCCCTTTAGAAAGTACACGGGCAAAAACAATTTAAGGAGCAAAATAAATCATATATCCAATAACATCTCCACATTTAAGAATCCTCCTGTAATCTTCCACTATTTTCTGTGCAAACAGACTGAATAATCATATTCACAGATGGTACCGCCTTGTCATTCCACTAACTGACACAGTGTCATGTACATGTGCACTTATGACTTAGACTACCTTGGTTTTACAGAAAGGCAGCATCCTTGTTCTTTACATGCAGCAGAAAACAGTTTGTTAAACAGCCATTCTGTACAGTCAGACTGTATCCTGAAACGTTTAATACTTGGTGTAACAAATTCCCTCTTTAAAGTCTACAAAGCTAAACAGAAAGCACAGGCAGTTTCTCACTGCTGTCCCCAGTTCTCTGTGCTTAAAGACCTGACTCAACATTTCACTGTCCTTTCTCATCACCAGTATTTTTACTACAGCTATGTTTGAAAAACTTCAGCTGAAAGTTATAAAACATAATAAAATATATCAACATAATGGTTTCCTGTTACAGCCAATCTGAACATTTTAAACCCAGTTTGCAATTGTACATTTTTAAGCAGTTTTTCATGTTGCATAGGTAAGTTTTGCCATATCCTGTCTGTCCACCTCCCAGGGAAAAAGATGGAAAAAATGGCCCTTGTAGTGCTTGTAGTCTGTGTCTAAGAAACAACACCCATGAAACTCAGAACCAAGTTACTTACACTTGGCACGTGTAATGGTTCCTGATACTGAGACAGTTTACCAATCGATGGTAGGCCAAAAGATTTGTAGGGGTCCTGAAATAAAATTCAATGAGAAATGAGAAAACATTAAGCCTTTACCGATGCAGAGAAGATAACTTTAAAAAGCTTGAAGTCTAACAGAAACCACTGCTGGAATAACTTTTGGAATTACTTGTATTGAAGTACATTTCTCCATCCACCTCTCCCTACAACTCCAAACAAAGAATTGGAAGCGTATAAATTGTCTTGTATCACAGCCAAAAAGCAGGAAAGTGCTCTTCATATAGCTATACAATCAAAACATACAAAGATGGCATTTTCATTTGCTACATTGTGCCTTGGAAGAAGGATGGGAAAGTATTCAGAAGAGTGGAGAAAAGAGAAAATAATTTCAGAGATAAAAAGGGCAGTTAAAAATTCAATTATCTCAAGAAATCAAACTGACCTTTATGCCTTTGGAAATCTGCATAATGCAATACCAAGGTAAGCTTAATAGGACCGCAAATAAATCTATGGCCTACAGAATAACCAAACTTGCGGCGAAGTAGTTGGATCCATTACTTATAAATGTGAGGGAATCTAAGTTGTAAAAATAAATCAATCCCAAGCACCAGTTACTCCAGGGTAAAGCCTGCATGCACTCAGAATAGCTTCTATACCACCACAGGGCAAATATTTATTCTTTATGAAAATAGCTCCTGTAGCTTGTAGAGCTCAGTAGAGCAGACTGAAGATGATGACGTGCCTGTCAGGAAGTGAAAGAAAAAAAACAATAAAGATGCCCTTGGCCACCAAAGCGACAACAGCTAACCAAGAGAAAAAACATCTCAAGGTACTTAATTATTTTTCAAAAAGCACACATGCCTAAAACGCTTCATAAAATGAGGGAAACCTAAGCATCATTTTTTAATTAACAAATCCTAACTTCCATGTATCAAAAATGACATTGAAAAGACATTACCTTAAAATGTCCTATCCAGGCTTGAAAACAGTTTATATTTTAGTAAGCTTTTTTAAGGGGAGATACTGTTATTATAAAGTTATTGTCTTGCAGCATGTTTTGAAAGTTTGTCCTATGCACTACAGTTTCAGAAGACATATAACTTCATTCTTTCAACAACTTATTAAGGTGTTTTAGTACAAGAAAAATTCTGTAAGACATTGAATTTTAGCTGGCAAGTTTCAAGTACAAAAGTTACCAAACCCGGAAACATTAGTTAACTGTAGCAAGTAACTCCAGCACTGCCTCTTTAAATATGAACAGAACATACAGGAAATGTCCTTAGAAATAAATCTTAAGTTATTTCATTTACCACTTTTAACTTTGATTTTCAGAAAAAAAAAAAAGGTATCTTGAAATACATACTGTATTTTGAATTTAAAAATAAGAATTCTACAATTCCACAAAAACTCATTGACCATTTGTGTTACATACTCCAAATAGTGACTTTCACATGATGTTTCTGGAGATCACCTTGACCTCAATCCACACGTGGGTATTATTACCCCACGATTCAACCACCTACCCTCCCTTCACTGTTACCACTCATTTACCTCAGCATAAACACGACATTCAACCGCCCAGCCGTTGATGGGAATATCAGCCTGTTTGTGCCTGAGAGGGTAACCCTTAGCAACACGGATCATTTCTTGGACTAAGTCCAGGCCGGTAATGCATTCTGTGACGGGATGTTCAACCTGCAAGGTTAAGAACTGTCAGTCAATAGGTAACAAAAACAACAACAAAAAATCCCACTCTCCATAAACACACGCAGATGAACAAGAAATTAGACCAGCCAAAGAACAGACAGAATACATTCCCCGATGTATTGGGTTTTTTCCCAAAAAAAATTGTTTGACAAACTCCAGCAATGACCTTCTTTGCAGGGAAGATCGCAAAAATAGAATAATTAACAGATCACCATAATTAGGAGCAGCATACAAAAGGAAAACTGTAAATAACACCTTAGAGGTTTGGGAGTTTTGTGGGGTGTGGGGGGGTTCTATTATTTTACAAATTCAAATGAACCTGGCGATGAGTTAATTTTTCTTTGTTCAGAAGCTTCTCCCATTCAATCTGATTTTGAAAAGACTGGCACCGTAGCCACAAATGCATTTTAACCGAAAGTCTCAAAAGTAGCTGATAATCAGCCCATTCTGCTACACTTAACATGGCACGTACAGGAGCTGCTTACGATTTTCCATAGCACTACCCTACCTTAAATCTCACCCATTCGCCTGCTTTCACTAACCTGTCCTGACAAGCAACCAGATTAGCGTAATCTTGCATCAGCGCAGTGTAGCAGAAACGAGCAGATGGATCCTTCAATATATTTTTTTTTTCCCTTCCCCTCCAGACTTACGTGTTTAGTGCTTAGCATGCACAATAGCTGGGCTGGACCAGCCAAGGAGTCACTCTGTGCTCTCAGCAAATTGCTGCTAACGGCTTTGGATGATGCTGCCATGGGAATACCCGTCACTCACACTAACCCCGGCATGTGCGTACAAGCATGCACACGTGTGCGCGCACATATCCACATGCACACTCCTCTCCTTGACATGGGGGTATCAACGGGCACGTTTATTAACTTTAAAAAACCTTTAACTAGACTCAGTGCAGCAACAAAAAGCACCCGAAGATGGGAGGGCGTGCCATGAAGGTGAAGGAACAGGCATGCAGGCTGAAAACATGTTCTTCACGCAGAGACATCTGTTAAGACTTTCTATATAGAAATCATGACAGAACTGTCATTTTTATTAAAAAATGTTTGTGCTCCTTAGGAAAATGCACTTTGCAATGGCTTCACTATCGTGAGATGTCATAGTATGACCATTCTGTGACACAGGAGAAGGTAAGTGACCAAACCACTTGTCTTTCTTCCTTCAGCTACACTAGTATTGAGGAAAACATTTAGTCATTATAATAATCTTGTGGCTTATCAGAACGAGAAGATGCTTCAGTCTTTAAGCAAAAAGCTTTGTAAAAATAAACAGATGGCACCCATAATTAGCCCTGTATGTGCTGTGAATTTGTTCAGAGTTTCAACAAAATTTTAAGATGTTTTGACATAATTTTAATGACAAATCATCACTGAAACAAGCACCTACTCTTTGAAGGATAAAAGTGACATTGAAATGGGTATCTGATTATACAGTTTACAGATGTACCTTTGGGATTCAATCTTGATTCTACCTAACACATATTCTCCAGCATGTCAAGCTTAATAACAGTATTTGGAAAATCTATGAAACATCTCAGTGTCCACCCTGCAGTGCTAAATTGAAGCAATTCCATTTCTATTAAGATTTTAAGTTTCTATTAAAACTCCCTAAGTTTCAATAGAAAAGTTACTTACGACACATTCATATTTGGACAACAGAATTTATTATCTTATTTTGGAATTTAAGTTTAAAACAAATACATTCAGATTTAGAATACATTTGAATTCTACTGTTCCAGATAATAAAAATACAATTTAAAAAAGAACAAAACAAAAGCCCACAACATTTGCATTATTCAGTTATACTGTCATTTTTCTTGGATTGCAATTGGCATTCCAGATTCAATAGCTTCATTGTTTTCTGCTTTAATGCTGATGATCAAAATAGGATGGAATGTTTCTGGAAAGAAAAATATTTTTGTTGTTTGGTTCTTACAACTCACAAACATTTATTTAATCCATTCTTCAATACAGATCTTTGACTTGGTCAATATTTTCTTCTGTTTCTTCAAAATACTCCCTTTATGTCTGCACACAAAACAGCATTCAAAAAATATGATGAGGGGAAAAAAAAAGTTGAGGGTTTTTTTGGGGTGGGGAGAAGTTGTTCTGTTTTCTTTTAGGCCTGTGCTTCAACTAATGCTGTTTAGGCATAATGTGGCAATGTAGCAATCACATCACTAATTCTGGGGTACCAAGTGCATTTAAAACATGTTTGAGAATAGATTAAGAACATCAGATCACCAAACCAGGTAGAACAGTATTCTAACCTTGAAATCCTAGTTGACTTATTTGTAACTTTAACCTTTCGGTGAGGTGCCCAGCTCAAAATGCATTTGTTTCAGCATTTGCAGTTTTCTTTCAGCAAGCCAAGGTGCAGGAGGGGGTCAGTATTTTTAGCATTATACAGAATATGTTTCAGCATACAGTACAAAAGGACATTAACAAAGCAGTAATGTCATATCCTGATTCAACCGTCACACCTATTTGACTAAGCTAACTGTTGTATCTACTTTAAAATCACTATTAAAAGGTAGGCTTTAAATGTTTTCCTCTTTTACATTAGAGCCTTCTGCTTTAGGTGTCACACTTGTTTTCTCTGCCTGCTGTACTTTCTTCTATTGATCTTATGCTATGCCTCTTCTCCATCACAGCCCTAGCATCCATAACACAGCCAGTAAAGGCAGGGAGTAAAGTTTTAAAGAAATTAAAGCAAGTATGCTCACAAACTGAGCTGAATCACACTCAGTTGATCAACTCTCCAAGCTCTGGGCCATACTCAGATTTTACAGTCAGCTGATCCAAGATCTTGCCAGTAAAGCCCCATTGATTAATGGTGGTATGGTTATAGGATAGTGTGTAAATTCACACACTATCTCAGATAACAGTAGGCACAAAAGAGCTAGGGGGACCTGCCAACATCAGAAGTCCAATTAGCATCCATCCTCAGAATAGCACAGAGAGGCTCCTAACTCTTGTCCCACCCTGTGACTGCCACCAGCCTTAAAGCTTTGCCATTCCAGTGTTCACCCATGGCTACAAGAAGAGTCATGCAATTTTTATGAACAGCTAGAGCTATGAGTTAAATGAGCGATGACTGCACCCCTTATATTTAGGGGAATAATCTCAGGATACATTTTTCTCAAGACCATCAAGGACTCAGATCTAATAGCAAACACTTCTGGATACTCTCACAGATTGCCCTCTTGCCCCCACGTGCATAAGGCATTCAGTTACTCACACACCAGTTGGAGTGCTCAAGCAGACCACAGTGGCCAAGAAAATCTAAATTTCACCAGACTTAAAAGTCTACTGCCTATGTCACCCCTACTACTGTAATTCCCTAGTTGGTGTCATATACTCCTTTACATTCAGATAAACAATCTCAAAACTAACTTTCAACATACACCTCAGCTTCCAGGAAACACAATTCACCTGGAATCTCATGGGCTTTTCTATGGCAGCCAAACCCAGTATCAACTGATGCAAGCTCATCGACTTACAAATGCTCCTCAGCCCCCCTTATTTCACTAAGACTGGCTTCTGTTTCGGAGAACTAAACAGCAACAGAGGTGCACACATTCTGTTCAAGCATGCCAGCTTCCTGACTACTATGAGCTGGAGCACTCTGGGGTCACATCATCTTCCCAAAAAATAGTTCACAATAGTCATGTATACACAGTTTGGGGGCACATAGTAAAAAAAACCCAGCATTTCAGAAAGGCTGCTGAAGAACAGACAATGTTTGGATTAATGTTCAGAATTAATGGAAAGCACACAAGAATATATAACAGGTGATCTCATCTACTTTTCTACCCACACAGATACATAATATGGTGCTTATTTTCTGAGTTACTAGTATGTGATTGAAGAACTGAGTGCAACCAGAACTACAAAAATTTCCATTGACTAAGATTCTCAGGTAGGCCTTTATCTTTTTCCTAAGGTGTTGCATAAATAGACACTAATGCACAAACATTTGGTACCAACTAATTTTTTCACAACACCATATAAACTTTTAGAAATATTTAATCTACTTCCTCATAGGAAACTATATTCCAATAATTGTCGGTTCAGTTTTGACATTTTTTTCTTGGCAAGGATTTATTTCTTTATTGTACTAGACAGAATCGTGTAAGAAATCACTTACATAGCATATTAATACTGAACCTGTCTTTTCTGTGTTTTAAACAAACAGCACACACAACATCAGCAAGTTATCTAGCTCACAATTTCAACATGACTTTCTCAATTAACAACCTGCATTTCTAAAAAAAAAAATAAAAAATATCTTGCAATTCAGTAATTCGACCCAACTTCCTTTCCACTACCTACACTGCATAAGAAAATAAAGAAACTTGCACCCACAAAACCTACTCTTTCTTTCCTAAAGATACAAGATCTAATTTCACTATATTTAACAGCACTGTTAAAGCCCTCTCAAGAGTACTTTGTTCAAGGTGCTTCTGGTCATGCTGCAATTATTTTTGGGTTTTACTTTACACCATGTTCACGAACAGAAAGAAACTAATGTACCCTTCAAATAATAGTATTTTGTTTCTCTACTATTAAAAATTAAGGGAAGCCTCATTTTTATTTACTTTTGGATAGTGTTCAATGATAGTTATATGGCAATGTTGTCTCTAAGATATCACTCCATGCCTTGGCAGCACTGTTAATGGCATCTTTCAGATTCAATGACTTACACAAACAATGTCGTTCTCTTCTGTCAACAACAATTAGCAATGCTTTTCTGTAGTTCTTTTGGGAAGCCTGAAAAGCAGACAACCAGTAGCTACATAATGGAAGTTGCATTAGGAGGCAAGAATGTGGCAAAAATCTGGTTAACTGTTGTCGGCTGACCCTCTTGTGTGAAGAAGTGTTGTTTGGCAGCAAAATCACCTTTCTTTAGGGTCTAAAAATGGCCACGAACAGCTGGTATAAACTGTGTGCAGAATGGATTCTGGTGGGCTTAGGGGATTGGTAATGGGATAAGAGACCTTTCACCTTTAGGTCAGTAGTTCAAATTCAGCCCAGGTTAGCAGCAATTGAAAGTCTTTACCATCTGACACCGTTTGTTAGCCTATTTAAAATGACTGAAGCAAAGTGTCACAGTAAAACAAGATTCCAGTATTAAGAAATATGAAGAGTCTCAGCAAACAGCAGAAACAGACACTTGAGACTTTACTTTGAAAACCCGCCATTCAGACCTTCTAGAAATCCACTGCTCTAACTCCTGACAGCCCCTTTCACTGTTCCCATACTCCTGCTCACCTATCACAATTCATCCTCCAGACAGTTACACACACACCAGGACAACAAAACCACCTCTCACCATCCCATGGGTCTGCTACAGATACCAAAGCCACCTCTGTGGTTTTAGCTGGTAACCCAAACCCAGCTCATCACTTTGCTATTTAGACTTTGCTGCTACTGTTTATATAGTGCAGCT
This sequence comes from Chaetura pelagica, assembly GCF_000747805.2. Taxonomy (NCBI): domain Eukaryota; kingdom Metazoa; phylum Chordata; class Aves; order Apodiformes; family Apodidae; genus Chaetura; species Chaetura pelagica. Next base: position 11,033,791 of record NW_009953295.1, read on the forward strand.
GAAGTATTTTACAGCACTTCTCGCCTTCACTGAGCAACACATGTAGCAGGTGCTGCCCAATGATGTGCAACAAAATACAGGCACCATCAAAGAGGCCGTTAGAACTGGCAGCTTACAAGTAGTGGAGCTCCAGACAATCACCAACAGGATTTCTGCATACTCCTAGACATTTCCCAACCATGCTTTTTATACTTTCATGAGTGGACAAACGGATGAAAAGGGAGGTAGAAAGAGACGAGGTGCATGTAAAAAATTCTTCCTTTGCTTTTTACACCAGGCACAGCCAGTTCTGTACAAGGATAAAGCTCTGGGATATAACGTTTTTCAGGGGTCAGTAAAATCTGATTAAAACACTGAAAGTGTTCAACAAAAATCTTAACACTGGGGAATGTTTCATGGGTGTATGCATGTTTGTTTACATTTGCCTTTATTTCTTATAGTCAAATTACTTTAAAAGAACTTGATAACATTTACATAAAATACTCACTCTACAATTAACTGTAAAATAAAAATATAAAGATATGCTATTTGCATTCAATAAAGCCTTACAAGCATGTTAAAAGTAACTTTCAATCCCCGAAAAGTTATGACAAAAATATTTAAACTGTCAATGAGAAGAAAACACCCTGCTACTCAAGTTACCATATTACCCAACTCCCTTGTACTGAGTCCAGTCTACACAAACTATCTTTTCAGTAAGATTATTCTAAGCAAAACTGGTCATGTTTTGAAGAGGGAGGCAGTGCTCACTTGTTATTTAAATGGCACAACGTGGGGAAGGCAGCAGGTTGGAAGCAGATGTACAAACTGTACTCGGGGTAAGATCTTTCCTGACACTGCTTGTCACATTTTTCTCAGTTCTCCTTAAGCCAGAGAGAGATGCTCCTCATTTCAAGGTACCACAAGCTTCTAGAATATGTGATATTTTCCTTCTGCTATCACCTTTTGATAAGCATGTAAGCAGCTTAGCCACACACACATGTTAACAGGTAGTGTCTATCTGCAGACTATAGACACTCTTCCTATAAAGTCAAAGAGAAACATTTCTAAACTTCCAGTGAAAAGTACAAGAGATTCTTCTGGTGAAAGGCAGCACTTCTAGTGGTAGCAGGATAAGGTGGTTTTGACACAATATGGAAGTCAGAAAGGCTATCAGTCTAAAGGGTCAGAAACTTTTCCTTTATTTCAAAGCTCTTCTTCAGCTACTTTGGACTATTGACTGCCTTTGGTCAGGCTGATGACAACCAAGTAATAAAAAGCACACCACGATGTAAGCAGCTACAAAGAATCAGATATTCAACATCTGGGGTGCCTCAATAATCCCAGTGGTGGTAAGTTGCCCGGAAACCACTTCAAAAGTGCCTTAAATGACAAAATACAGAAGTTCTCTTGCAGCTGCTAGAGTAACCATTTCTATGTTTTCTTATGAAAAGCAAGAATAACTAATTTTGCTACATAATTATCCAATCTGACGTATCATACTTATCAGCTAGTCTCCGAAAGATGGCAAAGTAGAAGATACAAAAAAAGTACATTGCCAACAGCAAAGAATAAACCATTCTAGCTGAATCACTTGGAGCAAAACATCTGTAACCGATTTGTGCAGCATGCAAGACAGACAATGCAGCTGATTCACCCATTTTTTTCGTTTTTCAATCTCATATTGCAACAATACTTAAAAATTGAATAAACTTTCTGTAAGGTGCTACTTACACTTTTTGCAAAACTATATAGCAGAAAAGTTATATTCCCAAGGAGCTCCCCAAAAGGACAGCCAAATAATTATACAGCTCTCAGTTACTGCAAAATAATTTACAAAAAGTACTGAAAAACAGCTGACAGTGCAAAGTACTGGACACAGTTTAGTGAGCTTTATGCAAGTATATTCTGAAGTTGGTATCTAAAGTAAAAAGGCTACAGTGATCCAATTAAGAGATTGCTGAAATGTTAAAATAGACACAGGAAATAGCATAATTTAGTAGACATGTTCTGATGATGTTGACAGGTAGCTGTGTCTGTAACGACAGACACACTAACAAAGACCTTTAGTGCATCATGTATAGGTCAGTTGTCCATCATTTAGAAAAATTTTTCCAGCTGTGGAGTGTTCAGCAAAAACAGGGTAAGTGAGCCTGTTAGCCACTGTTTGCAGTTAGGAGATTCAAAAGGAACCAGCTGGAACAACACAGGGACTTCTAGTGGCTCTCCTGGTTCTGAAGGTAAATCTGGACAAGCTTTATTAGAGTTTCTATGTTTGGCTTTTAGGAGAAGGGAGTAAAAATGAGATGTTAGTTGCATAAGTCTTAGCTGAACAGAAAGTAAAGCTTGAGACTTGGGAGAAATGACAGATCAATAGAGTGAGCCTGGGGTAGAATCAGAAAATTACCACTCTTGAGCCTCAAGCTGAAATCCTAATCAGAGAAAATTCATAGGCAGGATGGAGGAAACAGAGAATGTCAACACAAGTTCTGTAATTTAAGATCAGTAACTTTCTTTAAGAGTTGGAATTAGTCTGCTCTTACAGGGGACTGTCAAACTGCTTAGGCTGTATTTCAAAAAGTCTCTTTAAAGTCTTCAAGGATGAAATTGTGAAAGTTTTCTTACCCCATATGTGGACACCTAAACAATTAAACAAATTTGAGGTTTGGGACTTCAAACAATTACCGCTATGCATTGCAGGGGGAAGACACCACAACACAGCAAACATAACATCTTAAAAACAAGTTGCAAAAATCATCAATTCCAAGGATTCTCCATTGCCAATGTCATTTAGGAATTGGTGGACGGTAATATACCATGGCAAGGAAATTATTCTGAACTTCTGGTTCAGAGTTATGCAGAAAACCGTAAATCCATTTTCTTCTGTATAAACAAGAACACTAAGAGTCACTAAAAATTGTCTCAAAAAATACAAGATCAGTAAAAGTGTAATGAATTTGACCAAAGGGACAAAAATTCTTCGTAATTTTTAAATTAACTATACATTGCCACTGACTACCCCCCTCCCTAACTGTGCCTAGCAAACTTGTACAAAAAACATGGGAAGTATAACTGTCATGACCAATTCTAAAAACACTGCTGCCCTGCAAGGCAAATTTTACCACCAGTCTTGTACAGTCCTGGTACAGAGGACAACATCCCCCCATTCCTCCTTTTTACCCTAAATTCTCTCTCACTTCTTTACTCAAATCATACATTTACCCAGCCATTACACTAAGTCTTGCACAGGTGTCAGGATTACAGGGATCTCATTAGACTATCACTGCCCACATACACAAGCAGCAGGCAGGACACAGCCCTAGCAGAGTGTAGCTAAAACAGAATAAGCAGTTAATGACTCTATCGCTTGATTCCACATTGCAGTCTTTCTGGCATTTAACAAAGTGAGAAAAGGAGGATAAAGATGATGGAATTCACTTGTTTCCGAGTTGAACTTTCTTTCAATCCTTGAGAACAATACCCAGACTTCAAGAAATGTGTCTGATTTCTCAGATTATGACCAGAAATAACTTTTAACAATCAAATAAGAGGTAGAGGCTGTTTTTCATAAAACACTTTGACCATTTATTTGCAGTGTACATCATAACATCTACTACTAACTATATGAGTTGCTACAAACATCCTACACCATGACAGCATGCTTTTCACACAGCTACAGTCCAGTCATCACTTTAATCTTATGCAGATTGCTAGTGTTCCTATTACTGATACACACATACAGTGTTACACACCTTCCTAGAGAAACTCAGCAAGTTACCATCTAAGTATAAAAAAGAAAAAAAAAGAAACTTCAGGGACCAGTGGGGAGAAGCATCAGAGCACACTGGCTAGCCACTTACTGTGAACTCACCGTGGCACTTAACAGTGACCCCTTGCAAGGTCTTTAGGTCAAGTGTAACAAAGAGCAAAAGCTCTGAATGCTCACTCGAGTGCTGTGCTAGGGCTCACAGAGTCCTCTATATGCAGGTTTATTTAAGTGAGTAGTTTAAGTTCAGTGGGAAGTGCCCACATGCATCGAGTTAGTTATGTGTAAGTCTTCGCAGGAGCAGACCACTAAGTATGGAGGGAGGTTATGTTCTGTTTTTTTAAATAGATTTCTCTGAATCTGTAGAGCTGTTTTTCTTACCTGAAGTCTAGTATTCATTTCCAAGAAGTAGAAATTCTTTCTGGAGTCCACAAGGAATTCTACTGTTCCAGCAGAGGAATATTTTACTGCTTTGGCAAGAGCTACTGCTTGTTCTCCCATTGCTCTTCGAGTTTCAGGGTCTAGAAAAGTGCTACAATACAAAAACAATGCCCCTACTTAGTTAAAAAAAAAATAAAATCATCTTCTGTTTAAGCTACCACCAAAAGAGGACAGCATTACTTATGAAAACAAGTCAAGACTGTCAAATGTATACCTTACACGTATATTGCTTCATAATTACCGTTAATGTACAGGAAATTAAGGATAAATAACAGTATTCTATAAAATATGAAACAACAGAACACAATTTTTTAGAACGCTGAGATCTATAATGATGCAAGCTAAATGAAAATGCACACAAATCCATGATACTTCAGAAAGCATCTTTATTTGGAAAAAAGCCAGAACAAACCAAAGCCAACCATAACTAAAAAATCCATCCACTGGAAATACGAAAGCCAAAATACAAAAGGAGGTCTAAAGGGATTTTTTTTTTCTGACTCTGAAGTGGCTGTTTTATTGATATTCTAGGCAATAAAGTTTTGGAAGTTAAAAAAGTAGATATTCAGGCTTCTTTTATGAGTATGACTGCAATGAAGAAAATGTGGGCATTCATGATATTTAACTAAAACATTGTCAACAATATGATGATTTAAACCTTCATGTTCTGTATTTCTCCTCTCAGCTTTACTTATAAGCTGAAGACTAGTTATCCCTGTTTCTTAATTGCAATTCATTACTTTGCACAAATCCTGGACACATTCAAGGATGCTCAAAGAGCAGCTCAGCTACAACCTTGGTAGCCACTGTGAACACTGCCCAAATGCCAAGCCTTCTCACCCTAGGAGAGCAGTATGCTAGTTCCACTAGTCCAGTGAACTGAAAGTCTCAGGAAGGTACATATTCTGCTTGTTGTGCTCCTCTGTACTGTACATTCAGATTTAGATTAATATTGTTAGGTTAAAGTTTGAGAAATTTCTGTGGGGTTTTTTTTCCAGCTTTCTGGAAACTGATTGCCCCTCACCCTAATCTTTAGTGAAAGACAATACGTAGCTGTTCATCTTATAAATATGCTTATTATATTTCTGCTGTCACTTCAATTAGGCACAGAACTCTGACATCAGTTTAAAAGTGCTTGTTTTAAGGGAACAGGAAGTAATTTCTACCTTGCCTCTAAGCTACTGTTAAAAAGGAAAGTACTAAATGTTTTGTATTTCTTGAGGTGTCCTCACCAGCAGGTCCTAACTCTGCAAAGGAGCAATCAGGAACCTCCATGTATCTGAACTAGCCCCAGTAAAGTCAGTGAAGCTCCATCTGGGGCCCAGGACTGCACTCAAAGACAAGCCAGTGTGCTGGGTCAGGTGGTGTTTTCAGTACTTACTATGGGTTTTCTCACTGAGATCTGAACTCACAGAAGAGCTAGACACTTCTGCCACAACAAACCATATTTGACCTGACAAAAAGTGAAGAAATATCTAGGCAAACTGCGAAACAATCATAGAATCATAGAATGGTGGGAGTTGAAAGGGACCTCTGGAGAGCATCAAGTCCAACCCCTCTGTCAGAGGGTCACACAGAAACACATCCACATGGGTTTGGAAGTCTCCAGAGAAAACGACTTTAAAACCTCTCTGCAGATCTCAGTGGAATTCTTTTTCTTCACAGGAAAGGTATTGCTTAGCATCTCTGTCTTTCCACGGCTCACAGAGGCAGATTCTGAGGGACAGGCATGTTCAGAATTGAGGCATTTTCAAAACTGAGCAAAAAAACTTATTTCTTGGCAAACAACAGGTTCAAGAGAAAAAGGAAGTCAAGTCTGATCTCAAGAAAGCTATCAGATCCTACACCAGCTCAAAGGAGATGATGTGCAAAAATGTGTCATACCTATCGAAAATAGGCACTGGTAATGTAAAAGTTTCATAGTATTTCTTATTTTGGTTCAATATAAGGATAATACATTACACAAAATCAACAACCTGTAATTCAGTTTCAGGTTTCTGCAGGGCTTTGATCATGAAAAATCAATGAAGGCTTATGAAAAACAGAACCTTTTCAGTATCAGCTTCATATGCTATTTCTAGAATAACCATTATTACTTCTCATATGGATGAAAGACAGTTACTCCCCTCTATTACAGTAGTGTCTTCCCTATGTTTCTTAAATGTAGGGCTGAGATCTTTCTGTTCACCTCCTGCTGTAGCCAAAGAATGCAACAGAAGTGTCACACTGCTAAATTTGATCTCTGCCACATGGTTAAGCTTTATGCTCTAAAGTGACTGGATCATCCCTGCAATCAGCTAGGTTAATTAACCAAAGTTTTCCTGTGTTCCTCTGCTGCTTTACCTTTCAAATATGTAATTTCTCCCTTCTTTAACAATGCACCTTTTACAACTGAGATAATTCTTCTCCAGTGTAATTAGGCATCACTTGATAACACAGCATTTTAAACCTGACTTAAAATCTTTTGCTCTCACATAATGGTATTCTTTCAACTTAATAGCTCCTATGGCATCATGAAGGCTGCAAAAGAAAAAGGATTTAAAAGATAAAAGCACCAAAGAGAAAAATAATATCAGAACTGACATTTTACTCATAAGACTTATCATAAAGTTGATCAAAGACAATATAGTTGGTTTGTTTCATTGTTTCTACATTCAGAGAGATGAGCGCATGGGCAAGATGTCACCCCTCCCACTTCTAGTTTATCAGATGTTTCCCAGAATATCTCCAGCACCTTCACTCACAGATAAAGGGGAAATTTTGAAACAGTTACACCATCACTGGAAATGTAATGGTGAGCTTAGACATAAAAAACAAAACAAAAACCAAACAAACAAAAAACACAAACAACAACAACAACAAAAGACACCGCACACCAAAAAAACCCTAAACATCACTAACATTTACCCTCCCTCTGAAGATACAAGCATACTGGTTATTCTCCGCAAGGTTATTTTCTTTATTTTCTACATGTCAAGGTCAGCTTACCTGCTCTTAGGAAATAGTTAGGCGCACTGGTTGTTAAGAAAAATTACCTATAAAAACCACTCTCCTTTGTGATACCTATTATGCACTACTACACCACAGGCGTAAATACGGTAAGGTAGTTGTGAACACAGTTTTGTCCCCATATCTAAATCTGGGCCCACTCAGGAATCATGTACACAGTCACAAATCCTTCAAGGATTTCTAGACAGAGAGATAGCAAATGTAGAGTATGATATAGATACATGCAGCACAACTCTAAGGAGAACCTGTACATGGAGTCTAGTTCATTAATACACCTTTTTGCTAAGTTCCTGCCTACACAAATTCCTCCAATTGTCAGTGGCTTCAAGCAGTACCTTGGCAGTTAATCTGGAATACGATCCTGAAGTATTTGGCATCATACTGAGATCTTTTAGAGTGCAGTGCTTGAAGAAAGTGAAAGAAGTTGCTGTCTGTGCACCTTCCATGGACAGAAACATTCCTGAGATAAGCTAACAATAGAAAAAAGGTCACAAAAATTGTTTAACTGTTCTACTTGCGTTCTAATGAAGTCACTTACTGGTAGTCTCCCTTTTAAATCTCCTGCCTCTTAGATCTTTCTGTCACAGGTAGAAATAGAAAGAAACATTTTTGTCCTTTGTACTGAAACTGAAAGAACATATTTCAATTTAAAATACACCACAAAACTAACATCTAGGATAGGCAGTCATAAGGCAATCTCCACTCAGAATGTATGCAGCTAGGACGAAAAAATCCAAAACACAATAAAAAAATTATAATCTCACCAAGATGAAATTTAGTGAAATCTGGGGAAATTGTTGAGAGACTGTCCTAAGGATCACCTTATTCTGAAAATCTTGAATGTTAAGGTTTAACTCAAAGGACATGGAATCACTTAAAGAAAGTGAGACAACGAAGGAGAATAAGCAGGTAACTAGCAAGTTCTAAGGACTTGCTCACTTCAGATGCTAATATGGATCTAGTATGCTAGTACAGAACACAACAGGAAGGCACTGTTCCCTCATTACTCATCTAGGAAAGGTCTGAAAATGTAGAGACAAGCTTTAACACAAGGTCTCCTGAAACTCAGCACTTTGAGACCATACCTCAAATACTGTGTTTGGTTTTGGGCTCCTCACTACAAGAACACTGAGGTGCTAAACTGTGTCCAAAGAAGGGTGACAAAGCTGGTGAAGGGTAGGGAGAACAAGGTCTGGAGGTCTGCAGAGCAGCTGAGGAATCTGGAATTGTTTAGTTTGGAGAAAAGGAGGTTGAGGGCAGACCTTACTGCTCCCTACAACTACTGGAAAGGAGGTTGTAGCGAGGTGGGACTTGGTCTCTTCTCCCAAGTAACAAGTGACAGAATGAAAGGAAATGGCCTCAAGTTGTGCCATGGGAGGTTTAGACAGGCTGTTAGAAAAAAATTATTCACTGAAAGGTTTATCAGGCATTGGAACAGGCTGCCCAGGTTGAGTCATCATCCCTGGAGGTATTTAAAAGATGTAGATCCGGGGGAAATTCAGCAGTGGACTTGGCAGTGTTAACGATTGGACTTGATGATTGTGAGGGTCTTTTCCAACCTAAATGATTTTATGATTCCATGGAGGATCAAATGTTTAATCTCTTCAACTACTATAGCACAGCATAGTGCTGGATGATCACAGCAAGTGGACAGGCATTGTGTGGCACTTCTCTGTAACAAGGCTAGATGGCCTTTGAGCAACCTGGACTTGTGGGAGGTCCCTAACCATGCAGAGGGGTTGAAACTAGATGATCTTCAAGATCCCTACCAACCCAAGCTATTTGATGAACAGTATTCCAAAATCTTAACTTTGGACATCAAATAGTACAGATAGCCAAATGCGTCAGAAAAGATGGACATTCCTTTACCCAAGTAGTGAGGCAAAAGTTAAAGTGCTTTAGAAAGCTTTTAAACAGGTTCTGAAATAGGACAGGACATCTGCTCTCACCTAAGTGAAGTTTAAGAGCACTCCTTTGAGCTCCAGTTATTGAACAGGAAGTCAGCTAAGACTCCTGTAACATTTACCTTCCATTGATCCATTTATTTTCAACTGATACTTAAGGATCAGAGAATTTGCTGATAAGCTTATGCACCTTGCTTCTCCACATGGGGAAAAATCCCTTATTAATCACTCCAGCATGCAGGGAAACACAACCACACTCTCACATTTTTTCTTGCCAAAGGACACTGTTCTATAGCAGCTGTCTCTGAAAATTAATGGAAAATAATTTGGGCAGAGGAGGAATAAAAACTGAACTAAGGAACAATAAGAGATTATTAAATCTTAAGCATCTGTTTAAATTTCAGTCTCTGTGGTAAAATGAGAAATGCCAACAGCATCTTCCAAAAAGATATGAAGCTATAGGCAAAGATGGTTACTCTAAATCACCAAGTTTTGCACAGCAATGAATTTGCTCAGCACTAAAAAACTGGTGATGATCAGATTTGTCTGTGCTTCCCAGAATAGAGTAGGACAACTGATTACGTTAGAAAGATATAAGCAAAGTTTTCTGGTTTCCTATTTGCACCTGGGGGGCTGACCACCGCAACCACCAGGGCTCCCTCGAATACTTTTACCTCATCAGGGTATGGACTAAAGAGCTTTCTCTCCTCAAAAGAGGGATTTTTATTTTTATTTTACAAGAGTCTGAACTTCCCTGGAATAACTGGAGATTCAAGAAGGAAAAATGCCATCAGGATATATTCAACAACCGCAAACTTTGCTTTAAGAAAATCACAGAGCTTACTCTTGAGTCCAAAAGGCCCTCAACAATCAGCCTCTTAAATTAGATACTTAGAAAAAACATCATAGGAAAAAGCAAATCAAAACAGGCTTGAGAAGAGGCCAGAGACAAAAGCCATGAATTGTACAAAAAAAACCCAACTTGTTAGCCCATAGCATTCCTACCTCCTGGGCATCACAAAATTAAAGAAAAAAAAAATAATCAACCTTTCTCAGAGCTCTTAATGGCAACTACCATTTAAAACAGAAGGGGAAAAAAAGGACTACTGGACTTCCTACTTTGTACTTCCTCCACCCAGCCGTATATGAAAAAGTATTTCCAGGAGTCATTAATCAATGAGACTAACTGAAACAGCATTGACAGGAAAGGGCTAACTTCAGACTTTAGACTCCCTACACTGTCTCACACAAGTTAGTGGCCTGCTTATCTGCAACGGTTTTGTAAACCTTTGTAAATAAATGGATTCTGTAGCCAGCTGCAAGTGGCTCAAAGGCATATAATGCTTCCACAGTTGTCACGAGAAGTCTGGCAAAGTCTAAAACATTCAACAAAAAGAAGAAAGAAGAGTTTTCATACCAAATTTTGGAAGCTAGTGACTTATCCATGCTCTTTGTGAAATTATAGGAAGGGGTGAGAAAAATTACTGGCAACTCCAACAGAGAAGCCCAAGAAAGTTAAAAGGCTGATATCTCTGATGAAAGAAAATACTCTGATCACAGTTGGCTAGTGAGAGAAAGACATATTGCCCCCTTTAATTGAACACAGGCATGGAAAACAAGCAGGCAGTAGTGACAGGCAGCGCCTTACAAATACTACTGAGGCAGAGAGCTCTTTTAAGTGCTTAGGTACACACGTACACACACACATGATATCAAGACCTGAAGACTTCACATTTCACAAATGAAAACACAGTAAGATCTTTAAGCATAAGGCCTCCAAGAAATCCACAAGCACTACCTAGAAGCAACAAGAGCTATTTAAGCCTTTATTAGGGGGTTTGTATCCTTAGATTTAAACTATGTTTTTCAGTTTAAAACTTAGCGCATAAACAGTGGCAGTCTCACAATTACGATTCAACATTAACTTATATTCTGCCTCTAAAGAAACATAATTTGAACCATGTGCTTTTCCTCACGTCCTAAATTGTTGCATTGCATAGTTCTGTGCTATAAAATAATAGGAAATCCATCCCGGTTTGTGAACACATTACACTGCGAATTCCTATGTCTAGTGATACAGTTATGGCTGTTCTTCTGAAATGAGAACTTCCTTCTAACCCTTCTTCTACATATATGCTCTGATGAATGCTATGCAACAGAAGACACAGCAAGATCATACCTTGCACAGAAACAACTTATTTCAGCTCCATTTGAAATCAGTGGGATTAAGATAATTTAGTACTTTTGAGTGACTGGACACCTACATCTACAGTTCACTACCATGAATGGTACTCAGAGTGGCACAGAGTATTCAGTACTTCGCATTTCAAACATAAATAACCAGTATTATCTGGACCTCTCTCAATTACTATAACATAGTCAAATATCTGTAGCTATCTAAAAATGAATATTTAATCAATTTTTATTTTACTTTCAAACCAGAAAGTTAAATGGCAAAGAAAAGGAAAGATCTCAGATATATTAAGAAAGCCATCTCACGTTGTGTATACTACGTATCCGTTTTATAAAAGATCACGAAAAAAATTAACACACTTGTTTTCTTCTTACAGAAAGACATCAGGAAGCAAGATCAAAACATCCTCAAGTACATCAAAACTGCATTACAGTCAAGTACCTGTAACTTAAACTTTTTGTTGTTGTTGTAGTTTTTAATAGAATAACATTTGCTTGCATTTCTATAATAAATAAAATCAGGAGCTTTCCCAAATTGCTTTCAGCTGTATCATGAGTCTAGGATACATACCTTGGTGCTTCCTCCACAACTTTTTGGTTTCTCCTTTGAATGGAGCACTCTCTTTCATTCAACCACAAGGCATTACCATGCTTATCTGCCAAAATCTGAAAAAATAACATGCTGTTATTAACAGAGTTGTATGCATATGGCCTTTTGACATTATACTATTATGTAGTATTCTGTTACTTCAACTTTTTTATTATTTTTTTTCCAGTCTAGAAATAAAGGTTGGAAAAAAATGCTAGTACAGAAAATTAATTGTATGTGAAATAATGATTGAATGCTGTTTCATATTCTGAATGGAATTATTTTAAAGCCTCTACACAACGTCTACTCATGGGAAAAGAATACTCACTCCAAAATTTGTGAGAAGCTTCCAAAAGTTCAGAAATCAAAAGACTGAAATATTATTCAACTATATTTTCAAGCATTTAAAAATTGTATAATGAAATTAACTCAGAAGTATGTTGCCAAGCAATCCCGTGTCAACAAAGGAGAGAAAAAATCTCAAAGGATGCCAAATTTTGCTCTTGAATTACACACAGAAGTTTTCAGAAACAATGGCTAATGGAGCCTTCTTAGTCAGCAAACCACAGCACTCTGTCTTTAATAAAGCAGAAAAGATGTTTAGAAACATCGCAATCTTACATTAAAGAGAATAAAATTTGTTACTTCCTCCATACTTTCAATGGAAATTAATGTCAAAGTTTCATGGATTGTCTTAAAAATTACATGTTGACTATGGTTCTTGGCTGCAGCTTCAGTTTGTGGAAGAGCTGAAACATTCAGCCAAGTATCTAGATCCAACTACCTAAATTACACATTGGAAAAAACTCAAATTCAGCATAAGAGAACTCTCAATTGATTCTGCAAGTTCAAACTGGAAGGAAAGGTAAGAAAAGGAACTCTATCCCTTTATGAAATTCACTATATGTTGCAGTCATTTCTAATAGCAGGATACTGGATTTGAGAATTCTAGTAGACTTCTTCCAATCTTATGATGTTATAGTCTACACTTATTCTTGGAACAATTTCTTTCATTGCAGACCACACCTGCTCCCTTTCTTCCTTATAAAATTTTCCCTCTAATTCATTTTTTTCCATTTACCTTTCTGCTCTGATCTGTGGGAACCTGTGCCCATATTCATGCTTCATTCTTTAATAGTGCAGTTCTACACTGAAAACTGACGATAAAAAATGGAGACCATCGTCCTCAAACTGCATGAACTCAACCATATCTACTCGCATTTTTTACAACGAAATGTGTATTATTTATTATTCCTTGTAGCATCACGAGTGAATATGGCACTAAGCAAGATGAATTCTTACATCTATGACACCAATGTTAGTTGATGCATGAATAATCCGGGTAGATGTGACTGAAAACGAGTGCTGATCTGATGAAGACAACTCATGCGCATCATGCAGCACCAGATCCAGAGCGCTCAGAACTCTCTTTTCCTCAGAAATTATGAACTCCCATAAAGTTAGGGAGCTTTCTAAGCAAAAAAAATCCCCTCTAAAGAGTTCTACAAAACCGATGACTTAGGGAGTTCCTAAACTGTGTCCCAGAACCCTCTTCCCTGCCTCAGGGGAGGCTTTGCAGCAGCAGCACCAGGGTACTCCAGCCAACTGCCAGATTCTCTAACAGGAGACTAATACAAAGCAAAAGCAAAACAAAACCACAAAAAAAACCCCAACAAAACACCAAAACAAAACACCACACACCAGCAGCATCTACAACAACTTACTACACAAGCCCCAACTCATCCCATCTATAAATAAACATTTCTAAAGAAATTAAGTTGGGAAGAAAAAAGGGTTTTTTTAATTCTTTTGTTGGTTTTTTTTGCCTTTAATATTAAAACAGTACCTCAAGGGCACAGCATGGTAGTCAGATGGAAAAATTGCGGTCCTGTAGAAAGTAGAATGATTCCTTGTGAGCACTTCTGTTTCACTGCTACAAAGCCTACAACTTTCTAGAGAACTGAGTCTCACCAAAACAAACAAATGAAAAACTCTTGAAATATTTCAATTAAAAAATAGCTTCTGTGCTTTTCTTTCTCTCTGTACTTTCCTGAAGGGTATAATGCAATACCTTTTTCAAGCCAACTAATAAATATTTTCTTTCACTTCAGGACATTTATTGTATCCTACTTTATTTCTGCAACCTGGATCTTAAAGAAATGATTCTTCTATTAGCAGCTAATGTGGCTCAGAGAGAGATACGCATAAGTGTTCACTAAGAAAATGTAATTAAAAACAGAATAAGCTAAACAACAGCTAGTGTTAGGCTTTTACTTTCATTCTGGGTCCACTGTTTTAATTAGCAGAAACTAAAGAAGATACTGCATAAAACAATTATTTTAGAAGACATTTATAGAACGTTGAAATCATAATCTCTAAGATGATGTGAGATTCCAATACAGATCTTGCTAAAAATGCAAGCCACAACTACGGCTTTTTTCTAAGTATCTAAACATTCCTAAAAGAAAATATCCTGGTTTGTGGGATTAGATGCTTATGGCATTCGCCTATGCTATGCAAATCTATATGCTTAATCTATACTTAAATATAATTTAATCTCTCCAAGATGATTCAGCTAAGTTCTGTTTCCGGTTGTAGGACTGTTATTAAGCCAAGTAATAGACATACCATGTACTCTTACTTTAAACTCAGGTCCTTCATATCAGGTATTTCAGGAGAACAAGACTTCAAATCAGTTCAAACATAATGTCTATTTGGATTCTATTTTCCTGTTAATTGTTTCAGTGTTCTCATGTTTTACAAAGGGATTGTTTTATAGCTAGACACAGGAAACCCCGTATTTAACAATTTTAAGTACCAGTGCTTTGGAGCTATGTAAGAATGTTAAAAAAGTTCTACATAAAAGTTACTGCTAACTTAATAAATATTTGGCATCTGGTCTCAAATTGTTTGTATATTCAGCAGTTCGAAAACTAACCAGGGTCAACGTCCTAAAGCTGATTAGAACATAAAATTACATGTTATGATATTGTTAAAAGGTTCCATGAAAGTGCTTGTCTAAGGAAAGAACCATTCACTGTACACTTAAAAATAAAACTCTAAAATATTAACAGCAAAGGTGAAATTATTCAACTGCTCATAAATACAGTAATTTTGTTTTGAGGTAAACTTTTTTAAACCTAAAGGAATCAACACAATGTAAAATCTGTTTCCAGTTCATGAAAGTATGGAGGAATCAGTCTCATCTATCTTAAGTCAACTAATAGTCAGTAGGAAGCGGCTGAAGCTTCCAAATCTGTGAGGACCAAAAGGAATAGGTAATTAAACTGTACTGACCTACATATAAAAAAAAAATAACAAAACAAAACAAAAAAAGAAGGAATAAAGACATAGGTAGCCAAAAGTTATTAGCCATGACAAGAAAATAAATACAGGAATATGCTCCAGCAATCTAACCTCTTTTGGAACCTAAGTTCAACACTGAAATTACATGTTCCCTGTATACCTTTCTGTGACCCTTGAAAGAGAATTGTTTGAAGATAAAACTTCATTTTTAGATACTGTTTCTTCATTTCACATATGCTATAAGCTAGCCTGTGCACAGACAAGTTTTATATGGAAATCTAAAATAAATAAAAACACTGGAAGTATCAGGTTTGAGTGGGTACATACCTGACAGAGTAAAAAATGTTAAATATTTATCTCTTTCAAACCATTCCACATTATCAGATTTATTGTTGTTGGTTCATTCAGTTATTGAACAACTGCTAAATACTTCAGGCTCTCAATGTAAAAGAAAACATGCCACAACTTAGAACAAGTTTGTGTTTTGGCACAGATATAAATGAAATTTCTGTTGAGGAAACCGACATATGTCATTGTAGATTTCTTGTCAGGGAAGATTATTTTAAGGCTACTGACAAACCTATTTAGTCGCCTACATAAAATCAGACACATCACAAATTTTTAAATCATATTTTATGTTAAAGAGCCTGAAACAAGTAAGTCTTGTTTTGTATTAGCACATCTGGCTTAACACTAGATCCAGTAAGATTTAATGGTCACAATCTACAACTTAAGAAGAATGCAACTGATTTTGAACCACAAACTGCCCAAAATGGGACACAAATCCTTTTAAGTTCTCAGGGAGCATTAGATACTTCAGACCTGAATCCAGAATACTGACAAAAACACCTAGAGCTTGCACAAAAACATTAAGCACAGCACTGCTTGAACTCCTACATCCATAGAATCCATAGTTCAAGCTCCAGCCCTCAGGACAGATGCCTACAACCTTTCCCCTTCCCAACAAATGGAGCACGGTCCATTGTCTTCCTGCTAAAGAAAGGGTAAAGAATAAAAACAGGAAGGCTGTACTGTGCATGATATCCCTGTAGTGTCAGCAACAGCCCAAGACACAGGAAAACACAATATTCTAGGTCTTGTTTAGCAGAGTATTTGAAACATTTTGAACTTTGATTAGGAATTCAAATCTTACTAACTAAATAACAAATAATAATAATACAAACCTGGATTTCTATGTGACGAGGATTATCGATGAACTTTTCTATCAGTAAACGATCATCACCAAAACTTGAAGCAGCTTCTTGAGAGGAAAACCTAAAACCTTCCCTTAAATAATGAAAACAAAATTATTGATCTGTATCTTAAAACTTAAGTTATGAAGTATACAAGAAGGAACACGTATTCATTCCAGTTATCTGGCAGCTTTCATTAACACAGACATTCAAAAGCCAAGCTTTACCATTTGCATTTGATTCTTTAACAAGTATCTCTTTTTTCTTTCTCTTACAAAGACAAAAAACTACATTCCCAAAGCATAGGCAATTTCAGAGTGTTTACACAGTCTGAGCATTTACAACAATTATTTGTATTAATTTGTTGGCATTTTCTTCTGTAAAAGTAATAAAGTAATCACATTTTTTAAAACATTAACTACAAAGCACTTGTTAACACAGAAGTAAAGGTGAAGCTTTTACAGCTCTCTCAAGAAAAGCAGAGGTTAGCTGCACATTAATTAGATGAAGGAACTGCAGACAGAATATTCCAGACCTTGTAAATTCAATCACTGAACACAGAACCTGAAGACACAGTACTTGACTTTATAGAGTATACCAGCTGTACTACTTTTCCCCTGCGTTAAATTATAACTGCTATATTGTGCATTCTGTATGCTTCCCTCTGTTTTCTCTTTAATGAATGTGATTACTCAAAGATTGTCAGATACTGTATTTATTGACTTTATTTTTTGTGGCAGAAAGATTACTCCTGTGGGGGCATAACTACTGACAAACTACTTAATGTACAGCTTTCTCAGGGTGAAATGCACCATAATTCAGGGACTCAAAGGCTCCACAGAAGTTTTCTACAGGCTTACTAGTCCCATTTATGCTGCTACACATGAAAAGTTTGGGGCAAATTTCTGTAGGACTGACTACTGAAAGGCTGATCTTTGTGTCCTGAATAAGAAGTACAGCACAGCTGAGGTGAAGTTTCCATGCTTTCCATCTCTTGACTTTAGTTCAATTCCACAAAAACCAAACTATAGAACCATGAGATAAAATTTACCGTAAAGAGATGTGTATATTTAAAGATATTTCTTCACCTTTTTTCAATATTGTGCTATAACGTATAATTTTCATAGAATCATAGAATTATTTGGGTTGGAAGGGACCTTACAGATCATCTAGGTCCAACCCCCTGCATGGGCAGGGAAACTAAAGGGACATCAATTTTTTTTATTCTGTACAGTAACTGATCTTTACAAAAAAACAAAGTGAAGTAACAAACATACAGTGCTAGATCTTATTGAAGCAGATTTAGAGCATTTTAATTCCTATATCAAACGTTCTGTTGCCTTTTGTAAACATTCCATCAAAGTTTTATGCACAATTAGCTATTTTTACTTCACTGAAGTATGTGCTAATTAGAAATCAAAACTGCAATACTTGTCAAAAAAGTCAGGTGCCTAATTATCTAATACTTATATCTGTAAACCTTTTTAAATTATATGTAACAGGAATGACTGTCTCAAACAGATATTCTGACCTTGCTTGCATCTTACAAATCTGTGCAGTTGCATTTGTTCAGAGATAAAAATTACCACAAACGCTTCACCTTATTTAAAGAAATCATACTTATCAAATGGAGATGGAGTAGAGTCACTTTATGAATATTTACAATTTTTTTTTTAAGTAGTTTAGACTAGAAGAAAACATGCATTTGGAATGCTGTCCTTTCACCAACCAACAGCCTAACAGAACCTCACTGCAAGATGCTCCCCATGCACCAGCATGTATGACCAGGTCCAAAACTTTCCTGCCTGTGCTAACTGCAGAAGAGAAGCACAGGGGAACTTAGGTCTAGGCCCAAGACAGCTCACGATACAAGCAGGATGCTGTCCACAGTCTAATCAAGCCCTGATGTTTTTGACAAGACACAATCACTCAGGTTGATGTACCTCACCTACATAAAGATCATTGTTGGTATCTCTATGCTCTGACTCCAAGTGAAAAGGATTTCTGGTCAGAGGATTCGTGAGCAGGGGCTCTGTACCGACCCACACTAAGTGCCTACTAACACGACTACCTTCAGAGTCTTTCAGTGCCAACCAGCGGCACTAGATGGAGAGACAGGGAACTGAGAGGACGGACTGTCCATTTGACACTACTGGGTACAGGGACACCAGCTGAGCTGGTACGCTCAGCAAACAGCAGCAGCTAGCAGGGGCTTTGGCAGGAGTTACTTTTGGTAATTTCTCACAAGGAGTTGGTGGTAGACAATCCATCAGGGTGGGAGGGAGTGGGCATTTTTGTTGCAAGTTCTTTATTCAGACAAGATTTTCTGCTGAAATAAGGCTTTTCTTAGGTTCTCAGTAACTTTTAGTGGCAAGTTGTTGGATAGTTTTTTTCCCTCTATATACAGATTTGCTGCTTCTAGGTACTTCCATTAGCTTCTGCTAGCTGTTTCCCAATTCACAGATTGATAGATTACTTTAGGATGAAAAGAGGCCCATAGCTGCCTCCTGCAAGGATGACTCAACCTGGGGAGAGATAAAGCACGACAGAGCCAGTACGGTAAAGCACTGCTGAGCGTGCTACATCATGCAGTACACATGGTGACTCCACAATCCAGCTGCAGGAGTACCCATCATACATCAGATGCCTTGATCCATGTTGGGCTTGGAGCAGGAGTCCTGAAAGGCCACCACAGCCCATGCCTAAAGCATCCAGTGACCACCACTGCCTCTCTTCAGGGACAGGGTGGATCACGCTGATGGGAGCTGCACACTAGTCAAAGCCTGAAATAATGAAGGGGAAAAAAAAAGTTTTTAAAAAATCAAGAGGTTCACCTCAAGCAGCTGTATGTAGAGACATGTGGCCAAGGAAACAGACTGGAGCTGGAACCTGCATGCAGACACAGAACTACATCATCCTTAGAATATAACTGGCACAGTGGGATAGGTCACATGACTGCAGTGCTGCAATTAATGACTAACCAATCTTTAAGACAGGCAGCAGGACAGGCTTGCCATTTCCATGAAAGGATAGGTTAAATACATGGGATAGGACAAGAAGATGAGAGCTGGAAGGTCTGGATCAAGAAGGAGGCCAATAAAGGTAATGGGGCAGTGCAAATTTGTTAACAGTTTACCTGTTCAAGCTGACAAATTGGACAAATTCTTCTTTAAGCAACTCAAAGTGTCCAAGACCTTGTGTATCTGTGTGGTTTTGGTTTTTTTGGCTGTGGATTGTTAGGAGGTGGGGTTTTTGGTTTCTTAGTGGGTTGGGAGAGGGGTGTCTGTTAGGTTTTTTTTAACAGGAAACTAACCTCCCCAACATCTGTTCAAAAATGCACATAGACTACCACAGCCAAGCTGGAAGGTTTCCGATGGAAGTTGGGGACAACTTCTCAGCACACACATTAGATGGGTTGAAGAAGAGGAATTACTTGTAGCAGAAGAGGATGGAATCAAGGATCTCTTGAGAAATCACAGAATTGTCACAGTTGGAAAAGACATTTAAGATCACTGTGTCCAACTGCCAACCACCACCTCAAAGAAAAAAACAACAAAACATCTACATGCTTTTCAAATACCTCCAAAGATAGTGACTCCACCACCTCCCTTGGCAGCCCATTCCAGCCCCTGACTACTCTTTTGGTAAAGAAATTCTTTCTAATATCGAGTCAAAACCTCCTCCTTCAGACCATTTCTTCTAGTCCAATTATTCACTCGGTAGAAGAAACCAACATTGACCTCTCTACAGCCTCCTTTAAGGTAGTTGCAGAGAGCAATGAGGTCTCCCCTTGGCCTCCTCTTCTCCAAACTAAACAATTCCAGTTCCCTCAGCCTCTCCTCATAGGGCTTGTTCTCTAGACCCTTCACCAGCTTGGCTGCTCTTCTTTGGACACACTCCAGCAACTCAATATCCTTTGTGTAGTGAGGGGCCTGGAACTGAACACAGTATTTGAGGTGCATCCTCACCAGTGCCGAGTCCTGCTGGCCACTCTATTCCTGATACAAGCCAGGATGCTGTTGGCCTCCTTAGCCACCTGGGCACACTGCTGGTTCATATTCAGCCACTGTCCACCAGCACCCCCAGGTCCTTTTCCTCTGGGCAGTTGTCCAGGCACTTTTCCCCAAGGCCTTACCATTGAATGGGGTTCTTGTGACCCAAGTGCAGGACCCACCACTTGTCCTTGTGGAATCTCATCCAGTTGATCTAAGCCCATTAATCCAACCTGTCCAGATCCCTCTGCAGAGCCTCAAAGTCCCTTCCTACTCCCCACAACCTATCTTGACTATGGCTGTATTAACATACCATTAATATGTTAATGCACTATTAGCATACTAAAATACCCACCCATAGGCTAAAGGGATCGCTACTAACAAAACTCCCCCTACTCTTTTTGAGCATGCATGGTGAAAGTTTTAAGCACTGCCACTTTAAATGCAAGTGAAGAATTAACCAAGTCATGTATACAAGCTATAGAATCTAGTTAGTGATAAAGTAATTTTACATGTTTTTGAGTATAAAAGTAGTCCTTGTGTTTTGGGAAGCTGAGCTTGTTCTGCTGGACACCCTCTGGGTCCCTCTTCTGCACAGAATTGGAAATCAAAGCAAATATATTGACTCTGTGTGTGGATCAGCTTATTAAACATTGAGTGGCAGACCCTGCTTTCAGGACAATCCTGAACACTTCTACAGCACATACCTGTGCAGGACAGACCAAGGATGCCAAAACCATATGCTCCTATTTTTGCAGACCAAATTTTTGCTCTGGGGAGGCAATAAAACTCTATATATAGGCTTTAAATGAGGAATGCTGTTCAGGTTTTATAAAGCATTGTCCTCTCATACTGCACACTTCAGATCTCCTTTCCCTTGGAGGGTGGGAGATTCAGAATTATTTCTTACATATTATTCCAATTAACTTCTTCCAATTCCACTGCCCATTCCTTCAGAGACACTGGAAGATTGCATCACCAGGAAAAAAAAACCCTTCAGTAGTTTCTGAATGAAGGTGGGAAACTGCAGAAAATTACAGTAGACTACAAAATAAAATTAGCTAGTAGTTCACCCACATATCCTGCTGTATCATCTCAATGAAGAGCAACAACTGTGGAACAGTGGAACCCACTTTATTTCATATACAAATGTAAAGTAAATCTGTTTCTTTCTTCAGTTCTGTCAATCTCACTTTTATCTTCCCTTGTACTTCACCAACCTAATTTTACCTCCATTGCAGCATACATGTAAATACTAAAAGAAGCATTTCTCCTTGGTATAGGATCACTAACCCGTGTCGATCTATGACTCAGTCTAGGTGTTATTTCTCTTAGCACTTTTTAGATATTACTTTCTAAAGCTACCCTGTAAAAACAAGGCTTGCGTAACCAACCAAAAGGATAGTAAGAGCACCATTGGCAAATAAGGAGGTGAATGGCATTTCAAAGGTTTCCCATAAACAAGGCAGGCATCTCAAACTAATATCACTAAATATCACTGGGTCAAAGTAATACCCTCTAAATTAATTTTTTAAGCAAATGTACAGAAGAACATCTCTAGCTGGCTTCTGTTTAGACCCATCAGCTCGAGGTGACTTTCTAAACAATAACCATAACTTTTCTCCAAAACAAATCAGTAATCATTATTTTAGATCCAGTTTTCCATTTTTAAAGTTACTTTACTCAAGCTCCTTTTCTCTTCTCTGAGAAAAAAAAAATAGATTAATGCCTTCCTTTCAAGTCCAACAGACACAATTGCTGCCTGAACAAGATCAAGACAGTAATTCTGGATTCTAAAGCAGTGGGAACAAAGCATCCTTGTAAGAAATCAGTTTATTTTAGATCTTAATTCTAATGCACAAAGCCTTATTTTCCTACTTAGATTTGAATATAAACAGGCTAGAGGTAGCAAAGTACAAAAAGCCACCATCATGTTTTCTTTAAATCTGAAATTTAACTGCTAACCATTCATTATTCTTTTTTCCAGTTTTTAGGTTTTTACAAACAAAAACTTCATACATCACAGAAGTGACAGGAAAATCTTGCAGGTGACTAATGAAAACTTGAGTTGCACTTTCAGATGATTCCAGCATGTGTGCTGCTCTTTCCATGTGAAAAGGGAAATATTTTAAAGGTTATCTAATTTTGGATCAAATAGGCTTTTTGATATAAGTCTGAAAAATCCCCTAACACGTTTTTCTGCAACATGGACTGTAAAACTTTAAGTGAATAACAAAGTATCTTGAAGTGTTCAGGATTCAGACATCCATTAAGAGACAGGCAAAAGCACAACAGCTTGCTAGGACAAATATTTTAAACACAGAAATATGCAATGTATTAGTGCACATTCTGAAAACACTGTATGTGTTTCCACATATGAATAATCAGTCTCATCAACTTTAACAGAACTAATGGCACGCATTCATGTTTGAGAATCAGGGCCAGTAAGTATTCCACCTAACACACAGAAAATCAGCATTCTGAAAGGCACACAACAAAATGTTTACACTCTACATCTACAGTCTGTCATTGAATTAAAAGCAGCTTTAAGTGTTGGGTTTTTACTGAAATTAATGAATCATGTTTTGTAAGGTTATTGCAAAAAATAATTTTAAATAGACAAACTCCCAAAGTACATGACTTGCTATACAAAAGGGAGAAAACCAAATAATATCCAATTTCTCTGTTTAACATTTCGTATCTGCTCAACTGTCAGCTCACAGTGGCTTAATGGGACTTTAGTAACTGCAGCATTCATCAAGGCAAGTTTTTGGACAGCATCTCACCTGGTCTCTTCATCATCCCAAGCGATTCTCATGCCTTTCCCACCACCACCTGCTGAGGCCTTGATCATGACAGGGTAGCCTAACAGCGGGGAACAATTAGACAGAAGTTCAAACTTTGTTCAGTTGGTCAGAGGAACATGACAACTGACCACATGTCCAATAATGCCAGAAGACAATAACTTCGTTTATTAAAACACTTTGTTTGGAGGGAGAGGAGAGATTTTTCTTTTCAAGACTTAGCTGTCAGTGTAGTGATTTCTGAAGCCAAGAAAGGTTGTCTTCTCCATTTCATTTATACTAAAAAAAGCACTGAATGAATTATTCCCAAGTAACAAAGTTGATTTATGTATAAAGGCATTTGACCTTTTGAAGCTCACATTTCTTCATGAACAAGTTCTGTTCCTTTGTTACTGCTGAAATAAGCTATAGCTGTTAGAAAATTATTTAAAATACTACTAGTAAAAATAGGCAGATGATCTTAATAAGCTATTAGTCAAGAGAGTCAGTAAGCAAACCTGTATCTTATCAACATTTCTGATGAAGTACATTTTAAATAAAGGAGTTGTGCTGTTCAGATATGTAATAATAAATATCACAGAATAAATATCACCAATTTTCTTTTATAATGGAAAACTATTTTCCTCAAACTGAAAAGTAGGAAAAAAAAAAAAAAAAAAAAAAGAGCAGCATACATTTGACAGCATTGGGCATAACTGAAAGAATTTCACCCTCAGAGCAAGATACCCTAAAACATGGGTAAGAGGCAGGACCCTAGTTTTCAGAAAGCTAGGAAAGTACAGTAACAAACTATGTGGTTTAAAAGCAGATTTAATAATGATTGCTTATCTTGTAATACTATATTTTAATTCAAAACAACTTCCTAAACCAATTTCTTTTTCAGAACAGTGAACTTCACCTTTCTTCTACGTGAATGTAGTAAAATTTGAAAATTAGGGGATCTGATTAGAAAGTTTGACATTTCTAGGATAGCAGAAAATTCTTTAAGCCTTTGTTCTCCAGTATGTTTAATGAAAATCATAACATTAAGTGAAATATCAGACCAGCTGATACTGTCTGGCAAGAAGAGCCAATCAGTCCTTGCAAATTGAAGATACATTCCATAAGAGGCTTTGATCTGGGAACAGAAATGTACATTTGTATATGGTCCCCAATATAAGTTATCAAGTCTGGTATCTGATGTGTAATGTTTACAGTTTCTTTCTGGCATTTACATTGGGCATAACTGAAAGAATTTCACCCTCAGAGCAAGATACCCTAAAACATGGGTAAGAGGCAGGACCCTAGTTTTCAGAAAGCTAGGAAAGTACAGTAACAAACTATGTGGTTTAAAAGCAGATTTAATAATGATTGCTTATCTTGTAATACTATATTTTAATTCAAAACAACTTCCTAAACCAATTTCTTTTTCAGAACAGTGAACTTCACCTTTCTTCTACGTGAATGTAGTAAAATTTGAAAATTAGGGGATCTGATTAGAAAGTTTGACATTTCTAGGATAGCAGAAAATTCTTTAAGCCTTTGTTCTCCAGTATGTTTAATGAAAATCATAACATTAAGTGAAATATCAGACCAGCTGATACTGTCTGGCAAGAAGAGCCAATCAGTCCTTGCAAATTGAAGATACATTCCATAAGAGGCTTTGATCTGGGAACAGAAATGTACATTTGTATATGGTCCCCAATATAAGTTATCAAGTCTGGTATCTGATGTGTAATGTTTACAGTTTCTTTCTGGCATTTAGATCTACATTTGCTTTGTCAAGTGACAGTGATACAGTACAACCACCTCCTCCCTGAAGTCATTTGACTGAAAGTAGGATCAGGAGAAGATAATTAAAACCAGTAAGATCTGGAAAATCTTTTTTCTAAAAAGACTGAAGTAGACACAAAAAAAGGCATGATACAAACATAAGAGACAGTAGTGTTGACTGGAAGACAGGAAAACAGCAGCAGTACAGAAGAACATTAAATTAACCAAGAGCAAAAATCAGTAAAAGAGTTTCCAACATAACGTGTTATTAGACTGTGGAACCTCAATGCTACAGAGCATTCATGAGGCTAAAAGCTGCAGATAAGCATACGTAGAGCACAAATCAAGTTCCTCTAGGCAGGGATGACCAAAAGGTTATAAATCTTCA
Organism: Chaetura pelagica; assembly: GCF_000747805.2. Taxonomy (NCBI): domain Eukaryota; kingdom Metazoa; phylum Chordata; class Aves; order Apodiformes; family Apodidae; genus Chaetura; species Chaetura pelagica. The sequence goes on from NW_009953295.1 coordinate 11,059,107, forward strand.
TGCTTTAAAGTAATCTCTAGTTACTAGGTATAAGGGTAAGATGAAAAAGCTATGCAAATAAGTTTGCTAGAGTGCCTCTTATGTCTTTGTATAAGTTATCTGATGCTGCCCACAGAAGGGTATGGGATAAGTCACAGAGTAACAATGGGTTTGATCCAGCACTATACCAGGGTTTTTCAAGATGTCTAAAATCCCGGAGATAAAAGGGCAAAAATAGGAGTAGATTGAAGCAGAGAATAGTGAAGGTCAACTCATTTTCATGAAATGCAGTTTATGTAGTATCTAAACAAGTACAATTTATCTATGCTATAGGTGCTTTTCCAGATTCTTAGCATCTGCCAGGCTCCCAGACAACTCCTTGGCTATCTTGAAATAAAGCAAAAAGCACATATTGTATGACTGTCATGCAAGACAGGTAACACTAGTGAACTTACACCTCTGGCAACACTATCACCAGCTGAAGATTCTCCAACTCAAGAGCCTGAAAGTCTGAAATAAGCATTGCTTTAAGCCTTATTAAGATAAACTCACAATGGCAATTTCCATCATCTAATCTATCTTACTCATTCCTACACATATTTGAAAAAATCATCATTAATTATGCTATTTTAGCTTGACAATAGTCTCCTGAATGGCTTGCTGATTTTAACCCCGTAAGCAGTCTAGTCCTAATTTACTGCTCTTTCAGTTCAGAAGCAAAACAGGCATGCTATCAGTGACCCTCGGTGAGTCTTTATATGCTACAGAATATAAAAGTTCACACATCTCATGGTTAAACTACCAGAGAGGATACATGGGTTACTGGTATCACTTACCAAGTGTAGAACACTCTGCTTCCCTTGCCTTTTATGTATATTGATTACCTGTTGATCACACTTACGTGCAAGGTACTTAAAGATTCCAGAGAGATGCTACAGTGTTTGGGTTTTTTTAAATTAAATAAAATTAAGGTCTGCTTTGAAAAGATATATACAGGTTTTTAGGCTGAGAAGGAATTTATTTATTTTTTTGCACCAGTCTTTTCCAAGTTAGGATGACGATTTGCCAGGAAAATAAAGAGGACTTGAACTTTTGCTCAAATATGCCTTTAGACATTACTTGTACTTTGAGGCCAATGGCAAAGATTGATGCGTGCTCAGACAAGGAAGGCTTTGTAGAATCTAAGTTTTGCATACATATTGGGTACAGGATGCTGGGATCAGGATACATTACTCATCATTCTCCTAACCACTTCTGTACTCTCCAGCAGTAATTAAAATTGCTGAAGTGTACTCACATGGCTCAGCTGGATTAGCTGTGGAATGGAGACGCACACAAACAATTTCTAATAACATTTATAAGGATCCACAACAAAAACAATTAGGAGTTTCACAAAGCAGACATAATTTTAAGTAGGTGTCAGGTTTTCACCCCTCCCTCAAATTAGGTAGCAATTTACATAAAATCAAAATTGCATGTAAGAATAAAAACTACTCTTGTTCTATAGGTTTACATTCTTGTGACACATCTGAAGGATTGGTCTAAAAAGATCTTAGGAGACAGGAATGTAAAAAAACTGTCAAAATTTGAAGATCATCAGGCAAACTTTTTCTGTTAAACAGGTAATCAAGTTAGGACTGCTTTGTTTCCAGTGCAGTTACAATTCTGAGAATCTGAATGGAAAAAGGAGTACACAAACTTCCGGTCTTCCACAGTTCTTAGTATCCACCCTTTGCCACTGTGCTTTTAATTTAACCATTTTTATAAAGTTGCAGGTAGTAGACAACAGAATGCATTGTGCCATATTAGTTTGAACAGTATTGCAGGTGGCAATACCAGATTCTTTTCAACATGCATTATTGACAAGGGACTACTAATTAAACTAGAGTCAAATGAAACATGACAAAAACTTGGTTTTCATCTCTTCAGTCTTCCATAGACATTAGTAGTCATTTAGTTTAACTGCCCGCATTTCATAGCAATTAAATTCTTTGAAGCAAATTTAAGGGTAACATTTTAAGCAGTTTCAACAATGCTTCAGAAATCAAGAAGCCAGTAGGTTCTTAAGGTACAACTTAGAGACTTAAAAGTAGCATGGGAAAAGAGTGACTAAGCACCACAGAAAAGATCACAAGCAAAGAACAGCCCACAAAGACTAACAGAGAAAAAGAGACTATAGAAAATAGCCTATACAGCAATTGTGCCTGAACTACTTCTAATTCCTGATTTAGCCTAGTATCTGTCACATTGTGTCTTTACAACCTGGGAGAGCACATCCCAAATGAGGGGAAAAAGGTTGGTTTTACTCACTAACAAAATTTGTATCCTTAATAAGTCGTCGAGATAGGTAAAGGCAGTGTCATGAAGTGCCACATTCCACTCCTACTCAGCTTTGGCCAGAACATAGCAGAGAAAATCAGAACAACACAGGAAGCAAGACAACATTACATAATGTTTTAAAGTTTTAAGTGCTGACCCACGATTCATTTTTATTAATATTTACTTAAGCATAGTTGGAAGAATGGGGTTTTTATTCTGATCAGTTGCCATGATTAGACAGCTTAACCAAACTGATCAATTGGTCAAAACACGGCTAGGGAAAAAAGCTAGAAAGCTTTTTTTAAAGCTCCATAACTATGACTATGGAGCATCATAGTACAAGCCTTTTTTGTATCAAAATGGCTTAAGAATTTGCCATCTTGATAAAGCCCCACCTAGCTGTTTGTAATTTACTTCAATATCTACAGATTTAAGACTATCTTGATATTATGACCTCCACAATGCTACCAATATCAAAGATGAGAATCAGCCAACAGAATTTTCTTCCAAGTTCTTCTGGTGTTAAGCACGAATACATGTTAAAGAGTATCTAGGAAGCCACTGAATGCCTTCTGTCTAACATTAACCAAAACTGCTTTAAAAATACTTGTACAAGATCTTTAAAAAACACAAGAGCAAGGAAGCCTATTAAAATGAAACTGAACTAGTCATAATACTACATATTCCTTTTTTCAGGATTAAAATCAGTTTTATTTACAGTCCTCTCCCAAATATTCCAGTTTGGTTGGTAATCTCTTCCTTTTCCTTCTGTTCCCATGCCAGTGACCAGTAATCACTTGATTTCACACTACAAGGACATAAAGGTTGACTCAAAGAAATTCCAACTCCAATTGAGTCAGCCTTAAAGCCAGCCAAGCCTACACTGAGGGATTTCAGGGCAGTTATCCAGTGCAGAGTAAGAATCCCAATGTAAATTCCAAGTGGAAAGGTGTTAAAATGACAAAAAGTCATCTGCAGCAGTGTAAGTTTCAAATTCTATTTAGCACATAAGGGCTAGCCATAGCTTTTGACACAAGTGGGATGTATTTGTATCTAGATCTGTGAAGAGAAGCTCCAAATGCAGATACAGCCTTTTGAATTATGTATCTGTGATGAAGCTAAATAGTTTGTCATGGCTACTCTCTCTTAAAATGAAAATGCAAAAAAAACCCCAACAAAACAACTCTCAATAAAAATCTTAATGCATTAGATTCTTCTTCTAGAAAGCATTTAAGAATGTGTAATTTCAAGCATATGGTTAAATATTTTCCCTAATATTAAGCTTCAGTAAATAAAAGCCAAAACTCATTAAACACATTACACTTAACCTTCAACAAAATAAGTCCCAGACAGTTTGCTGGTTGCTCTTTTCACCATTCTGTAATATATCCAGAAGCTGAATAATGACTTTATTCCAGAAAGCACAGAAGAAAGGCTGGTGGTCTGGATGGCATTCAAGCTAATTGCACTCCACACAGTGATAAAGAATGAAGATCGTAACATCATTGGTGTCAGCCACTATGTAAAGAGAAATGAACCATGCCTAACTTCAATCACGTCCAGTTGCAGGTATATTTTGAAATAATTCCTTTAGCCAGCTACTCATTACTGCAAATTATGTCCATTCTACAAATCATGGCTGCACTTGCTCTGTAAAGTCCAGTTTGCAAAGCTAAGAAGTGATTATTTAAGAGACAGGGCGTTAATGCCTAGATTCTTCCAGTCCTATAGGCAACAGGGAAGTTAAAAACTATTAAAACATTATTTGTTCTATAGGGATTACTTATTACACATTCAATTTAGTCAACCATGTCTGCTGAGAGGCACACAAATCCCACCATAGCTAATTTAAGAACTTACCAATTTCCCTTGCAATTCTGACAGCTTCATCTGCATCCTGTAAAAGCAGGAAATGAGACCCAACGTTAATCCCATCAGCCATTGCACTATGTCCTGAGGGCAGTCATATATTGCACTACTGTCTCCTCTGATTCATTTAATGTTTGATTTTACAACCTTCTGACCCTTTTCAGCCAGAGGAATGTAAAATTAATACCATAAGTGGAATGTAAATTCTACCTCATCATTAGTACACTGAGAAACTCAAAGCAACAAGGAATCAGCTGACAGGAAACACAACCAGGATCACAGAATTATTTTCTGCAGTTGTAGGAATTTAATGCTAGAATTTAGAAGTTTACAATCAATAATGGACCATAAATCAGATCGCTAAAGTTTGTCCACTGCCAGCTTATTTCTGTCCTCACAGGTATTTCTTGTGTTTTTCCAGTTGTTGTCAGTAGGGGGAGTTGATTCTCTATTGTTTGGGAGTGACTCGAGTTCAGAAAACTTTCAGAACTTCTTTGAAGACCTTTTTTTTTTTATCTACCGAAGAAAGAACACAAGCATTTCACTCGAGTTTTTCATTCGAAAGACAGAACAAACATTAAACACATCATTTTAAACTGTATCTGAAGTGAGAGGATTCACCATAATTGTTTCCATTTAAGAGTCTGCACATTACTAGTGTATGACAATTACAAAAAAACTCTTGTTGATGCCACCAATTGCTTCAGCTGACTCATACCACTATAGCCTGGTACAGAAAAAAAGTCCTAGGAAACAGAGTAAAAACCAAAAGTACTGGTAACTTTAAACAAACAAATCTCTTCTCCTGCACTAGTTAATTCTGGTTTCTTCTAACTACAACGTATTTCCATGATACAATACTTGAAAGAAAAAGGGTTAAATTACAGTGGCATGGGTTAGGTTTGAAAATTCCATCCAAACTTGCTAATATGTATACTATTCCATCACATGCATTAAAACATTTGTAGTGAAGGCAGTAATGTCTGGAAACCACCAGCTGCTAAGTGTGTCTGAAACTTATGGGGGCTGACTTATGAACATTAAAATGAAACCTGATATTTTTTTAAGCTTTCAAGGCAATCCGTTTTAAAAGAACCCAGGTCAGAACTTTAAAAAAATACATAAGAAATGTTCATACCTGGTTCATTTATGTCCGATAATAAAACAAAATCCTCTTTAAAAGTCTTCAGTACCTAGTAACAGCCCCATGAAGAATAAGGGGGCTGGCAGGGGAAGTTGTCAGAAAATTTAATTTCCTTTCATTAGCTAGTCTGCTCCACAAATCGGTGCTTGTTAAGTTCAAAGCAGTCCTGAAAGCAACATTAGTTTTTAAGTCTTTTTACTCCAGTCACATCTGTTAATGAGATTTTTCCAAATAACAATTGTTTTTAAGTCAAGAGATAAATCTAGCAAAAAACCTCCCCCCCAAAAAAATAATTAAAAAATAAAAATAAAAAATCAGGGTTTACTGTTTTATTACACCTTGCTGCTTTCCATGACCCTGCACCCTCCAAATTTTAGCTTAAAGGGATAAAATGCATGAAAAGGGTCATTTAAGAATGTTAGTGGTTTCCACACATTGAGTTTGAAGGTTCTTTGTTCCTGCCTGTGACAGTTATGCGAGAATACTTCCCCTTAATAGCCTCTCTGTCAGGAAGTGTTAAACCTGCCAAATGCAGACAATTAGAACCTCCCGAACAAAATGCAGGAAGAGTGATGACTGATGAAGAGCCACGATTATAGTAGAGAAGGAAACTTTTACATTTCTTTTCTCTTGCAAATTGACTCATATATTTGCAAAATAGAATTAAGAGGAGGGGAAGCAAACAGGGCGATTTTTAAATTTTTTTTTTCACTTAGTTACCTGCAAACAAGTGGCTAACTTGATACATTGCAGTCCACAGGAAGACAAGCTGCAAATCATTATAGGGGAATTTTTCACTGCCACCGTATTTTTATACATGCATACAACAACTTCAAATAATAAACGGCATCATATCAACAGCATTAATTGTCTCAGTCCTGGCTTGAATGGACTGAAGTCATCTGCCCAGCACAGTTATTAATTTACACTACTTCAACACCTTTTTAATTTACAGTTCTAATATATTAGAACCCAAACTCTACGAGATAAAAAGTAAAAAAAATAATAAATGTATATTCAAATTATTTGGCCATCAAAGAGCAGTTCTGAAATAGAAAATAAAAACATGTTGTGCTTTCAAGACTAAAAAAACTAATAAACAAATTATGTCAGCTGACATTGAAATCTCTGCTAAGTCTTTTTATCTTTTTCCCTAAGAAAGTATGTTTTAGTATCATGCATTTCACTTCCAGATTACATAAATACTGCAGCGGTTTAAGTACTCATAAAAAGTTAGGGCAGTTCTTTGCACTAAAAATCTAAAATAACTTGTGATATAGATAAGAGATTTGCCATAGGGGTTAAAAACTGAATGCTATGACACCACATAACACATAAGTCATATGTACTAAATATTCAAAACCACACTGGTACTAACAACGTTTTGCATTACCTTTTAAAAGCAAACTATCTCCATGATTTACTGCCTGTTTCCTCCAAAAACACATTAGCTACACTACCATGTTTCCAAAATAAACTGGAGATTGTAAAGAAATATATAATTTTAGCACCACCTTTTATTGTACAAATAAAAATGCTAAAGTAATAGTACAAGTTTATAAAAACCATAAGAGTTATAAAATGATGTCACAGCGCTTTTACAAATAACTGATTTCATTAAGTTAAAAAGACATAAAATACTCCTGTAGAATAAGAATTTCTAACCTTCTAATTTCATGTACATGCCTCTGCCAGATACCAGCAGGAGGAGACAAAAAAGTAAAACTATTCTAATGTAGAGGAATGCCAACATAAAGTTGTTCAAGAGAATTTTAGTGCTCTAAAAGACTGTATTAAGAAGAACTACATAATACTTTTCATGGCTGAGGGTGTTGGGCTTAGAGAAGGTCCAGTTCATGTCCAGCAATACAGTGATCATTTAATAACAATGTTAGCACCCAAATGCAAGAATACAACCAAAACAGATACATGAAATTTAAATACAGTAAATAAACACAGTAAATTCATTTCAGCCTTGCTGAAATCTTCAACTTGTCTACTGACATCTGGGAAACTATAGTGGACAGACACCCAAGGACATTAGTCTTCCGAGTTTACATTGAGCAGTGTTCTCGTAACAGCCATAAAACCAAACTGGCTGAAACTATATAAAAGTCTTTCTTCCCTTGCTGTTCCTTTGACAGTTTTTCACATCTCCTTATACCAACTCCTCAGCCTCCACTGTCCTCTTGCCACTTATTCCTCATCTCTCGTATACAGACGATACATATTCTCAGCTCTAACTTTAATATATTCATTTCTCACATTGATTTAAATTATTTTTATTAAGACTGTTTACCTCCACTATTTACTATTTCTCCAAATCAGGTCTTGGGAAAATAATTGTACTTACAGATTTTTAATTTAACTATCTATGTATGCTTTTGTTGGCTGACAGCACAAGACTCAGGTTCCTTACATGCGTGGACTGGATAACCCTTCCCTCAGCCAACTGAGAAACTTACCCAGGGCTGAGAAGAAAATTACTTTTCATCAGTTTCTATTCTACAGCACTTGCCTGTATGAGAACAGTTCATTGTCTGTTATGCCAAGCATCCTCCTCTTAAATCCTTCCAAGTTCTGAAGTACACCATCGAAGGTTCTCCTTCTCTTAAAATTATGATTTAATTTCCACTCACTGGGAGTTTTTCTGCATGCAACTTCTCCACAGCATCATTACAAAAGCTTAGCAACTCCAGTGTCTACTACATGTAAGTGCTAAGCAACATAAATAAGAGGGGGGAAACACCCTTTATTGATGAAGGACCTGTGTGTCTGCAGAACTATTTAACAAGTGCCTCCTCAGGACAACTCTCTAAGCAACAAAGATTTTCAGTGTAGACCTGCATTGAATAACTAACCTCCAGAAGTTGTTACTCTGTGTTCACTTTAACTATTCATGCACAAAGAATACATGCAACTGATCTTCCTTAACTTCCAGCATTGTCAGAGGCATGAATGAAGTTTTCTTCCAGCTTTATTAGTCTCCACTATAAAGATGAAGCCACCTCTAATCAGCTCAAGTATCAAGCAGTCACTTATTTCCTTCCTAGGACCTTTAAAGTTTTTCTTTCTCTAGAAAAAAGAGCCCTTGAAGATTTTGAAAGCTCTGTGACCAAAATAGGTGTCTCACAGAATGGTGGAAAACCTATAGTCTCCAGTTCCTAGTGTGTCACTTTCTGATCATACCTGGTATCACACAGCTTTGCCCTTCCTATCTTAGTCGGAATTGGCAAGATAGTACATCGAACTCTAACCAAAGATCAGGCATCTTGTATGACCTAATTACTCAGATATTCATCTGAGCAAAACACACATTATCACAGGAAGAAGATCAGAGGACAAACACAGGCACATATTTAGATCCATAGCAAGGATGAGAATATCAATTATCAGAAGTTCTGTTCCCTAGAATCAGTAATCGAATCAGTGATTAGCCTATCATTTTAATCTCCTCTTTCTGATGGAAACTGCAATACTGACAATGTCTGTGGACTCTGATTTTTCTTATTTGGTGATGACACTGCAGGGTTGTTTGTGGGTTTGTTTTTTTAAAATTTTGTGCTCTTTTTCATCAACACTCTTGAAATAATCAGAACTAGTGTAAGGCTGAGTTATGTGGAATTTATGATGCAGACACTTCAGGATTAAGCAACTACTACCTAATTCCTTTCAGTATTTGAGGACTGATTGCCAATCAGATCACTTAGGTTCTTTTATTCTGTGTCAGGAACTTCTGGGAATTGACAAAAAAAACAGTGCAATTAAAGGTCTCCGAAACAAGTGCATACAGCTAAGTAGCTCAGTTTCACTGGTTATATGGCTATCCATTCATAAACCAATATACTACTTTACCAGTTTTGTTTCTTTATATTACCAGAATAATAGACCATTGCACAAGTTGTCACTGGATACAGAGATAAAAACAGCATTTTGACTATTTGATTCTGCATTAGAAAAAGTTTTGTGATGTTTAGGATGATTAAGTAAAAGATTAAGTAAAAGTTATAGAAAAACATCTGATTAGGACATATTTTCAGGATTTTCAGAATAATATACAGGATATCAGACAGAGCCAAGAACCTTACACAATAGCTTGGCTGCCAGTAGGTATCATGCATGCTAAAGGATCACCTACCCAAGGACTGCTAAAACATGCAACAAAAACCTGAAGGAATGCTGTGTTCAACTTGTTATTGCCAGTCCTCAGCATTGCCACAGATACCAACCTAACACTCACATGGAGCCTTCAGAAAAGGAACAATTATTTGCACTTTTACCTGTTGCAACATCCCTACTACCAGGCATTACATGCACCTGGCATTTCTGTCATGAGTACTGAAGAGTCCTCTTGTGCATTTCAACCTCAATTTCATTTTATTGTTCTCTCTTACTAGCCAAGTTCTCCAGGCATCCTCATCAGAACAGATCATTTTGTAGAGGCTTAATCCCTTTGCACATGTATTCATCTTTCTCATTTAGTTGAGTCTGGCTTTTTCCCTCCTCCTAACAGTTTAAAATCCTGCTCAGCTGACATGATGATGCACACCATTGCCCTGGTATATGCTGCTCCTCAAAATAGTCTGCATTCCATCAATACATTCAATTGCTCCCAATTAACTTGACACTTCCTATCGCATCATGTAGATTATACAGAGAAAAATTAAATAAAACTATGTATGAGTATCAGAGGTCAGTCAATAACAACTGTCATAACTAAAACCTGAAAAGTTTTCCCTTGAACTGTAATAAAATATTGTTGAAACAAACGTTTCACTTTTTCATGCAACTCAAGGTTTTACTCAGATTTTCTTTGAAAAAATCTAAATTGGTATGTCACGCATTAAAAAAAAACCAACCCAAGCAGTCAACATTTTATAATACACCAAATTTTTAGATGTATACAACAAAGGCTTTAAAGGAAAAACAGTCATTTACCTATGCTAACACAGACAAGCTATTAAGAGACCCAGGAAAGCTTGTAAGAGCCCAATACATACTCACTATAGAAAAAAAAAAATGCACCAAAACATACTTTATTTCACTTTACCAAATACAATAAAACCACCAAAAGATTTTTAGGAGTCTGTTGGAAATCATACCTTCTAAAACCCCAAGAAGAATACTAGCTGTAGATTCAGACAAATAGCCACCAACTTCCCCCCACACTCACCCTAAGTTTTGCAACACATGGAAATCTACGCCACCAACAGAGACTATAAAACAGAGACTTCATAGAGCGTAACAAACTTCACTGTTAACTTAAGGCTGTCAAGATCTCAGCCAACAAAAATTACAGAGTTAGGAAATGTAAAGACATATGCAAACAGTCAAATCCACACCTGACATTTAATATATTTACCTGCCTTAATGTTACATTTAAAGTAAAATATTTTTAGAGACTCCACAGAAGCAGTCCTTAATACATCATTTGTTATAAAGAACAACTTCTCCAAAGCAGTCTTGGCAGTAAAAATCTGTATCCAATTTTTAATTACATCTTACTGAAAAAGAAGTTGAAATTATAATTGCATTCCACATTAGATCTTCTATAGATGTACTTCAATTTAGACATTGTTCACACAGTGGAGACACAGTAATTAAATTATTTCTCACCTTGACTACTCCATCAAAGCCAGGGATCGTGTTGACCTTCGCATTCTTGGCCAATAATTTGCTTTCAATCTTGTCTCCCATTGCTTGAATAGCATGTGTGTCAGGTCCAATGAAGGTGACACCTTCTGATGCCTACAAAGACAATGAAGATAAAACCTTAGAAGACAAAACTAAATCAGATTTAAACAGGCATTGATATTATTTTTTTTGTCTATTTTGAACTGATTAATGAAAATGTTTGGAAGACAGTAATGTGTTTATGTAACAACCCAGAGATATGTAAGCAGCAATTCAGCTAGCTCATTAAAAATGTGTATGACCTTGTGAAATTATGTATACACACAGATATAGAGGCCCTATCATTAGCATTTGTATAAATCAAAGCCAGGCCAAAGAAAAGCAGCTGAAAGTGGAAGTACTCCAGCTTGAAAGTTAGAAATGTCCCTTGAGAAAACAGAGGCTAGGTAACTCACCACTGGAATAGCTGTAAGTAATTTACAAAGATATGCTTGCTAAACTGTAATGCAGTCAAAAATTCCATAATACATTCCCTAAACCAAACCTTGATGAAAAATCAAAATGAAAATGTAGTCTCCTACTCAATGTATTTAAAAATATTGAAAACGAGGTAGTAACTGAAATAACGTTTCATCAATTATTTCAGGCATCCATCTTTGCCAATACTAATGTGGAAATACAATAATACAAAACACTTGAATACTTTGACTTTAATACTTTAATACACAGGCAGAACACTGAATTGCATTTTTCTCCTCCTCCCGTTTCTCCTTGCCAGCAACAGACTGATGCATCAACTACACAGGTATTTTTTTCAAACCTTTCCAGGGTCAGTATTACACAAAACTAAAGGCAATTCTACCAGAACTGTTTCACAGAAAGTTACTGATGCATCAGTGCGTACATGCACGTTTTGGGCAACTTCATGTCTTTTGTACCACAGGAAAAACACAAAATAATAAGCATACTAGCCTTGCACAATTTTTTTCCAGCTGTTTATTTTTTGCCCAATTCCAAGACACCTGTAAAATGCTTTAAAATAACTTGTTTCCAACCATTTGGCAGTTAACTTCATACCACAACTAACAGAATGGTGATCATTCTTACAGCAGAATTTGTCTTAGTATTTTGCTTTTCTGATACACACTTTTGCTGCATATGTTAGGGTTGCCAGACAGTCACAATCACTATCAATAAAAGGCAATTTGCTCAAGTTTTGTGTATTTATGTGATAATGGCATGTGACCACAGAATCAACAGAGAAAATATGCTTAAGTTGGAAAACAATGTCCTCCTATTCATGATGGTGTAAGAGTCAAGAGCTCCAGACTCACTTGGGAGTCACCATTTTCACAGTCAGGAGCTTCCTAGGAGGAAGAGTGTAATAGCAGAAACTTTATGTGGACAACTTCCTGCCATCCTAGCTAACGGGGTGCTACAGGTAACAGAAAATACCAGGTAAGTATTATAAATAGTAAGCACTAGGAAGCTCAGTGCAAACACATCTAAACTAAATCCAGAGCATCAGTTCAACAACATCAAAGGCTTCTACACTTCAACTCACAACACATCATCTGGGTTTTTTTCTCAGCCCACCTCTTCTCAGGGGGGGTTCGATCTAGATCATCTTTATGGTCCCTTCCAACTCAAACCATTCCATGATTCTATGAATCTAAAACAGTAATACTGATTTGATTAATAGCTGTCTTATAAACAGAAGTTAAGAACACTGCAATAGGAAGGAAGAAGGAATAGGAAGGCTGACCCAAGGGTGCAGATCTAATAATATTATAATGCCAAAGTATCTAAAAACTAAAGGAATTCCCTTTTTAAAGGAGATGGGAAACAAGAAGCAAGGACTTGATGTTAGAAATCAGTGACAGAAAGTTTGGAGCTGAGCATTGCAGAAACAACAGCAGATCACAACCTGAAAACTGATACTCTGTTCCTTCTTAAGAGTTTTAAATAGGTGCCTGCATACACTAGGAGGTAGGGTAGAGTTCCCTTCTGTCATCAGAGTGTACTCCAATCTCAAAAAGCTTTGTGCGGAAGGCGCACTCATATACAGTTTCTGCCATACCACTGGCATTTGCCTCCTTATCAATGCCACTTCAAAATTCACCTTCTTCCTGCTCTCTTCTCAAAACCCAGCACCAAAAACACAGCAGCTCCAGATACCATCAAGGTAGTGGGTCCAAATCTTTTCACTGCCCTGACATACCACCCAAGACTTGAGCTTGCAGTCTATTTCCAATACTCTACTCTTACACTACTTCCTCCTCTGACTTCCTTCTGTCAGAAAATAAGAAAACCTTAATTCAAACTGGAGGTAACAAGAGACGACTGGAATCACATTCATGGCATCAGCAAGCATTCACCTTTCCAGTGAAAGGCACATAGGGAACATCTTCCTTGACTTGCTGTCTCCTTTCACTGACTTGTAGCATGGACTTTGAAAGTGCCCAATTCTTTTCCTGCTCCTGTCCAAGCAGGTAGTTGGATAAGAAGAGGACAGCACTATAGAGAAGACAATTCATGAACCACCGGAGAAATGCTTCTTGCCTTTAACTGCTCTGAACCTTTGCACATTACACAAAACTGCTCTTGAATTGTGAACAAGCAGCAGCTTAGTACCACCAGCTATTCCCTTATGGTTAGTCAGCTGGGGCAGCCATCACATCCAATTATTCCCCAGCAACAAAATCTGAAAGAAAAAGTTTCACTCCATGTGATATCACAAGGTACCTGAAACCACATCACTCAGCATGCTGCAACATTAATAAATGAAAAATAAGTTAACAAGGGTGATCCAATTGATCCAGCCAATATGTCAAACTATTTCTTACACAGAAAAGGTGTGCATTCTTTGACATTACTTGCAACTAACTTTAGCTAAGCTCACAATATAAAACTTTGTCAGCTTAAGGGACTACTAGACAAACTCTTGCAAGTCTTGCTAAAATAATTTAAAACCCCATCACTTGAAAATGCTTGCTGGGAATCCTGGGGTACATAAGGAAGAGTGTGGCCAGTAGGTCGAGAGACATCATTCTCCCCCTCTACTCTGACCAGGTGATGCCACAGCTGGAATACCGCATCCAGTTCTGGGTTCCCCAGTTCAAGAGAGACAGGGAACTACTGGAGAGAGTCTAGCAGAAGGCAATAAAGATGACTAGGAAATTGGAGCATCTCCCTTATGAGGAAAGGCTGAGACAGCTGGAACTCTCTAGCCTCGAGAAGAGAAGGCTGAGAGGAGACACTATTAATGCCCACAAGTATCTAAAGGGTGGGTGCAAGGAGGATGGAGCCAGACTCTTTTCAGTAGTTCCCAGTGACAGGACAGGATGAGGAGCAATGAGCACAAGCTGGAACATAGGAAGTGCCATTTAAATATGAGGAAAAACTTATTTATGGTGAGGTTGACAGACCCCTAGAACAGGCTGCCCAGGGAGGTTGTGGAGTCCCCCGGTCATATTCAAAACCCACCTGGATGCAGTCCTGAGTAATGTGCTCTAGGGGATCCTGCTTTAGCAGGGGAGTTGGACTAGATGATCTCTACAGGTCCCTTCCAACTCTGACAATTCTGTGATTTTATGAAAGAACAATTTCAGAATACATTCCACAAAAAGAAAGCTAGTTCCTTCTTTAAGTAGATATTTAAAAGTTTTCCCCAACAGCCCTCTATCTTAAATAATTGCAAGAGTAGGTTTAATCGTAGCGCTATAAGAACCATAAGCAGTTCATCCTCTCCCTTTTTTTTTTTGTTGTTAAGCCAAACAAAAGCTGCATTCTACCTTCAGGGAACACCAAACCCCCAAATACAGCAAAAACTAAACAATGTCCAAGTAGGAGAAACAAAGACACATTTAGAAAACCCACTCAGAAAGCCTGTGGTTGAGCCATATATGGCCTTAGCAGCCTGTTAACCATCTCCGACTGCTCTGGGAACAGAGTGGGCCAAATGGACCCACACTAATGTAAATTGCCATACTCTCAACATCTGGAAAGGACCTGTCCACCTGACAAACTCTTGTGGACCTGAGGTAAGTGAAGAGACTGACCCTAGAAGAGATTCTTTCACATCTTTTCATGGAAATTTCAAATACGGACATTAACAATGACTGTATTATACAGTCAGTATTGGATTCAGCCTCAGTCACAGCATAAGCAGAACTAAAGCCAGAAAGCATGAAGGAGGGAAAACTGCATAATAAACTTTTATACACACTAGCTCCTTTGGCAACATATACTCTTCTGTGGGCTTATAAATGTGGCAAATCAGCCAACTCACTGCAAGACCTCTCAGCGCTGCAGGAAATGACTGAACAGCTCCAACACAGCTTTAGACAAAACAAGTGATACTAAAACTTTTCCTCTATCTTTTACTACATTAGTTCTGGACAATTAAACCCACTTTTTGGTGTCCTCATTCGAGCCAAGATATTTGAATCTGCACATAACACCAGCTTAACATGAGCAGCTCCAACCAACAACAAGGATTGCCATGAACAAAAACACAGCTATCAAGAATCTTATGTTTTATTTTCAGGATTACTTGGTAAGGGGATTCTTCCACTCACACCACACTGAGGTGGCAAAACACACTCCAAGTTCCCAGCTGCTTCCAGGTGCAAAAGGCCCTGTAATTATCTTACCACACAGAAGCAATGGCAATAATGCAGGCTTTGTGTTTCTTTGTTCCCTGGTACCTGAACTGGCTAGTTGAAGGAAAATGTTTCCTGTCTCTGAGGAAGAAATGGTCAAGAGGATGGAGAGATCTCAGGAGCAATCATAGCTGCTCTACCTTATTGAAAATAAGCTTTCCTACCTAAACACTAAGTCCTCAAACTCAGACTTACAGCTGATGTTTTCAAAAGTACCCAAACCTACGGTGCTACTTATTGGAAGACAGTAACAGTAATTCACTTAGGAGAAGAGGGCTTAACTCCAGCACCAGTGGCTGGCTCAGAGACTGCAGTCTGCCAGGAGTGATCGAGAACTAAGCCAAGAACTTGGCTTAGTTCTCTCCTTCATGTCCTGCACATTCCTTTCCACAGTCCTACCTATCCACCTTCTCAGTTGACCTAGCTGTCCAACATGGCAGACAATGGCCTAGTTTTTAGAGAAGTGTTTTCCATTGCTTTAGTGAGTTAAAATTACCTAAACAGAGAAGCT
Organism: Chaetura pelagica; assembly: GCF_000747805.2. Classification (NCBI taxonomy): domain Eukaryota; kingdom Metazoa; phylum Chordata; class Aves; order Apodiformes; family Apodidae; genus Chaetura; species Chaetura pelagica. The sequence goes on from NW_009953295.1 coordinate 11,075,227, forward strand.
TAATGGGCATTGGAGGAAGGACCAAGTAACCTGCTGGAACACATTACTGTTCCAGCACAACTTCTTCCAGGGAACTAGAACCTTCTTTTGAGGGATGGCATATCCTCAAGACTCTCTGGCATACAAGAAGGACAGTCTGTGCTGCCTTACTTTTACATTGAAGTCTGCTATTCTGTTTTAAGATTTGTTTTAAAATACAGCATGTTGTTGCTCCTCTGTTCTGGTTTGGTGCGTTTTTTGATGGCAGGGGAAGGGCGCCAGGAGTGGCTCCAGTAAGAAGCTGAGAAGCTCCCCCTGTTCCAAACCCAGCCAAAGATCCATTAGAGGGACAACAGATGTGCTTCTGTGATTAATATAGGAAAGAACTGACACAACACCTGAGCTAAGCTAGGAGGGGGGAAGAAGAGCTGTGCTGGAGGAGAGCGGGTGCAGGGGAAGGCGAGCTGTGCTGGTGGTTGGTGAGGAAGAAGGGGAAGAAGGTGCCCAAGCAGAAGTTTCCCTGCAACCCACGGCGAGATGGCAGCTGTTCCCTGCACTCCTGGAGGAATGTGGTGGAACATTCCCTGGAGGTGCCAGGAGGGGTGAACTTGGCCACTGGACTTGGATTTTGTGGCCAGAGGATTTGCTGCCTGTGGACTCTGATCAAGCAGCTTTGGAAGACCCCAGCACCAGGGGAGGTGGCTGTTCCCGAAGCCCCCGTGACTCTGTGGGAAGCCCAGGCTGGAGCAGCTCCGGACCTCGTGGGAAGGACTCATGAACGAGAGGTTCGTGGAGGACTCTCCTATGGGAGGAACCCCATGGGGAAGCAGGGAAAGACTTAAGGAATCCTTCTTCCTGAGGAGGAAGGAGCAGCAGGAACCAACAGCCTGTGAAGTGACTTTAAACCCCATCCCCTGTCCCCCTGTGCCGCTGGGGGGAAGGAGGGAGAGAAACCGGGAACAAAGGGATTTGGGCCCGGGGAGAAGGGAGGGGTGGGGTAACATCTGCAAGCCCTGATCTGTGTGTGTCTGTGTCCTGCGTGTGTGTGATTAGTGTAAAATTAAGTTATTATTTTTTCCCCAAGTTGAGTCTGTTTTGCCTGGGACCTAAATTGGTGAAGATCCCTCCTTGTCCTTTTGCTCAACCCAGGAGCTTTGTCCTCCTCATCCCAGAGTGTGTGTGTGGGAAGCTGAGTGAGCGGCCATGGGGCTGTTCCTTTTGTTGTTGTGTTGTCCCAAACCACGACATCCTCTGAGGAGCACTGTTTGAATCACAGAATGGCTGAAGTTCGAGGCATCAAAGCCCTTGTTTGAACCAGCTCTTTGACGTGTGCTGTCAAGTAGTGGAACAACTTAGGGGCGGAAAAGAAGCAGAAGTAAGATTCTGTTGCAGTGCTTTAACAGCAAGATTTGCAAGCATGGTAACAGCTTATCAGATTTACTCAAGAACTTATTGGTAAATGAGACTATGAAGGAAGGTCCACAGAAAAGAACCCTAGTAGAAACTGTTATAATAGGTCTGGTTTTCAAATGGCTTTTCTTCACAAGAAAATCTGGAAACTGTTTCCATTAAATACTTGCATGAAGCCGATCAATTCTTTCACTGATGTACTGGGGAACAACTGTCTTAATTTTTTTGCATTCTTGACACACAACCAATAAAGGAGGCTGATCCAATGGGGAGGGGAAGGGGCAGAAGTAGCTTGGTAATCACAAACAGCATCACAGTTACAGAAAAATTGGGATCTTCCACAGATGTGGTCTCCCATCTCCAGCTGGGACTCATAGCTCACCAGAAGGAAACAGATCCTGCAATGCAGCTCACAGGTGACTGGAATAGCTAGTGGGGCTCAAAAACACAGTCTAAATGCAGGGCTGATAAGCAGGGCTGGCAGGAAAAGGAAGGTTCAGGAGAGGTTTAAACAACACAGAAAATAACCAAGCAGAACAGAAAAAGCCAGTTGATGTAGTCAGATGAAACATACAAACAAGTTCCAGGAGTCCTTGTGGAAAAAAAACAGGCACACTGACATTTGTTGAGAGATGGGGACATAAGAGATCACCTCACAGTACAGGATTCAACACTGGGAAGGAATCCTAGGAAACACACTGTAAGAATTATAAGAAGCATACATGCAATAACCTAGGAAATGCTGAACTGGTAAAACGCACTACAACAGAACATGATGGACATGCAAGAATGTCCCAAAGCTTTCTGCTAGATACACAGAAACAACCTATGCACTCTAACAACTGGACTCTGTTGCTGCTGTTCTGAAGGCTCAGAATAAAGAACATATACCGGAGCAGTCAGCGATCCGTCCAGACATCTGCCTGTAGATTTAGTATTAGCAGAGACTTATTTAAAGCTGGAAAAGGCTGGAAGCAATAATATGACTAAGTTATGGATCACTAGAAGTAGTAACTCTCCAGCAGTACAGTAAACCAGAGCTTCTCCAAGCTTGTTTACAGTGAAATACACAGACCTTTTAAAGCCAAAAGATCTTCAGGATATGCACACGCTTATACATGCACAAGAGAGACAAGACAACACTTACAGGAAGAGTAGCATCCTTCATTGGAACAAGTATTTAAAAAATGAGCCAAGCTGAAGAAAAGCCTCTACAGAAGACTGTAGTTTGCTTAGAACAGAACAGCATAAAACCCCTTAGGTGAATACATTTTGTGATAAAAGCAGATAGACAAATACACAAGAATGGGAAGGTCTCTAGTACCCTAATTTTCTTTGACTGCACATGCTGTTGGCTTCTGTAGTTCATTCTGGAGGTCTGGCTTTTGGTTTGTTTCAGGGTGTGGGAAGGAGATGGAGTATTTCGCTCATGTTAAGTTGCATAAGCAGCAGGCAGGTAAACTGTGACAGCAACTAGCCTGGGAAGTAAAAGGTTAACTGGTGATTGGAAAAGTGACAGAGCCCAATGAAGCTTGCTAGAGGAAGGAGGTGGTGGTGAACTCTGCAACCCAGCCTGCCAGACCTCATTACTTGTTTCCAGTTCTACTTTGAAAGAAAAGCTTACTGCTACTTAGCTCCATATATACCATATTTTAGAAGCCAGACCCACCACACAAGCTGTTTCACCACCTGTGACACCTGAATCACAGAATATGTTAGGAGTTGGAAGGGACTCCTGGAGATCAAGTCCAACCCCCATGCCAAAGCAGGACCACCAGCAGGACCACCAAAGAATCTAGGGCAGGTCACACAGAAACGCATCCAAATGGGTCCTGAAAGTTTCCAGGGAAGGAGAATCCACAACCTCTCTGGGCAGCCTGTTCCAGTGCTCCATAACCCTTACAATAAATAAGTTTTTCCTCATGTTGAGGTGGAACTTCCTGTGTTCTTGCTTGCCTCCACTGCCCCTTGTCCTATCACCGGGCATGACTGAAAAGGAAGTCTTGACACCCACCCTTCAGATATTCATAGACATTAATAAAGTCCCCTCTCAGTCTTTTCTTCTACAGACTAAACAGCCCCAGGTCTCTCAGCCTCTCCTCATAAGACAGGTGTTCCAGTCCCTCAATCATGCTCACAGCCTGCCACTGGACTCTTTCCAGTATATCTCTATCCCTCTTGAACTGGGGAGCCCAGAACTGGACACAATATTCAAGGTGGAGTCTCACTAGGGCAGAGCAGATGGGGAGAAGAACCTCCCTCAAGCTGCTTCTTAATGCACCCCAGGATACCATTGGCCTTCTTGGCCACAAGGGCATATTGCTGTCCCATGGACAACTTGTTGTCCACCAGGACTTCAAGGTTCTTCTCCAGCAGGTCATCTCCTAATCTGTTTTGGTGCACGTTGTTAAAATATCTGTACTCACTACCTCAAACAAGGATATGTACCATAAGAGAAACTGATATGCTGGAAGTGTTTCTTTAGAAAGGGAAAAGCTAGCAGAATGAAAAAGCTTTACCTGAAATTGAACACAGCTGGAAGAAGTTTGTCTCACTTCTTAAAACTGGAATTACAGAACAGTAAAGCATTTTCACAACCACTACCTTAAGTAAGGAAAATTATGATTGCTGGGTAGCAATACTAAAAAACTGAAAACCAGAATACACTAATTTACTTGGAAATAAACTAACACAGATGCCAGTTTCCGTGTTTAACCTCCAGCACAGGGAGATGTGTTAACAAATTCCCTTCAAGCCATTATTCTAATAAATTGATTTGATTTATTTAATCCTGGTGTAAATCTGTTCACACTGTCTCCAAAGACTAGTTTAAACTATGTAGAGCTATGAAAATACATTCATCTGTTACCTGAAAATCTTGTACTATATGTAAGTTCCACAAGTATGACCAAACTTCTGAAGGACCAAATGAAAACAGGGCTCCAAATGTTTTGTTCCTAGATTGCTTTAGAGGAGACACATCTATCTACATATCACATATAGAAAGCCAGGCATATTTTTGGTTTTCAAAATATAGTATACAAATATTTATGGGTGGGAAGAGAAATCAATTCTCTAAAGCTTAGCTTAAAAGGCACAATTGATTAACTAGTATAAACACACTCTAAAGCTTCTTAACTCCACTGTCCCAAAAAAGTGTGCACCTCTCAGAAAAGGTGCCTGACCTCTTGCATAAAAACTAGGGATCAGCCCTAATAAATCTAGATGATCAGCAACACCTTAAGCACAAATGCTGCATAGAAAATGGCTTTTTAATAATCTCCTTTTTAATTCCACAGAAGTGCAAAGTTTACAAAGACAAAACTGTAAAAATCAGACTAATCTCTAGATGTAGTCCTTCAGACACAATTCTGATCTCATACTATCACAAAGAGTATATACAAAGTGTAAAAAGTGCTTGGAGTGATTTAATTCTGCACTTTAAAAAGTTTAATTAACCAAATACTTCATAGTATATAAGTAGAAATAAATGGTATCCAGCTTCTAGGTCATATCTTCAAAAGTGAAAAGAAATACAGAGGCAGCTCTTTCGAAGGATTCAAAGCTACAAGACACTGTGAGAAGAACAAAAAGTACCTCTGAGGCTCTACACTTAGAAGTTTACACTTCAGATCTGATCATCAAGCTGAAGTTTTAGTTGATAATTTCACTTCAAAGCTTTACAAGGTCAACACACTATTTTATGTCTTTGTCTAAAACCCAAATGCAATATTGAGTTATCCACGTTTTTAGAAGCACTTCTGAAATACAAACGCTAAAACTTGAACATACCACTGTCAACAATTAATCACTTTACCACCTGTAGAACATTACACATACACACCACCCACTGCAGAGGAACTTAGCTCCGCTGTGTTGTAAAAAGTTCGAGTATTTGTCTATATCAGTAGTAATGAATACCCAGAAAATTTAGGGAGAAGCAAATGAAACTTAAGAATTTTCTCTGGATGGCTTCCATATTGCTTTTCTTCACTTGGTAGCATTGAAACCACCCTTGATTTTTACATGATAAAAGAAATCTGTGGAACTAATCCTAGAAACCTCTTTCTGTTTCCTTGCTTAACACCTCCAGGCGACAGAAAAGACAAAATGCTTCATTTGCATCCTTAAACATTAGAAACTGGGAATAAGCCTTTTCAGCTGCAAATGTTATTGCATCTACATTTCCAGAAGAGAAAGAAGGTTAAACAGCCTACTCAGGTTTATGTTAACTCATCTCTTTTTAGCACCCTGAGCAGCACAAAGAGTAGAGAATGTGGAAGCTTAACAGCCCAACCTCTTTCTTCATTATGTTCAATTAGATCCTTGAAATGGATATAGCTGCTGATTAAACGAAGATAAAGAGAAAAAAATCAGGTATGCACAAAGGAAGTGGCAAACACTAACAAGTGTAATCTTAGTCTTCCCAATCATCTAGCCTCATAAAGACTATTTCATTTTTCATGCAACACAAAAAAGTTCTATCAGGTCCACGACCACACAAGATTTTTGCCTGATGTAAAAGCAGCACGTGTTCAATCATTAATACCAACTCTTACCTAAAAATGTAATGTGCCAGTGTTGCACAAAGCCATCCTGAACAAACTAGCAAGGTCAGAAAGATTCCTTGCTTGATGTCCTACACAGTACGCCACGGTATCAACTGAAGACTAAACTTGAGCCACAGTCAAATAACACTATTAGCTACTTTATTTCAGTACAATTACTACTTTATTTCAATACAACTAAGTACAATTTATTCTTCAACAGTAGTAGATCTCCTAATTGATTTTTCTTATTTTTTTTTAATTCGAATTCAACCTGCATGGTATTCTTCACTTGTGTGGAGTGGAAAAAAAGCACTTGGAATTATTGTACTGAATTTAGCAGAGAAAGTTATGAGCACTTTATTTTCTAGGCCATTTGGCTGACTGTCTAGAAGAAAAGAGTCTTCAACTTGGCAGAGAATGCTCAATGAGATGTTTAATACAAAATAGACATTATTCTAGATGAAAAATAGGCATTCACAGAGAAAAAGGAGGACAGAACAATGAAAGGGAGAAACAAGGGAACATCCTTCTAGACAAACCAATACCTCATATTAACCGAGCACCCAAGTTTATGACACATATAAAATTTTCTATATCAAAGCATCAAACGAGGTTCAGTAGGGAACACAAATGGTATAACAGAGTTCAAAAACTTGAATGTTAGAGCAGTTAAGAAAATGCATGGACAAAAGACATTCTTTATGCAGCTGTACCATTTCTCTTGTCTTACAGATGTATATGAACCTTTGCAAATAAATACAGAACCCAAGTATACAGCCTGATTAGTAAGTGCACTTTGCAATGCCTTAGGTTGTGTTTTTCAGGAGGAAAAAAAAATTCCACAAAACAGACGTGAAAATAAATTTAAAAGTTCAACAAGTAATGAAAAATTAACAGTCTTATTGAGATGCTACACTGAACTTGCAGTCAAATTATACCAATTGTATGCCTGCAAAAAAAAAAAAAAAAAGATTTGCCAAACTGTGTATGGCCTTAAGCAGCCTGTTGCAGTTGAGCCTTTTTTAAGAGAAGGTCTAGGTCTCCAGAGGTCCCTTCCAAACTCGTCTACTCTACAGCCCTAAGTGAAAAATATCAGGAGGATTATTATATGAGAAGGATTAACAGAAAACACTTAAGCAGCCTGTTGCAGTTGAGCCTTTTTTAAGAGAAGGTCTAGGTCTCCAGAGGTCCCTTCCAAACTCGTCTACTCTACAGCCCTAAGTGAAAAATATCAGGAGGATTATTATATGAGAAGGATTAACAGAAAACAACAGTATGGAGAACCTGGTACAATCCTTGTTGTTAACAAACAAAACAAGGCCACCTTAGATTGTCTGAGATAAAGGGATATGGATCTTCCTACACACAGCATCCATTTCTTTAAGATAGAATAGAGCCTGGTCATACTGATCTTTCTTCTCTAATAACTGGTGGTGCTACTACTATTTCTGTGATGTCCTCTTATTAGTTGGGCAAGCACTAGAGTACAAAAGGGGTAACATCAGATAACACAGCCACAGTAAAATCTACCACTTCGCAAAACTCTGTTAAGCACTACTGTCTTTTTTCCTTCATTCCTTACTTGTAAAAGGATGCATGTAGTAGTGTTACTGATAGATGTTCTTATTTAAATCTTACAAATGGTTCCTCAGAGAAAACTGTGGACTAATTACTGTAATGAAAGATAACTAGTTCTTCCAGCTGCCCACAGAGAGAAGCCTAATACATTACACATAAGCAAATGCACAACTCTTGGGTTTTTTTCTGTCCCTTTGGGAAGCATTCTCAGAAAATTCAGAGGTTCTTCTGCATTTTCTAACAGTCAATCTTCTTTCATACTTACATAGCTGTCCCTCTGATTCTTGTTTATGCTTAACTTACATGAAGTTCACACTAGATATTATGAGCAGAAATGTGTATCGTTTGTTCTCTTAAATATGGATGTTCAAATAAAATTAAGAAAAAAGGTTCATGTGTTTTTGTAGCCAAACTTTATAGAAAAATATTACTCCTCATCTTGTTATCTTCAAATAAGGAGATCTGCATATACAAATGCAGCTTGCCACCTCGTTGTGCTCTTATTGGGTGAATCAAACAAGCAGATTTGGCCCTTTGCCTTCAGTTTAAAAAAATAACTATATACGATCATAAACACAAGATACAAGATACAAGTTATTTTAAAAGCATGTGTATATTACACCTATACTTCTAGGCTAGAATGAGGAAGTAACTGGAATTGGGCATATCTAAATCTATTGAGGAAAATGTGATGGAGTAGCAGTGTTGCAACACTCAATGCTACAGCTATAACAACCTCTCAGCATCTTAAATAAAACAAATTCAATGATGTGTGTCAATATGTAGAACTAGAGGATTTGTGGGCACTTAAAATGTAGCAATCTATGAGATCCCCTTGCGGCCCTGCTCCCTGTAAAGCACAACCAGTCTGAGCTCAGGATAATGAACTATGACAAAAATATCTACACATATTCCTGAATACCACCACTTCTGGAACTGAAAGACAAACTTCCTCTGGTGGTTGAGGGTGGAAGAGCTTTCTGGAACACAATCAAGTTCCTCCCTCCCCCTCCCAACAGATGGGCCTAAGAGTTGGACAGTCTGGCTTCACTTGTGCTATAAAGTAATTAGACAAACAAATCTGGATCCTTTAAATAAGCACATGTTCGAAATTAAGCATGCTTAAACAGTTGCAGGACGAGGGCCTACATTTCAAAAACTTAGCCTGTAGATGACACTAGCTTATGAAATTATAGCGATCTTTCTGAAAAGTTGACTTTTCTTTCTTTTTTCAAAGGTCCCCTCAGAAATGGCAAGTGAGGAGAGAAACTTGAATAAGCAGAGACTAAATCAACTATATTTTCTTTTAATGCAAACTGATGTTTCAGGAGTGTTTAAAGATGGCAAATAAGACCTCAGCACCCTGAAAAACTTTTTTTTTTTTTAAGAACTTCAGCTTAATTATATAAAAATGGTTAAATGCATCAGAAATTCCACAAGTCTAAACTATAACTTATCTGCTGGGCTAGAATTACTTGGAAATTCTTAGCAAAGTGGATTTTCCCTTGTGAATAGGATGTTTAAAAGTATGTGCAACTAGATGGTATTCCTCAAAGCTACAGGAAAAAAATCCTTGAGGGCAGAATATACTCTGAGATTAGAAATGAAAAAGCAATAAGAGTTATACAAACAGGCTACATTTTTTAAAAATTACTTTGTAACTTTATCTATCAATCTATCTGGAGGATCAAATATACCAAAAAAGTTTCTCATCCTGCTTTTTTATACCCATCAACATTGTAGAGGACACCTGTAAATGGATCTACCCTTGATCCAGACAAATTGCCTTACACACACCTTTTCAGAACCTGCCACCTTGCTTACCATCTACCTCTGACACCCAAGAAGAGAGGCAGTGAGACAAGGACAGACCACATTAGCAACTGAGAACCACATCACAGCACAAATGCATACAGGGAACAAACACAGGATGCTGCAGCAACTCTTAATTCCAACACGCTGTAGCTCACAAAAACCTGATTTTACAAGTCTCAAAGTCCCTTCAACAATCCTTGTAGTCATCTGCTAACAATATAATAGGCAACAGCAAGAGGCTTGATCTGATGAGCTCAGCCAAAGACAGAATGAATAGGAATTTTAATTGACAAAAGCTAGAAATGCTGTACCATAACAACTAAGTCAAACTAGTGCACATTCGGCTACAAAAGAGCTGAGCTCTAGGCTTTTCATTTTTCGCATCGACTCCACTGAATTTTGCTAGTGCCAGCACTAACTGCTCTTTCTGGTTTACTTTTGCTCTAGATGACTCTAGGTTTGCTCTAGATGACTAAATAAACAGTGGTCCCAGCACATCAGAGATGGCAGGAACACATATCAAGAGTCGACAAGATATTTTTCATCAGGTGACAAGATTCAGAACTATTGATTAAAAACATTTCTGCATCAGCAGGCCTTCCCCAGGCACCATCCTTCAGACACTTTTCTTCACTGAAACTTTACATACAAAAAAAAAATCTCGAAAGGATGCAAAGTGTGATATTCTGAATGTAAAGGATTAGCTTGGTAAAGTTACCCCTTTTAGTGGGAAATACTTGATTATTTTAAGTATGGTGCCATTATGATCTCTCTACATTATCCTAATACAGGATTTCAGCAACTGTTCAGAGGAAAGATAAAGTTATTCCTTCTCCATGCCAAAATTTTCAATCTGTGTAAATTTTTTAATGCAAAAAGAATCTGAAGAGTGTATTTAATAGCCTCTTTGTAAAACTGACACTAATCTCTCCAACAAATCAGGAATTAAAATACAAAAATCAAATGAGTACTGACAAGAGAGACAGAGATACCACCCATGAAAAAAAAAAAAGGAAAAAAAAAAAAGCTAATCTGACAGAAGATACTCACATAAAAAAACAGCTTATGAATTAGAGCTGGTGCTTAATATGGACTTTTTTGGAAGCATGAACAAAGATCCTGTTTCCAAGATTTTCAAAACAGGAAACAAATGTAAAAATAAGGAACTCATTAACTCATATCTGGAATAAATAATCTTTTTCACTCCAAATCTAAATACATTTCAAAAGAATTCAAAACTATTATGTATAGGAAAATGAAATTCCAAAAATCCAGGAACCAGG
>NW_009953295.1:11085858-11087761 GCF_000747805.2 Chaetura pelagica
CTCTTTCCCCGGCAACTATGCCCTCTAATTTCAAATACCACATCCACATGCCAGGTCCCTAATCCTGTAGGTCTTTATTAATTAATTTCAATAGCATATCCTCTTCAAAAACAAAATAAAAGCTACATTAAGTAGTCTCTCAAACTTTTATTGCATTGTAAATATTTAAATAGTTAAAGGCAGAAAGTTTTTGCCCTTTGTTGATCACATTTTAAACAAGGTTTCTGCTGAAAAAAATTAGCATATATGAAGAGCACAAGACTTTCCATCGGAGAAACTTGACAGGCAGTTTTGAAAAGAGACAAACGCCCTTTTCCTTGAATGCTGCTCTACCTGATCACAAGGCCTACTTGCATTTCTCCATTTTCAAAAGATTGGTGGAGACTAAGATTTTTTTTGTGGGTGCAGGAATTAAACTTCCCCCATTTATGAGCCCCAGGCACTTCTCTGTTTATTTTTAGCTTACTCCTTTTTATTTTCTTTCAAATGCTAAAAGAATTGGAAAAGAGGGAAAAAAGACATAAACCAGCTTTTCACTACACGTGTGCATATGACATCTATCACAATAGGGATTTAGTGAGCATAATTAAGGCTCCTTGGATGATGCTCTAATACAAAGTCAACAGACATTAACAATACTGTAATTATATTTATTATACTCTGCAGCATCCACCACTAACACTAGAAATAAAAAATGGAGTGTCATTTTAAGTGCTGAACAGTCAAAAATGTGACTGACGTTACCATCTAGTTCTATCTTTGCTCTCTTGAGCAAATTTTTGTCTAGCCCCAGGACTGTTTTCATTGCTATTTAGTCTTTAGCTCTGCATCAGAAAACACGTACAGCAATCCTTGTGTAAACAGTAAATATCTCTTCATTGCAGGTCTGTAAATGCTTAAATACAAGAGTTCTTGCTGTTTACAAAATTGGAACTAAATTCAGTCTATAGATACACAGGTATTACACACTTTTGCTGTCTTACAATGTTTTTTCTCATTAGTCTATTTATCACATCTTTTCACTGCTAAACTGAACACATTTGTGAAAGGATAGCTTTTCTTACTTACATGGAGGCCCAATTCCACAATAAATCTGGAATTCATTATTTTAATCTCTGAAGAAAAATTAATTTGCCAACAGTTAATACAATAAACATTTTTCTCTCCATCTGAAGAGATGTTTTGTTTGTATGTATTATCCTATGCCTTTGTAATTCACGGAGAACTATGTGGATCTCCATACAGACTTTCTAATAGCCAGCTGACATTTTAGAAGTTGCATACACAATTAAGACAGTACAAAAATGATGCTATTATCCAGCAAATGCCAGATGCCTTAGTAATGGAAAGTCAGAGTATATAAACAACTCAGACAATTTTAAGACTCAGGTTCAGGTTTCTGTAGTTTGCAATTGTACAACATAACTTATCAACCTCAGTTTTGGCATAATTATCCTAAAGTTACTTCATTAAAAATATACCTCTAGTTTTGACTGTAGTCTTCAGCATGTGGTCCAACACACATGCAAAGCTTCAGGCTGCAAGACAGTAACAAAGGCCAAACTCCAGGTGTCTTCCCATTTATAGGAATACAAGAACTCTTAATAATAACATTATTTTACTTCACTCATTTTAACAATGGCTTTCAACTATGTAATAACTATCTAGCTTTTGCTACTGCCAAGTTCAAACTCTATTTTAACTACTCTAACTTATCCCTGTAGTAGCTTTCTGTTCAAACATTTTAGGAAGTTTTACTCCTAGAATGGAACCTGATTATCAGATTTTATTGCACTCTAACAGAGCAAGATACAATCATGTTACACTAGAAAACCCTTAAAAGGGAACAGTATTTTAAAGAGACTGATATTTTATCATTCAAAATGGCTCATTTTTCTTTCCC
>NW_009953295.1:11087830-11090072 GCF_000747805.2 Chaetura pelagica
CCTACTTTTTAGATGCAGTTGTAATGATTTTTTTATAGAACTGTGTAAGCAAGACTCATGTGCCTCTACATGAGCTTGAGAATACCTGGCATTAGAAATACTTCATTCATGGAGTCACACATTCAGTAGGAAACCATTCCTGCACTGAATGATAACGCAAACTTCACAGAAATTAGCAGATTGGAATCTTCACGCATACACAATAGCTCTTCTTTTTTGAGGGGGGGGAGAGAGGGGTAGGGGCGGATGTTGGTTGGAGGTTTTTTTTCCTTTTTCTTCTGCTACTCTTTACCTGGTTTTAAGTTTTCGTCACAAATTTGTAGTCTCCGCTTCTGTGGAACATCAAATATTTAAATCCATATATTTCTCCTAAATCACACAGTAGTCAGAAAACAGGGAGGGAATGGGGAACAGACTCAAGAAGGAGAGGGAAAGATAACATTTGGGTTTTACTGCAAGAAGAAAAATACCTGGTGTTGAAGTCCTTATGAATAATACTGTTTCCACAGAAATGTGGCACAATGCTAAACAACTCAATGTAGTATAGACTTCAGATAACACATGAATGTACTGTAGATACTTTATCCTTACTACTTCAGTTTTAGGCTGTAATGAAAAATTCAAGTTGTAAATTTAGAGAAAAATGGTTTTGTAGTTTTCTGGCACTTGGAACCAAAACGATAGCCTGAATGACATTCAAAACATAAGTAATGCATAATAACATCATTTCCATGGACACACTATCTGCACTCAGCTCTTTTAAGCTGAACATCTTTGTCTGGTTTGAGCCAGGGTGAAGCCAGTCTTCTTTTTATGAGCTGCTAAGGAAATCTGACACAACCAACAAGCAGATGAGGCTGCTCAAGTGTTCCAAATAGACTTCAACTGGGAATACAAGGGTGAGCTCTTTCTGGCTCAATGGGTCCATGACACTGCAGGTCATCAGGGCAGAGATGCAACATACAAATGGGCTCATGACCAAGGGGTGGACTTAACCATGGACACTATTGCACAGGTGATCCATGACTATGAGACTTGTGCTGCAATTAAGCAGGCAAAAATGGTTGAAACCTTTGTGGTATGAGAGGAGGTGGTCAAAGTACAGGTTTGGGGAGGCCTGGCAAATTGACTACACCACACTGCCTCAGAGCCGCCAGGGTAAGCGCTATGTGCTTACAACGGTGGAAACAAGTACAGGATGGTTGGAAACACATCCTGTGCCTCATGTCACAGCCCAGAACACCATCCTGGACCTTGAGAAGCAAATCTTGTGTAAACACAGTATTCTAAAAAGAACTGAGATAATGGGATTCATTCCAAAAACAGTCTTGTGACTGACTGGGCCAAAGAACATGGTATAGAATGGATATACCATATCCCATACTATGCAGAAGTCTCAAGGAAGATTGAAAGGTACAGTGTTAAAAGCTACCCTGAAGGCAATGTGTAGTGGAACTTTTTAAAACTGACACAAACATTTAGATCAGGCCACCTGGTTAGTAAACACTAGGGGATCCATTAATCAAGCTGGTCCTGCTCAGTCAGACCTTCTACATACAGTAGATGGGGATAAAGTCCCCACGGTATATGAAAGAAATCTGTTGAGGAAAAGTGTTTGGGTTTTTCCTGCTTTGGGTAAAGGCAAACCTGAACAGGAAGTTGCTTTTGCTCAGGGACCTGGACATACTTGGTATGTGATGACAGAGGATGGTGAAGTACAATAGGTACCTCAAGGAAATCTAACTCTGGGAGAGAATCCCTAATTTGACAACTGCTGACATGTAACATATACAGTCTGGAATAAGGGGTGAAATGTCCTGGGGTTTGAGCCAGGATGAAACCAATTTTATTTTTGCTGATATTTTTCTTCAGTGAACTCTCCTTTTAAGCAGCACACTTGCTTAAAGTAGCAGCAAGTTTGCCAGCCAGTGGACACTGGCTGGTAACGCCCAAAAGTTTATAGTTACTGCTGGCCACTTTGCTCTGCTTGTTGAATCTACTGCTTCAGACACTAAAGAAGTCTGCTGCTCTCTCCAGCAACACTCTGGGACATTTCAGAACTGCTCACAGCTCAGAAAATGGCATGGGAGTTGCTGAGGGTGGGGAGAGGCGACAAGGGTTTTGCACATTCCTGCACATACTTCTATATATTTGTACTTACTTTCATTTATCATTAGTATTTAAAGCTGTCTCGTTTAATTTTCAATCCGGAAGCCTCTCTCTTTGTTCTCTCCCTCCTTTC
>NW_009953295.1:11090145-11118164 GCF_000747805.2 Chaetura pelagica
TCCCTACCTGGGTGGGAGGGTGAAGAGATTGAGAGCATTGTTGTCATTGGCTTAATTGGCAATCCTAAATTAATCCGTGCCAAGCTTATGGATTTAATACATTTTTTTGCAATGTTAGGTATGCGGTGTGTCAGATTTTTATATTTTCTTTTTAAACAAAAGCAAACATTTTAGCATTATTTGACATTAGAAGAACAAATTCTGCACTTAACGTATTAAAGCTGTATTTGGAGAGGAAAAGCACTCACAAAAGCCACAGGCAAATCACCAGAAATAAGCATAGCAAAAACACTCTAAGAAATCAAATACAAATTTATTTCCTAGAGAATCTTTAGTTTCTTGCCGTAGGAGCTGTTTGAACCTCCCATCCCTTTAACTGTGGAGGCTACTTAAGAAATTCTATGTCAGTCAGGACCAACACTGAAATACAACTATAGTAGTCCACTTTCAAAATTCTTGAAAACCCATTTAAAGATACCAGTAGGGGGTAAATTAAAGTTGTATGCATTAGGAAGCTAATAATTTGAAAAATGTACAGGGGCAATGAACTCTGAAGCTATCAAGCACTGAAATGACTGGAACAGTGTTCTGTATAGTTGTAAGTAACTAAATACAAAGAAGCTTTTGTAAAAAAATGTACAACTATAATCTACTACACAATCTAACATAATATGAACATCTGAAGTATAACAAAATATTGTAGATAAAACATTAATTTACTATACACACTTTTTGGTTTAGATATAGTGGAGAGGCAGAGCTAGCCTATGACCACAGAAGCCAGTGCCCTTTATCTACTCTTCAGAAACACTGCTACTTGAATACACTTTAATCAAATTCTGAATCATGTTGGACTCAAGTCTTCTAACTGCAAGCATTTCCTGCACGAGAATTTCTCTAAGCACCTGTAAAAAAACTTTCAGTAAACAAAATTACAAGAAAGAACAGCAATAATGCTGTTTAAATTTTTGAGATTAGTTGAAAAGGAGTTTCATACAGAAGCTGGAAGACTCGAATCACCAACTCTGAAATCTGAACAGAAGCCATGTGGCATCATGGTAAGCATGATATATCAAACTATGCCTTTACCATTCTCATTCAAAAGTTACCCATATTAAAGTTCATAAGTCACTGAAAAAAAATTTGCACAACCTTCTAGGGAATTTTGGAGAGTCTAGTTGTCAAGTACTATGAAAACTCATTACAACCAAAGCACACTCCATTCACTAGACACAGGATCCAAACAGAACTACCTGACAGTATTCCTTGCAGTTGGAAATAACCAAATATAAGGCCACTTATCTCCTGAGCTTCATGTGCCTTCTAGATGAAAAAGCCAAGACATTATTGAACATAAAGACAACAAAGGAGAACACACAAGGAAGGATCAGGATATGAACTGATCAGGAAGGGATAAAGAGCAGCAAGATGTTTTAAGAAATGCATTAACATGTATAAAAATTATAAGCATGCTAGTAATGAACAAAGTTTTCCAGCTAAATGAAATATACATGTGTCCAGCACGGGGCTTAAATATCACCTGAAACTGAACACTGAAGAGTAAACACAAAGAAATACTGAGCCTCTGAGTAAAGCCAGTGTCCCATGGAAACAACCAAGCAACTATATAATGCAGAACTACATCCATGTCTACACAACACACACAAGACCTGAATGAAAGTAGTCTTCATTTGTGAATTTCAATCTTCTGGGTAACCTGCTTTTTAAAAGCCTGATGTTGTTTTAGCATGGTGGCTCTGAATTTAATACCATAAGATTAAGCACAGCTCCCAAGCAAGATGCCTTGCCCAAAAATCTGGGCAGGGAAGTCAATCTTTCTAAATTCCACCCAGCACAAACTAAGCTGAACTTCTGAGTTGGGTGGATGGAAGCAACACTGCAGCACACCTGCTGCCTGCCTTTGAAAAGCAAATCTATACACTGGATTCCTGAGCCGCCCTTTTGTGCTAAGAAGCATGTTCTACATTCACATGCACACCTTCAGCTTTTACACATGCAAAAGCTCACACAGTACTTGGGGTAGCACACTACAAAGAAACTATGTAATTTTTCAAAAGAAGTCACACTTGTGAAATATGGCTACTATGGGAATTCTTTATCTAGACTATTAAACCAGAATCCACTAATAAAAGTACCAGTCTTAGAAACTTCAAGTGTTCCAGTTGTGTACTGCCTTAAAATAACATGCTTCTTCTGCAAGAATAAAAACATGCACTGAAATGAGACTGCAGTATCCCTTACAGATGTTATTCACTGGCTTACTGAAACCTGCAAAAATTAATGTATACTTACTGTTCTTCTCAAGACTATCATTTTTTAATCAGGTTTTGAGACAGAAAAATTAATGTACCACTTATGTTGCAATACCTATTACTTAAATGGAACTACTTGAGAAATACCCTTTGAACACTGCAGTATGGGCAACATTGGTTTTGAATTCAAGATGCTGGCTACCAAAAATCTCACTGAGGACAGACATGGTTACAGATCACACCAATCTGGCTGACATGAGTCTGCCTCTTGCTCCATAAAATGCCAATTAAACTTTAGACTAAGAGAACAAAAAACTCGTGCCCCCAGTAAAGTCCCAAACCAACCACTTTCTAGGAATTATCTTTCACATTTTGAGGGCAGATTCTACGGCACAGATCAAAGAATCATTATTCTATTTAGAGCTACCTTTGGTGCAGTAACAGCTTTGCCCTAGCATTCACCGTCATATGCCATTCCTAACATCACACACAGGTTGCTACAAACCACAACTCTTGCTCAGTCAATAAAATTATCAAAGCCCCAAAAAGCTGTAAGATACAGCAAGCACAGGGTTGACCTGTTTTTCAGAACTACATACAGTAAGACAATGCCCTAGAGTACAACTTAAATCATAGGTGACAAGGGCAGCAGTATACACAGTAGCCACCATTTGTTTAGTTATCCATGAGGAAGCATGTTCTGCCAGGCAGCAGGAAATCAGAGCTAGAAGACCTATTCAGCAGCAACTAAGCCCTCATTCCAGAAACCTGTCCTTCCATAATTCTACAAGAAAGAACCTTAAGTAGCATGGTGTTTTGACTGAAAGCACTGTTCACTCCTTCCCTATTCTAGGCATTCAGAACCAGAGTCTAACACTAAGACATAAGTAACACAAATATTTTATGATAGCTGCCACTGAGGGGGTTGAGATGGAAACAAAACTAAAACAAGTATTCTAAGTTTAAAATGCAAAATATTCTTCCCACTCTTGTGGGAAGCCACTCAAGCATCCTCTTGACTATTTTTCTAATGGTCTGTCTCTTTCCTATGCTTAGCTGTGAGTATCTCCAGCTTTTTGAAAAAAGAACATGCAAGTGTCCTAAACACAAGACAAAGTATCTGACACAAGCTTATCAAGAAAAGATAAAGTACCTATTCCCCCCTTTTTTCTTTATTATGAACCACGAAAGATGTCGTGGCTCATAATAAAAAAATATCTTTTCAGGAACATCTATAGACATGTTACCTCCTGTTAGCTCATAAACTATTAGTTGTTTTCTTGTCAGTCTCTATCAACTAAGGTTCTAAATTACCATCTCAGATTCATTCTACATGTCAGCACATTGATAAAGGTATCCCTCTTCCCAGACAACCCAAGAAGTAGATCTTTTGCAAAGTAACAATAGGAATTCCAAAATTGGCCAAGGCAGCTATAAAAATATTTCCAGCGTGTGAAAAATATTCAAATTACTCTACTCTCTGCAAACATTCTTATTTAAATATATGCATCTAATGTTCAGATAGGCTAATAAAAGGGTTTCACAAGTTCTTACACAATGAACTGGCAGGTTTTATTCACAAGAATGTTCTAGAATATCTTTTGCTGTTTTTCCCCCATTCTAAATGTTTAATGCATTCCCCATCCCCAAACTGTATAATAAGTAGCTTGAATATAAACAGTGTTCACAATACCTTAGAGAGAGAGTGGGAAAGTAAGCACCAGCACTCTTTTGCTAGAGTTCTGAAGAACATGTCAGAATGATCCCAACAGGCATCTGGAATAAAAATGCTTAGTTGTCTGCGTACATATGTAAATTTAACAATACCTGTCCTTTCGGACAGAAAATATATGCAGGACTCTCTACACAGGAAAGTACAATTTCACAGTATAAGTTTCTACACGATGCTCTGTAAATAGTCAGAGCAGCCTGGAAAGTAGCAAGAATGACTCCATCAAGAATACATTCCGTTAATCATATGGTTTTATCATCAAATTAAGTTGTTGCCACATGAAACTTAATTTCCCCCGAAAGCCAGCAACCTTTGTCTTTTATCTCAGTTTCCAACCACAATGCTACTGCATCCCAACACACACGTTTGCCATTATAGCAGTGAACCACATACAGCTTCAAACCAAAAGAAGTCAGTATCAGAGGAGGCAAAGGAAAGAAAAAAGGACAAGAGCAAATATTCACAGAGGACCCTGCCATCATCATGTGATGCAGGAAACTGTACACCCCATAAGATATTTTGCTTCCAGGACTCACTGCACAAGTATTACTTTCCAGCGCTATCTCTGAACAAGTAACCTGGTTGGGATGTCTATCTAATGTACCACATTCTGACACTAAAAGGAGGCCTGACAAGAGGAATTTTGAGAATGACTGTAAAGGTAGCTACAAAGAAAGAGGGGTTTGATGGCAAAACCTACCTGAAGTAACATTTCTAGAGATCATCTTTGCATTTTCCTGCTGCTCCATGCATTACTAATCAGTGACCCACTGGAAACTTCGGCACCCATTGAAAAGCCTGGCAGGGTATTTGGCTTTCAATTCTTCTACTCAGTTTACTCCCAACACAAATATATTCATCAGGCTTAAAAACAACACTTGAACAAGGGCAGCCACTCAGCAGTGAAATGTAAATTACTGACATGTGCTAAAAACCTGGACTTGCCACTGCTAATGAGCACATTAAAGGAAAAAAAGCTCACTAGGTATTACTGCAACCTTTCCACTTAACCCTGTGTATACTGCAAGCAATTATTTAGTATCAATTACAGAACCCATCTCTAAACAGTGAGATACTATTCAGCAGGTGTATTCTTCCTATACAATTCTGATGTAAAAATTAAGAAGATGGCCGAATGTGTGAAATGCCCAACTAGGAATGTGTGCACACTCACAGCAGCCTTATTTTTAAGCTAAGCTTCATGGAAATGTCCAAGAGGTCAGTAAAAAAAAAATCAAATCATATGCAATCTTGACAAACATTAATTGCTAAGTTTACAAAATCAACAGTGTCAAATCTTAGGTGACCAAATAAACTGTTATTTGCTACCAACAAGCCCCAAGGTCAGGAAGTAACTTGTAGCAACTTTTCCCTTCCTATTAAATTCATGTTGAGGTGCAGACCCTGAGAAAAAAATATCTTCTCCAAACAGTAGTGGCTTGCATTTTTAAGAAAAACAGTACTTTTGCCTTGATAGATTCTGTGCAATAAAAGCCACACCACATAGATGGTCACTCCAAGTTCCAAAGCTTTTAAAAATTCAGACTAGCAATGCTGCAAGAAGCAACTGTAAACTTACATACTGGAGAACAGGGAGAGGCAATGTTTGGTGAAAAAAATTCTTCACACTTCCTTTGTATTTTGGAAGATGAAGGGAATTATTTAAGATTATTTGGTTAATCAAGTTCTTCAAATGCTTCTAATATAGAGGGACCACAGAACTCATTTTCAAAACTAATATTATGTATGTAAATCAGCCTAAATTAAATACATAAATCCCTCTCAGGAAAGTTTCTCTCAAATACTAATTCAGCTATAAACAGATAAAAAGATTATCAAACTCAGTTGCTTATTTTTTCCTCCTATCCCTTATAACCTCACTCCTCAGCTACCATTCCTTTGTGTTCACCTCCATTTCAAGCCAGGCAAAAACTCCTCAACTTGATTCTGCCAGAATCCACTGTATTAGCTTCAATAGGGGAGCTGGGTGCAGGGGAGCAGGATGTGTTTAAACAAAGACAATTTAAACAGAACAGGGCTACAAAACGACCACACATACAGTCATTCCAGCAGATCCAAGGAGGGCAACAACCCCTCATGGGCACAGACAGCAACAAGGCACTGGGAGCAGTCATCTCTTCAGCCAGCTTGGTCACAGTCAGAGCAGCAGCCTGACCACAGGCTAGTAACTAGATCTGCAGGAGCTGAACACACAGGTTGACATTCAGGGAGCAAGTAAAATGATTAGGTTCTACAAAAAACACATTACCTAGCTTTAGGAAATCAATTTGAATATTTGTGTTAATTCAAAACTTGATTGCTTAAGACAATCCAACTGCCAACTTATTTTAACTATTTTCCCCAAAGATATGTGTAACAACTCTAGTATGAATTGTTCAGTCAATGCAGTACTCTACCTTATCAGTGTTAGTGATCAATATCATTCAGTGTGAAAAATTCATTAAACATGCTGTGCAAAAAAAGAGCTTATTTGTAACTTAACGTTCAAACAAAAGTAAAGATAAAATGAAAAGGCAAATGCATTCATAAGGAGTAGAAAGTCTTTTAAGTTCCAGGGAATTACTTAAAAGATTTGCCAAATAAACAACTAAACACAATTACGCAGCTGCAGGTAATCTATCAAATTCTTACTCTTAACCTGTTGTACTGGCTAAAGGCTTTCATTGACAAAAATTGAGAAACCACGTAAGTTACTATAAAATAGTGCGTATGTTAGTATTTTTTAGATTTGTTTGTTTAAGCATCTCTCCTATGAGGAGAGTTTGAGAGACCTGGGACTGTTTAGACTGGAGAGGGCTCAGAGGGATCTCAGTGTATACAAATACATAAAAAGGTCAAAGAGGACTACAGCCAGGCTCTGCTCAGTGATGCCCAGTGACAGGACCAGAGGCAATGGGCACAAACTGGAACACAGAAGGTTCCCTCTGAACATTAGGAAACACTTTCACTGTGAGGGTGACCAGGCACCTGGTACAGGTTGGCAAGGGAGGTCGTGGAGTGTTCATCTGTGGAAATACTCAAAAGTCTTCTGCACAGTCCGGGCAACCAGAGTCACCCTGGGTCATCCTGCTTGAGCAAATGGATTGGACCCGAGGACTTTCAGAAGTCCCTTCCAATCTAAACCATTCCATGATTCTGTGAAATAAAAATTGTATTTGCTATCAAAAGCAGAAACCAAGTCCAACTGCATTATGCATTCTATGACCATAGAATGTACAGGACATTAACCCAATGGCTAAGAAGTGTCTTCAAGCTAAACACACTTTAAATAAATAGATACACTTTCACCCTTCCCTCAAAAGAAATTATCTCCCAGTCTTAGGGTGAAAGATATTTAGTAAGTTTGCATGGACATGTTCTAATATAACACATCACTACCAATAACAAAAGCCCTTGTGTATGAAAATACATTATGTTGTAAGACAACATCTTTCTTGGCTAGTAAAGAGTAACTTCAGAATACAGATTTGAGTTCATAATTTGCTGCAATTGGTTTTCAACTACACAAGAGAACAGAGGATATAGTAGTCAGAATTGGGAGAGGGAAAATGGTTCTATCACACATCATCACTTCAATATATTTTAACTCTGTAGTAGTACACAAAAAACCCCATCCCACCAGTCAGAATTAATTTTCTTGATATGTATATTTTAGAAAGAATATATAGAAGTCTTTACGTATTCAATCAGCAGTGTAAAACTACTGAACAGATGATCCATCCTATAAAAATACATTATTTCTTAAAAAGCAGGCAGAAAACAGAAGTTATTACTAAGGAAGTATTGTTTCTGTTGAATTCTAAGCTGAAGCTTCATCTGTCTTGCCACAAAATAAGTTAAAATCCACAGGGTAACAGGAGCTCTTCAAAGAAATACAATGTCTCAACTGTACAGGTCTAATCCAACTGTCCTGGTAACAGTGGAACATTTAAACATGATTTGGAACCAGAGAAGGACATCACATTTGTGAGGTCACCACACTAGCTTACAACAATTATACTAGAATAGGACAAATGTTTTATGTCACCTAATTTTAGAATCCAGACTTGCCTGCATCATTGCCAATCAACAGAACAAAAAGGCAGAAAGTGAAAGGAAACAATATTTACCTACATTAAGAGAATTATGTAACATTAGGCTTGCGAACTTTCTGTTACCACAGTGAGTAAAAACCCTGGTACTTATAGTTAATAAAACTGCAATTATGAAAACAGAGCAAAAAGGTTTTATTCTCGCAACCAGAATGGCAAAGGTGGAAGAAAGAGGACAGAACAAAGCATTTCAGGAGCAATGTGAAGGATTCCTGTAAGCCTAGAAATAAGTGCTGTTGCAGTGACACTGTGTATCAAAAAGGAATGAATTTTTACAAATCAGGATTCCACAAATCCATTCATCTGCAGAACCACACACCCTAATAAGTGTGCCAAAGTGCTGCTGTTGAAGAGCATCTCATGGGAGATATTAAATTACTTATAGTCCACATAGGCAAAAATCACTAATACATTATTTAATCACATGCACAGCATTAAATCATTCCAGAAGTCATGCAAGCCCACAGTTCATCCACTGAAAGTCTCAAATTGCCAGACATTTCTATTTACAGCAAAAGGGGTTTGTGTTTGTGTTTCTACTTAGAACAGTTGACAAGTTAAAGCTTTCAACCTAAGCCACTTTAATGAAATACATAGCTTTAAAAAAGCACAAGTTAAAAATAAAGGCTTACTTTAAGTCAAAACCAAATAGGTAAAGACTACCATGCCAGAGGAAGTTGCCTGATCTGGAGATGAAAAAAACCACACTAAGATTATGAAGTTTAGGCAAAAGACTCAAAAGGACGGAGAGCATTTTTGTCACAATTCACACAAGTCTGTGTCAAAACACCACCATGCATCCTTAAATATATGCATTATAGATTATACACAAGAACTGCAGATACACACTCTGGTATTTAGAGGATTTTTTGTTTGGGTTTTGGGGTTTGTTTGTTTTTTTTTATCTAAGTTTAGACATAAGCCTGCACTTTAAAAAAAGTTCTCTAAATATATACAGCAGCTGCTGAAGATAAAGATTTGGAAGTTGCAATACAGGAGACCTAGAATTAATTTATTCTGAAGCATGTCTTAAACAGGCCACTAAAGACACAGTGTCAATCATCATGTTTTTAACAAAGGTCTGTATAGTTTTCTACAGTAAAGGAGTAACTCAACCTTCTTACTTTCACACTACAAAGTGTCTAAGCTGCTAGTTCTGATTGCTCAATTTCATTTTTCTAGTTCACATCCAATAGCAGAGCACTAGTAATGTCTGACAAACACTGCTCGAAATTTAGTATGTGCACTACTTGTCCCTCCCACGCATTTCACACAGCCTAACACTGCAGATGACTCCAATTTTTTTTTCTGTGAAGAAAGGTTTACTCAGAATTAAATACAATAATACAAGTAACATTCAAAGTTTTCTGCCTCAGAACAGTAAGCAGTCATCCATCGACATTACAGGCACAAAGGCAAAGCTCTTCTGGTGACCTGTTCCCCTAGACAAACACAGACTAAACTTTATCACCCAGGAAAGGGGCATAGTCTCCAGTCACCATCAAACAAAACACCTTAAGCCACCACATGCACTTTGGGAGCCACCTGGTCACTTTGGTAGGCAATGTCCCTGCAGGACAGAGTAAGAAACCCACCCTAACAGCCTTGCAATTTGGAAAGCACAGACACTAACCAGTCACGTGAAGTGCCAGGTAGGAAGATTTATGCATGGGGGGAACAGCATTAGGATGATGACAAAACCTTCTCAAAAATACCACATCTGTTATATCATGATAAAGGAACTTCACAATTATCTGTGCACAGGACTATGGATACACCTGCAAAAAGTTCCTCACAGGTTAGACATGTCCCCTTACAGAAGATGACACATGTTGTTCTTCCTTTTACCTTTTCCATCTCACACTTTGCCATGTACAAGCATGTGATCAACCATTTCCATATACATTATTTGCTCATTTATTTCAGATAACACATTCTTGTTGTTTTGGGTTTTTTTTAATTCCACCAAGAATGTTAATCTAGCTTCAAAGGTAAAGAGAAATAGTGCTGGCTGCTTTGTTCTCCCCTTAGTCATGCTGAACAGCAGTTGCTAAAAGGGCACAAAAGATGTATAAAAATAGGTTCCACCAGGAGCTCCAAAAAAGTCCATATCTTATTCCAAAATTAAATCCTTTTGTTGCACCATGTTTAGAGCTTCTATTGCAAGGAGGGAATTTTGGATTAGGGTAGCAGCTGGCTTTTTCTGCATCAAGAAACAGAACATCAGGATAGTATTGTCAAAAGAATATTACAGATAAAGATTGCATTTGTAACCTTAATTCTTCCATAGGTTTCATGAGGAAAACACACCGCAATGCATCGCCTGTGAAACCAAACATACATATGCAAGAGCCCAAACTACACTGAAGATATGAATCCTTCAAAATGGTATTTTTCATTATAGATTTTGCAAAGAAAGTGTTCATTTAGCTCATTTTTTTAAAACAGTAGCTTCCCAGGGGACTCTTGTAGCAAAGGAAGGACAGGGAAGTTCACTTGTGTTTTTCTTTTAATTAAAAAGGGGAAAACTGATCCCATTATGAGCAACTCCAGCACAATGTCACAATGCATCAAGGTTCAAGCTTCAGAAAGCAAGAACATACATAACCTCAGCTAAGGAAGACTCCTACTTCCTACTAACATCAGCTAGACCACAGAAAGAAGCACTGACTCTGGAATAATCACTGTGCAACCCCGTCATATGCTTGCTTTCTCTCGCTCTTTTCTCCCCCTTCCCTTCTTCATTCAGGTAAAAAAAGGGATTAAATAAAGACTCACTGGGACCATGATCTAATCCCAAAGTATCCGACATGCAAAGAGACCTGACTCAGCACTCCCCCCACCACAACAGCTGCCCTAGTTTGCAAGGAAGGAAGGGAAAATGGAAGTTTCAGAGAAGTATCTCTTAAAGATAGGCCAACCAAAAGGCTCATCTTAGTCTCAGGGCTTCCTCTTTGCCACATTTCAAAGGCCTGCTGCAAACAGGAGAGGAGATAGTTTCTCAGAAGGAGTCTGCATCAGTTTTATATAACGGGAAACATTCAGCAAGCTAACTTAAACACAGAGGTCACTACCAAATTCTTTTAAAACATGAAGGAACAAGTTCTTCTTGAAGCTCTACATAGCACCTAGCAAAAGATATTAGAATTTATTTTTTTTTTTTCATTTTTTCATGTTGCAATAAATTTCACCTGTGCCTTTGGATTTATGTCAATACTGATTATTATGCAATTATTCCTTGAAGGAAGCAGACTGCTTAACACACAAACATATTTGCATAATATACAAGTTATGCACTGAATTTTACAACTTCAGCTTACTACAGATAATTTTTATAAAGCAAGAGTTCCAAGTTGGACAGATTGTTTCTGAACTAGAATGCAAAATAAGATTCTAAAGAGCTACACTCACTCGCACAAACTCATGTTTTGTGAATTGTACACAACTAATGTTATCAACATTATCCTAAAAATTTCTCGAAATACTTCATAGTAAAGCATCAATCTTTAAGAAACTGACCTTGGAGTTTAGGCAATCTTTGACTGTCTGCCTTGATATAAATGCCACGGATCCCTTTTCTGTCAGCCAGCAACAGGAATCAAAACAGACACACATGAAGAGGGGAATGAATGCACCTTCAATGAACCTTTTTATTGCACCACAATGAACAATATGGCTGATATTCACCTCCTGATCGCTTTTCAGAAATTTTGTTTTGGAAACAATGGATCATTTACTTGTGTTCTCCCTTCCATTCAAAAAAAAAAAAAAAAAAAAAAAAAAAAAAAAAAAAAAAAAAAAACCACCAAAATTACGTTTCTGAAGAAAAAAATAAGAAAAGTAATTTTCAATACTCTAAATGTATCCATCATTCTTCAAAAGGGACTGTCTACAGCTCTCTGCTATTCCATGAATCATTTAGACAATGAACAAGAAGACATGCTTTTGTTCAAATCACACACAGTGGAATTACATGTGAAGTGACCCTCCATGTGTTAATTGAAGACAAAGCTTTGCTCTGAGCTCATTACTGCTCTTACAGACAGATTGGAGAGTTTAAAAAGTTTAGTGTATTTCTAAGTTTCTGAATCTAGGTATTTTGTTTTAAAAGCACAAATACACATCAGTAAATAAGAACAGGTTTCACATGTTTCATCACACGTCGAGCACAGAAGAACAAAATAGTGTATGTGCAAGAAAGGGACAGGAAGAAAGAAAATGGAACACCACCTCGTCTCTGGCAACTTCACAACAGTTTTGTACCTTTTGTTACAGGCTTTCAGAAAGAAAAGAAATAGCAAGCAAGTTTTGCTCCTAAATACATTACTTGGGGTATCTCTGAAAAAAAAAAAAATCAACTGGCAGTGCTCAGTAATAAAAAAAGACAGATCTTTTAACCAAATCTCACTAGAGGTTTGCTATTCTAGAGACACTAACATGAAGGGAAGCATGATTATGTCTTAATTGAGTCTTTAATTAGTGCATTTCAGGAAGTAAAGCCAAACTACTTTGGCTTTACATTTTTAGATAAAAGAACATAATTAAAAGCTATTTTGAGACTGCAGCACCAACTCAAATTTGATATGCTTCTAGTGGGCACACCATTTCAGGAATTCACTGTTCCAAGGATGAGTGAAGAGATGAAAAACAGGAAGGGAGAGGTGATCAACAAACATGTTTGCACTACATCCATTTCTGCTTAATCCTGTCAAGAAGTGTTACGAATTGTCATGTCACTAATACTGTAATTTACATCACCAAAAATAACCAGATTACTAGGAAGTCCATCCAGTTTAGAGTGATAACTATCAAATTTCAAACTTTGGCAGGAAAACACACAGCAAAATAGCATGATCAAGCACTTCAGTTACATAATTTTTTTTTATTAAACAACAGGAACTGCCAACTAAATCCAGTTACCTTGCTGGTCCAGTCCAGTAGGAACACTTATAAATTAAGCCAGGAATCTTCCCTTAGAAAAAAAGGCTGCAGTATATGAAGCAGAAAAGTTATAAAAGCTGTTAAACTGCATTAAAATAACATGTAAGAGATTACCCCAGATTTGGTAAATCCTGGCAAGCACCAAGCATTTAGAATTCCTTTCAACTTTAGCATTACTCAGCAATCAACAGGATGCATTCAGCATCACACACAACCAGCACTCATTTTTATTTGGGGGCTTTTAAAAAAGCAAAGTGATCGAGAAGCATAAAAATTTGAGATTTCATTCCCAAATTATCTCCTTGATGAGCAGGTGGTATTATTTACCACCAAATAACAAACTAAACAGTAAGTGTCTGTACTACAATTAGAACTCATATCAAAATGGACAAAGTCAAGGAAGAGATGTGGAAATAAGAGCTACTCCACAAATGCTAAGAACAAAAGAGCTATCATTTTACAGAATCATGTCTCATCTGTGTTTTTACCCTGAATCCAAATAAGTGCAAATTACTCTCGAAACCAGCAATAAATTTAACTTACTGCCTGTAAAACAAGATATTTTTTTCAGCTACACAGTTAATTTACTCTGTAACAAAGTTGGTAGCTGCAACAGCTTTTTACTCCACATTCAAGGTAATACGTACTTGTCCTCACACTCAGTGAAACCAACAGACAACCACGATCTGCAGTAACTACACATATAGTGCCTGCCCACTCACGGTTTTGCTCAAACACTGTATTTAACTTTCTCTTAGCACTGCTCACACTTACAAGCAACTGCATTGAAGTTTTGGAAAAAAAAAAACCAACAACAAAACAACAGTTATAAGGTATATCACAAAACCTGATGCACAGCAAAAAGCCCACTCAAGTAAAGAGGCTGAGAATAGTAATTTTTATGAATTCGGACAAAAGTGAAAACAGCACCCTCTTGGCTCTCTTTGGTCCTTTCAGAGGTTACAGCTCCATAATGCACAACATCCAGCAGAGAAGTTAGTTTTTAAACAGCCTTCTATTCCCATCCTGCAAGTGCAGTTTAGCACCTCCTCAGGGCTGCCGATACAGCTGTTCACCAGCTGTACTATGAATCACCAAAATGATAATTTTAAAACATACTTTTAACCTACATCATTCCAGTGACCCAGATTTACAGAGCAGCCTCATGAACAGTACAGGCACAAGTGAAAATGCCAAAAGTTTCTTACATCCTTGGTAAAGTTCTTACATACAGGAACATTCCCTTCTCCCAAAAGAAAATGCAGGTTGCTGTTACATCCCTGAAATGCAAGAGACATGCACAGAAAGCACACAGAAGTCCCCCATCTTAAGGTGTCTCCCAGATCTGACTTGAATTGGCATCTTGATTCCACAAATATCTTGGAATGACTGTAGGTCACCTGATGCATCACTCACAACCCAGCAAATAGACATAACTTACCAAACGTTTAGCAAATTCTTTATTCTCTGAAAGAAATCCATATCCTGGGTGTACCTTGAGAAAAAAAAAAAATTCAAGCTGATTATGTTCCAAAGGTGAAGCAGACCACTAAGCATTTAAATTAATTTAATAACTTAAAGAACTGTCTTAACACATTTACCTGTCCTAAGTCAAGCTGCAAAGACCAACTGGTTGAACCACCATTTCTGAGACACTTGATCCTTACTTGACTAGGGAGAAAGATGCTGTTTGGAGAGCAACAGGCACATTCACTCCATTTGGTGTTTTGCCTTCTTGCCCTGTTCAACTCCATTTTGTCACATTTATCTCAATACAGACTTCCATGTATATCCTCATTATTCTCAGTAACCATTATAAAGTGTTCTTCAGTCTGAAATATTTCTAGCAGTAATCACAGCAGTGGTCTTAGTGTTCCACCAGAAGCCTCCTGCCTCTATTGACCCCTGCTGGAGGGCATGTCATGTTGCCTCATCAGTCCCAGCCGTATGTCCTTACGCGCCTGGTTCGCTATCCACACCCCAATATACACCTCAAAAAATTACTGGAGTGGAGCGTGGGAAAGCGTGTGCATTTTACTTCTTGAAATTCACATAAGATTCTTGATCGCTAAGATCGCAGTGAATACACTACGACAGACAAAGTATATGCCGATGGACTCTCCTCTTTTGAAGAGCTTAAACAACTAGGTTTCATATTCAGAAACTCAGAGAGAAGGAAGTAGTTTCTTCTTTATAGGGAAGTTTTTGGTCCCTGAAAGAATTCTAGCTAAAGAACTTACTTGAAAGAAATTACAACGCTGATCCAAACTGTTCCAGATTAATTAGTGTTGCTCATATGCACTCATCAAATTTTACTTAAGTAAATGCTCTGTGTACAGTAGCTCTGAATAATACATTTATTTCACCAAAAGAACAAAGAGTATCAGGGGCAAACATGACTACACATTCGTTTTTCAAACAATCCCTGTTAAGCTTTCAATCTCTGGCCTATTTGATAGGAGAAAGGCTAAATAGCCTAGATTTACACATGTAAGCTACCGTGCATTTTGTAAACAGTCTGAAACAAAGACAATTATAGGATGCACCATTTACCCCACCTTCCTGCAAATAACATTTATGAAGCAAAAGCCTTTTTAGACACACTTTGTAAGACATTCAAAAAACCCATTATGGCACTTAAAGGGTTAGTGCTCAAAACTAATTGGGATTTTTTTTTTTTTTCCCCCAGCAAATTTGGAAATGAACTGAAGCTGCTCCCTGGTGTGAAAGCTGAATCCAGCAGCCACCTGCAGGATCAGCAACCACTGCTGCCAGATGCTACAGAACCTTTGATTTCCAGTAGCGATTTCGGACACATTTAACTCATGTGACATGAACTAACTGGAATAGCATATTCAAACACTTTCCCCCGCACACACCTTTAAAAAAAATAATTAAAAAAAAACACTCTGGCTTTTCTGCTTTCTATATATGAAACAGCTGCAGCAGATAGACTCATTCAGACTCACAGCTTGGGCCCTGGTTTTCTTAATGACTTCCATGATGGCATCCATGTTGAGGTAGCTTTTGCTGGTGGGAGCTGGGCCAACACAGACAGCTTCATCCGCCATTTTCACGTGAACCTGAAGAGGCAATATTCTGCATTAACAGATGCTCCCAGCAAAAATAATTACCGTCACCCTGAAATACGCACACAAATCCAATTGTTTCAAAGATCATTTACATACCGTAACTATTCTAAAATACACACTGAAATTACCAACATTGACACATAAGAACTTGCACAACAACATCTCATTTCATTTAACTCCGAGCTTAAGTCACTGTCAAAATGTTTTACTCTTCCAATATATTATTTTGAATTTGATTAAATAAAACGACAAATATAATTTCAACTTCCTATACTGATCATCTATATGTAAATTCAGACTAAAAACTACTTTGTTACACGTAACCAGGGTAGCCTAATATCTTAATACTTAATAACAAACATTCATGACCAGTTCTAAGCAGGCTCCCCAGGAAGTTGGGGATAATTAGAGTGAATTGAATGAAGGGATGCAGTGAGTGTCCCTGCACAGCATCAGGTCAGCACCATGCACAAATTAAAGCCTATGACTAAAGAGTTCAATATCACTACACATGAACCAGAAAATCTTGAGAATTATTTAAGCAGGCTCATGTTTGATTCCTAATCCATTGTATCCTCATTTATATGCATTTGCCAAACATTTTTTAGTCAAATCTGAACTATACAAAAGGGACAAACATTTCCAACGTTTTACCAGGAACAATAAAATAGCTAGGTTTGAGAAGTTAGGTGCCTACTTATAACTCATACACATGCTGACCTTGAAGAAAAGTTATTAAAGTTTAATTACATAGGTATTCAATGTTTTCAGAGTTTAGAATACTTGTCCTTTAAAGATACACACAAATCCAAGAAACAAAGCAATCAGTTTTTCCTCATTCTGTTCTCCTTTTGCAAGCTCCCTTTCAGAATCTATTTAAGAAAGCATGCCATTGCTTAAACTGTGTAAGATATTAGTTATGTGTCAGTACGACTTGTTTATACTAATAGTTTGGCATTTCCAATGCCTACCAATTTTAAGTGTTTTGATGGGGTTTTTAAAAATATTTATATAATCTTCAGCATTCAAAGAGAATTGTTTTAAAAAGGTATACTTCCAGAAGTATTCAAATATGTGAAATTTAAGACAGTATTTTATGAACACAGAATTTTGTTATTTGTAAAAAGTAATTGCAGTGATTAGTAGCATGTAATCTGTAAAGTAATGACAAATTAAGGTTAGAAGTACTGTAGCCTGCATATGTTGTTAGCTTCATTGGAAGCAAGGCCAGAAAAATAGTAACTTGGAAGCAGTGACAAGCATTAGTCAAACAATGAGAATTAATAATTTAATTATAAATATATATTCAGATAACTATAACAAACCTGCATAACAACTACAGGAGTCACTTATTAAACATCTTTTTCTTCATAGTTATTGACATTTTTCTGAACTTTGTAAAAGTTAATCCTACCACCAGGAAGGAAAACTAACTTGCCACTTAGTTTGAGGCTCCTTCTGGGGAAATTCCTTAAATAGCTTCTAAATCTGCTGTATACTTGAGGATCTGAAAGCTCACATAACCTCCCAAAATTGTCACACATTTCACATTTGAATTACTGCTTCTGTATCTCACAATGGTTTTATTTTATCACTACAGCATAAGCCTCGTATTAAAAACAAAGCAAAACGAACAAAAAATAAAAGCCTAAGCACTAGCACAGACAATCATGCAGCAAGATTTTAAGTTGCTGAGGTGCATTTACTGAAAAGCATTAAGTCAGTAATCTATTTTGATCAAATACTATCAAGATTAGCCTGTCTGTCATCCTTCCTGGAGCACTAAGTACAAACAGCATGGTCTTTGGATACCCTTATTTGCATGATCAATTTATATGCTTAAAGTTGTTGTTTCGAATTCCAATGTGGTTTACATGTCTGAACAAAGTTATTCAAGATTAAGCATAGTTAAGCATGTATGTTTTACAAAACTCAAATATTCCTTATAGAAAATAACTCAAGATAGTTAGCTCTTTTTAGATATCAAGAGGAAAAATCCCATACGATTGTCACACTGAAACACCAACAATCTTACTGGTACCAAAAGTAGCCACAGAAGATACTGCAAAACTACTGATTTTATACATAAACATTCTTGTGTGCTCTTCTCCCGCTATTTCCAACCCCCTTCTGAAAGGTTCTGCTGTTACTTCAGTTCTTTAGAGTTTTGACTCTCCCCTTCCTACATTTCCCTGTAACCCAGCAAATCCATTTCTCCTTGTTTACCTTACTTCAAGATGTTAGTGCCTTCTCCAGTTCAGTGCCAGTTCAGACTTGCATACACCCTAATATACCAGACATGGATATAACAGAACAACAAAACCATACCACATTTATATTACCTGATACACTAGCACAGAGCACCATGCAAATCTCTCAAGGGCAAGAAAGAAATCTCAGTTCATCATCACTGGTTAAAAAACCTCCAGATTTTCAGGTGCCAATGATATTGATCAATCTATAGATCCTTTTCACATATAAGTTTTTTTATAAATTATTAAACCAGTCCATATATAATCTGAAAACAGATCTGTTCCTTCTTAGTAATTCATCACAATAATTCTTCTCTCTCAGCATTCATTTTTTTTCACAATGTGCAGTAGTTGATGAAGAACACTCCGAACACCGTAACACAAATATACTATACAATTTACAGTGTAGTATATAGAAACATAATTACACTAACCATTACTTGCTAGCAAACATTAAAACAGAAGCCATCATTTGAATCTATACTACCAAGTGGCACATAATTCACACCACACTTTAGTAAATCTTTTCCTCTGCAGAGGCTGACTTATAATGCAGTCTATCTAGTCCAAAGGTAGTGCAAAGAATCCAGCAACTCAGACACTGCAAGTTTCAAATATATTTTAATAAATTTATTTTTATATGCAAAGGTTATATAAGAGCTTTATTTAAATCATACAAGCCTAGGTATTCAAAACTTGCCTGTAATTTACTACAACTAGAGCTTCAGAAGTGTGATTTCTCCCTTTTCTGTTTTAGTTTACAGAAACAATGTCAACAAAACAAAGCAGCAAGACCCTGGAGGTTCCTGAAGAAATGCAGTTCCTTCAGAAATACTAGAATTGCAAGCTCAAGCATGAATGGATAACAACAAAAGCTAGAAAGTCAGACAAATCTTAAAGTGCTGAAGAGTTTATACTGCAAGTTAATCATACTGGGCTACCTGTGCCTCAAAAGATGCTTTTCAAGCAGCTACAAGGACCTTCTATGTTAAAGAAAACAAACAACTAGAAATCATGAAAAGACATCTTACTTGTGTAACAAGAGTTTAAATTCTGTAAGAGTTGTATATTTGAAGTAGCATATTTCCTAAGGACTAATTATATTGGAGTAACAACTGAAATACGACCAAAGATTCACCAAAACCTAATGAATCATCATTTTACAAAACTTTCACTTCATTCAGAAAGTCTAGACTAAATGTAGTATAATTTGTTCCATCTTTGTAAATCCAAATGTGAATCAGTACAAACACCCAACCATCAGCTCTGCACCTATGACAAATAAGCTACTAATAATATTTTGGATTTAACAAGGAGTCCTCGTAGAAGAACATTAGAATGAATACTCTTAAATAGCACAACTACTTTTTGGATTAAGGTACAAAACCAACTGGACGTAATTTGAAGTACAACAATTATTTTATTGCACAATTACTCACGACCACATACAGATATAGTATCTACATCAAGTCCAGCAAGCTTGTTAATTCAGAAGCAAACTGCACAAAAATGGCCACCCATTTCCAAAGCTAGTTTAGATCCAGGAATCACCTTCATGGCAAGGAACAAGAGCAGCTTCGTTTTTCTTCACCACGTTTCCAGGAAATAGGCATCTAAAGGAAGGAGCCCTTCAGGACTTACTAGCCAGCCATTTTTGGCCTGGACTGGCTCCAAGCACAGCTCTAGGCTGCAGCAACATTCCCAAGTGGAGAATGTGGTAACAGGTATTAAGAGTAGCAGCAAATGGTTTTGAAGATCCTTCTGCATTATGCTTCAGTACTTCAGGACACTTTATCAACCAAGTTTGTTGCCAGGGCTTGGTACCTTACCCCAGAAGTGAAATATGCCCATAAGCCAACATATTTGATCTAACAAAATTACTCAATATCCACTTTGCAGGAGATAACCCAATGTAGAAGGAGTGCCCTGAATCAGAGCTAATAAGTACCCAAATTATCTAGATTATGTTAGCTCTCCCTCACTGTGGAGGGTGGCACATGCACCCATTTGACAGTAGCATGCTCTCTTGCCTAGCCATACCCTGAATTTACCAAATTATCCCCTTAACCAAGCCCATATCTTAAATAATAACTGAGATATCAAAATTAGTAGCTAAGTACCTAAAATATACACAGCACTCAGATAGTCTGTTTAAGACAGCAAAATCAAGATAACATTGTCCAGGAGTCACTCTGCTGCTACAGATTGGTAGTTGAAATCTGTATTAGAAACAGGTCTCATTTACATATGCATGCTCCTCAACATTTAAACACAGAAAAGCTTTTCTGGAAATAGAATGTATGAAAAATTATTTTCAGACAAAGAACTAAAACAATTCTTGTCACAACCTATTACCAACTGAAGACACTAAGATAATTTACAGATCCCTAGAATTATAATTACTCAATGACTCCAGAGTTTGCGACAGAAATGCTTTTATCCTCAGTCTGTTTCACAGTGATTCCCATCTACTAATTCCAAAAAGTCAAAGCTGACTTTGCCATCAGAGCCAGAGGAACAAAAAAAAAAATTTAATACATCTCCATGTGTTTCCTAACAGAGTTTAATCACCCACATAGTTAAAATCTGTGGAAACTATTTCAGCAGTTTTTTTATATTTATCATGTGACAGATGCCATTTACTTCAGTGTAAATGCCTAATTAACAC
Organism: Chaetura pelagica; assembly: GCF_000747805.2. Taxonomy (NCBI): domain Eukaryota; kingdom Metazoa; phylum Chordata; class Aves; order Apodiformes; family Apodidae; genus Chaetura; species Chaetura pelagica. The sequence goes on from NW_009953295.1 coordinate 11,111,216, forward strand.
ATGCACACACACTCGCTCCCCCCACTCCTCCATCTCTGTGGAGGTACATGTCTGGGATTCCCCAGTGTCTCAGTTTTTCAGAGTAGGTCACCCTACACATCCCCAAATCTCAACACAAGCTGATATTCATGCAGCAGAGACAGTTATACTGAGTTGCAAGATGCACTTTTTCCTCCAATTCTTCTGTACTGTTTCAGAATTTATCTATAGGAAAATTTATATCTGCATATACAGTGTAAATCAAACCATAAGCAGCAATTACAAAATCTCAGTGAAGACAACACTTCTGTTTGGTACACTAGATAAGAACTTGAATATTGTTTAGACAAAGAAATCTAATCAAACAAGTCATTCTCCTTTTATAGCTCAAATCAATATTACGCATTGAAAAAACATCCGTTGGAGTAAGTGGATTCTCTTAATTGGCCCAAACTGCATAATACTGCTCAGCAAGACAAATCACAATTAGCTCAACCCATAAAATAGGGCTAATGAGTAAATCCTTTGTAAGGCAGCTAGAAAAACCAACCACTTCAAATCTTGCCAGCACCACTGCTAAAAGAGATAGACAAAACGGAACAAAAAGCTTGTAGCAATGAACAGTCCTGAATTTAAAAAATCAAATGCATGCAAAAAAAGGTTCAAATTTACTGCTTTGCCAAAAATGCATCTTTTATCTGACCTAAGTGTCTTTACCAGCTTCACACTAAAATACACTGACAATACAATAAATCTGTGTGTGTAGTGATCGTGTGGTATTCATTTACACAGCCTTTGAAGTGCTATCTGCAAAGAAATACTGCCACATGATTACAGTATTTAACCCTAAAATGAAATAATGGAAACATTTCTAAACCATCTGAAAAGCAGAACTGTGAAAGCCATAAACAGCATAACTATCCCATATTTTCCACATTTATTTTTACTCAGCATTAAAAAAAAACAACAAAAAACCAACATAAAATTCATGCAAACAAGTCAACCTAGAGAGTCAACATTAGCAGATTTCTTTGAAAGCCTATTTTAAAACTTCTATTTTTTTTTTAATTTGATGGCCCACAAATAGTTTTGCAAGGACTAAGGTAGCACAATTCTTCAGTGACCTTTGAGCATTTGGCTGGGTAAAGGGCATTTACTTACAGCCCCCTCCAATTCTACAATGACACTCAGAACAGCAAATATCCACAGAATTAGACTCTAGACAGCCAGGGAAAAATAAAATCTTAGCACCCTTTCCTCTGTTCCCTCCTCCCTCCCTTCAGTTTGCTAACTGTTGAAACAGACAGCAATAGCCTCTCCAACTATTTGCCTCAAAAATCCAGATGCCAGCTACAATTAAAACGGAAGGATCCAGGTTGAACTGAACCATCTTTAAAAAAAGCATCAACTAGGCAAGGGAGACTTGCATTTCTAACCAAGACTAAAAGAATGCACTTTTCAACACATGAAAAGATTTTCCTATGTTTGCATTCTCAATTATAAACATGAGGGTTTTTTAAGGTTACAAAAAAAGTAAGCAATCTTAAAATTCTCTCTCCTATGAATGAAACTTTATTGGCTGCTAAAAAGACAAATAGTTTTACTTGACAAAGACCTCATCAACAGGAAAGAACCCCCACATTTTATCTAGAGGCTTGATCACTAGTACTGTGTAAAACAGACCAGCTATAGCTGTCATGCAGGGATACTCGGTCCCATTTGCTAGGACAAACAAGGAAATGCCTCGAGAGTCCCAAAGACATTACAGGGAAGAATCTAAAAAAGTCTTACAGAATGACTTTGGCTCCTAAAGCCTTTTCCTAATAAAGCCTTTTCCTAAATGCATATTCTTTGACAGATTAAGTTGCTAGAAGGTGCCTCACTGGAAAACTGATGGAAAAGAAGGCTTTTACATCAAAATTTTATTACAAGTGCTTACTGTGTTTTACCTCCCAAAATAGTGATGACCAGAAACTAGTAGTTTAGTGTCTCATGCAAACTTAAGACCACAGAACTGAAGTTTAGCCAGGCCTGAGCAGCTGAATGTAAGAACATAGAGTCAGGCTGACTTAGAGTGAAGGGGTTTTTTAGCCAGACCTTGAAAACTGAAGGTATGGTATTTGTCTCTACAGTACATTCTCTTGGACCCTTTGTAGGAAAGCTTGTGTCTACAGGCTTCTATTCAAAAGAATGCAATCATTCTTAAAACAAGACTTCTTCAGCCTATCCAGTTTATCTGCAGATAATCAACAAGTACAAATAAAAAGTTGCTTAACCTCTTTTCAAGTTCAAGCAGCTTTTATTTTTTAGAGGAGAACTTGCTTAAATCTTTACAACATGACTGTGATAGAATATTTTTTTTTTAATAGTCAGCAGAGTAATTCATTTGCTACTGAATATTTAGCAGGATTAAGTGCTTGGTTTCAATCAGAACCTTCCAGAGCTTTAGTCAACACCAACCAGGATCAATCATTCTTTGGTAGAGTAACTGAAAAAGAAGTAGAAAAAGATAGATTAATGGTCACCTTGTTAAATAATCTACCTTTGAATGAACTGCAGGATTAACAAAAGTAGAAAAAAAATTGAGGGAAAAATTACAAAATCCCATTCTTCAACTCCAATCCATTGCATCAAAAGCAAAACACTTCTCAATACTGAGGGAAAAGTATTCCCCTTGTCTCCTTCCACCCCCTGGCATCCTTTGATAGGGTACAGCAGCTACCAAGTTTCTTCACCCAAGTGAAGATTAGAGGCAGAGTAGCCACTCAAAACAACCTTTGCTCATTTAGCGGGTGCTGTGAAAAGACAAGTCCACAAGCTAGCAACTGCACTTACACCTTTGCAGACTGTCTTTACTTTGGAGTATGTTATCTAGAGCAAGTCTCCAGGAGAAACAGGAGAATTCTACATAAGAACATACGCTAATAATTTGGGAAGATAATTATTAAATCTATTTACCAAAGCAAGAGTCTCCATCTGTTGCAAGATTTGAGCAATTCATTGTATTCAGATCAGTCCACGGTGCTCTGTGTGGATGCTCGAGTCTCATCTTTGCAGTGTATGTGATTCTGTGATGTTAACAGTAGTGCCCTACAGTGTTTTTAGTAGCCTCTCTGCATTTCAAACACATCTGCACCCACATGTCAGCCTTTCCCTAATGGAATCTCAGCTTCTAAGTACATTAGCAAAGCAATAGGACAGATCTTTTTCATGCTGTTTCTTTTTCCTGCCTCTCCCAAAAACAAGCTCACCATGGAATGCACTGGATGCCCCTTTAGTTTTCTAAACGGGTAAGACATGTGGGAGATGGGAAAACTAGTAGTTAGGCCTAGAAAACAGTATCAGGTAGTAGTACCAAGAGTAGCCAACAAATACAGAACTTCTCTGATGGGAGGTTTAGCTCTTAATTGAGATTGTGATCTCAGAGCACACATCGGATTCAGAAAAAGTAGCTTAAACTCAGCCATGCTACAAAGCAACAGATACTATGTGCTGGTGGCATGCTCCTATCTAGCATTTTCAGCTCAATTCAGACTGTCTCTCTTTCAAATGGATGAGCATAGTACACAACTATTCATATGAGGTTCCCATCTAATCTCCAAATCTGCCTGCCTGCAGATGGATGGACTGCAGAAATTGCTTCCAGCCTCCAAAGATTGTAATAAAATTAGGGATTCCTGAAGTCAGTTCCAGCATTGAGAGAACAGCCCGTAGCAACAACAAGGCGAACTCAAAGATACCTGGTATTTCAACTACACAATGTTATTTAAAAGAAAGGTGAGAGGGGAAGTGTGGATGTCATCTCACGGCAGTACATATTCTGGAGCAGTAGCTGGAAGACTAACATACAATCAGAAATCAAAGATACAGACCCTAGGGTAAATTAAATTATTCCTAATGTGGATAAACTTATGACCCAAAATGAACCATATGTTGAGACATGAATCAAAGGTCACAATAAGCCTCACTTTATGCAAATACCAGTTGCCACTCAAAGGCTGATCCCACCCCTAACTCTCCTCCACATTCAACTCTAACAATTACAACACTGATGAGACAGATCAATGAACTGAACAGACCCAGTGGAAAAGTAATTTAAGGGGAGGGGAAATTAACCTTCTGTCAGATCAGCAAGTTATATCATCTCGCAGACACACAGTTATCGGATCCAATACAGTAAATGAATGAGAGATGACAGGATAACACAATCCTGATATTTTGGACTTGGAGAAATTTGTACGTAATGTAAAAATCAGATTTAAAATGTCAAATAATTCATAAAAGAAAATCCCAAAATAACAAGCTGTGAGTGAATGCAGACTACCTTGAAGACGAGTACTTGCAGTGCAGGTTTTCTAAATCACCTAAAGTTTTCCTTACGGCTATACAACATACAACTTAGAAAACATGTACATACACACGCCTTAGCCACTTTTGGGTAGCAAGTGACTGGGTTTTTTTTCCACTAAGTACTAAAGCAGTGCCTATAATGAACCAGAAAATTTCCATCATGAAACCTCAAAATGACCAGTGTGCCCAGTATAGAATTATGGTTTAAGAGGAATGGAGTCTTTAAGACATATAAATGCCTTATTAAATACTCACTTTATTACACAACATTTGTAAAAGTAAAGTATTTTTTCCATCAAAGTTCCACTAATGTGAATATGTGTATTTCTTAAAAAAAATTATGCTTTGTTAGTTCTTCAATAAAATTGTTAGTTCTACAAGAAAACTACTTTTCTGACAGTGTATTAAAATTATTCATTATAGGACAACTTTGAAGATAGTCACCCATATAAAATTAATCCTAAGTTGTCTACCCTCAAAAGTCTTTATTTTGAAAGTCGATTCAGCTTTGAGTTTCCAAGAGACAGATGTCAAGATAAAGACTATAAAAACTGTAATGGAGAAAAAGCACCACGCATGCTTGCTGTGGGAACTCACAGGACACAGCAAAACAGAAATTCCATGAATTCTACTTGTTAAGTAACTTTACAGAATAGACTAACCTTTTTTTAAATTATTTTTAGCAAAAAAATATCCCTGCCTATGCCAGAAGTGTAACAATTTCCATGCCATCTGTTTGACAGTTATTTGATTTTTTGTTACAACAAACGCTGTAAGAAATTACAGAGCAGATTTGTTATAAAACATACCACAAACAGCTAGCCCTAACTTAAATTTTAAAAGAGTCAACAACAGAGCCTGTCAGTATTTGCAGCCCTGTATTGAAAGAAATTACAAGCAGATTTTGCATAGTCCTAGATAAAGAGTGATCACAGAAGACCCCAAAGTACATAAAGAATCACATGACAAGACTTTATTCTATAAAGGAGGATCAAGCTAGGTAAGAACCAGGGTCAAAGACCTCCAAAGAAAAAAATAAACAGATCAGATGAACTAAGTTTGAGACAGAGTTCCAGAGTTGACTGTGCATATTGCACAGGACTATTGCTGCACAGAAAATCTTTAACAGGGTAGAAGAAAGAAGGCAGAAAGTATTTCTCAGCTTCATATTAGTGTAATGCTTTTGAAAAGTTATTTAACCTTGTACCTTATAGATCACTGTACTAAACTCCATTCCATCCTTCAATAGAATTTCTGTTTATATTCTACAATGTTGAATATATAACCCATACATTAAGTGAAGAAATTAGTATCTGCTGTTACACAGTACATCCATATATTTGAAAATGCTTGTACAGACAACCAGTCGGCTCACCATATCTGTAAGGATTGTGCACAGCTTAACAAATTAACAGGAATAGGGAAGTAAACCTGTACTGTCTAAGTAAGATTTTTTACACAGTTAACACCAGCACTGGACAATCCAACCATGGGCTGCCGATGCCAGACTTCACTTGGTCCCATCCTTTTCCAGATCATCTGACAAAAATATTTTTAATAAGCTTTTTTCCTTATAGCCAAGAAGTATTTCTTAGCTCTCAAAGACTTCTGTCATAATTACATCTCAAGTTGTAAAGACTTTGCTTTAGCAGGACTCCAAGAAAACCCTTTGTCTTTTAGGTTATTATTTTCCCTGACAACAATTCCAACTCCCAGCTGATTTCCTATGATACACACTTTCTATCTGAAGGTAGTTCGAGGATAACAAGCACAATATTAGTCTCTACTGTATTCCATTATTCTCATGACAATGATATTTCAGCACATGAAGCTGATTTAGTCCAAAACCACTGCACTGTACTGAGGAAACAGGTCTTGATACATGAAAGAACATCCTTCACAGGCCACTACAAAGGTCTACCCAACAAGGGTTTTAGCACAGTTCCAATTCCAATAAATAAAACCATAGCAGAAAACTGTCAAGCCTTCTCCCACAGATATTTCACACCCTTCTATAAAAAGCTATCACTTTTGGAATTTTCTTTTTGGAAGCAAATACAAACACAAAGCAAAGCACTTTTTATCTTCACCTTTGAAGACTAAAGAAAAAAATTTAGAAAATATGGGAATTATCTCAAATAAATATATATTTAGGTCTTAAATATAAAGCACTTATTTTAGTGTAGTAAAAGGATAATTACATTCTATACAGGCAACATCTGCACAAAACTGAAGAAAAAACTTCCATAAGGTGACAACTGCTCCCATTTTTAAGAAAGGTGCAAAGTTTTATATTATTTGCTTATTATATAGGTAATATTCACAAGTCTAATAGAGTAGCTCAACAGCATGTACAGTTTTATACAATATTGGAGTAAACTTTTATAGTTGTAAACTTTAATATTTATAAACTTTTATATTTCTAACAAGTAGATTGTTTTTTAAAATCCTAGAATTAAGAAAGACTTTCCAGATATTCCAAATTGCAGGAAATCTGTATAGCACAGCAACACACACAGTCACACAACAGTTCCTTCTAAATCCTCCTTCCTGTTAGCATTTCAGTTTGGGGTTTTTTTCCCCCACTCCAACCTGCTAAATAAAGTCGTATTTCCTGCTG
>NW_009953295.1:11118360-11121301 GCF_000747805.2 Chaetura pelagica
CTGCTGACAGCAAATGATTGGTTTACCTATAACTCCAGGGGGCTTAACTATCCGTCCTTTAAGAAGCTTTGACAGTTTAACCTGCTGAGCTCACAGCACCCAAGGGAGGATCTTACTTGCAGTTTTACTTCTGCTGCTGCTGACCACTAACACCAGCTCCACAGATAATGGATTTCAATAACAACCTCCTACAAGGTTAACACTTTGGGTACTAGACATGATACTGCTTTAATTAAGTTAATACATGAAAGTCACCATTTGGTAGAAAGTTTTATTACATTTGGTAGTGCTTACAATAGCAGGAAAAGTGCACACTCTCACCTGCCCAGTGGCCCTAGGGTAAGTCTCCCTACAGGTATCAATCAATTTATGGATTTATGCAACTTTAAGTGAGCTAAGTTTATTAGTTCCATTTCCTCTAAACACAGATTTTTTTTCCATCATATCTGATAACTTCATGATGGATATGAAATGAATGCCTTTAAACATGCTGGGCACAAAATGTGTCTAGCTGGCATATAAACAGCCAATGCACTACAGTTAAAGTGTGTTGGTTTGGGTTTTGGTTTAGTTTTCTGTTTGGTTGGGTTTTTTGTTGGGGTTTTTTTGCAAGGTTTGGAGCATTCTGATTTATTTATATTTCCTTGAAGTTAAGTTCCTAACATTAAAAATTAATTCTTTAATTTAGGAAACTGTTAATTAAAGAAGGTAAAATCATCCAGTTGAAAGTAGGAAATAATGCTTTGTGAAAGCAAATATTTTACAAAATACAAAACAGATACAGATTTATGAGGCACATTTTTAAATGCATTTTTCAAACTAAGTTTTTACTTTTTTCTGCTTTAACACAGCTCTTAAAAGCACATATTCACTTCAAAAATAAAGAAAAAAGGTTTTGTGAAAAACGTGGTATTAACTTTACCTGCAAAAACATCTATTTGTCAAATTTCATTTTATTTTTTGTTAAAGTACACAATCTGACAGACACTCTAGAGAGTAATAATAAAAAAGCAGCATGGGAGCCATTTAATATATTTCTTGATTAACTCATTGCCTGTCCAGTTCTCATACAGACATGTGCTCACATGTCATAATCGTCATAACTCCCATCATCCCTACAGTTAACACACAAGCTCCTTGATTAGTGCACAACTCCCAGACGAGCCATTGCTAATGCTAAATAATTCCCTTCAGCCTCCTGCGACTGTACCGCAGGCTCTCCAATTAAATGTAATGTCTCTGATGAGCCATATTAATACGGACAAATTCCTGCCAGGGATTCTAGCCCACTCACTTGCACCAAAGAAGCAATGGGAATGAAGATAAGAAAGCTGTATCTATTAAAATTAGCTGAAAGAATAGTTCTGCCATGAGATTTTAATTACAAAACTTAGCTGTTACAGGTATCTTATTCTTGGAGGTATCTCGGAGACCAGCATATTAATACAAAGTTTACTGATAAATGACAATGAGTAAATTACCATTTCAATAATTGAAAAGCAAGCATGTAAAACAGCTTTTCAATCCATTAATTACAATTAGCAATATCTAATCACATGTGATAGAATTAACTACAGAAACCCTCAGATCACTTGCTGTTGGTATGGCAATTATTCTCAGCCAGTCTTCTGCAATAAGCATAATTTGAAACACTGGCATAGCTGTACACACCTACACAAAAGGCTTTTTCATGTTATAAAAATATTTCAGTAATGATCCACACACAGGATTTTCAAAACTAGCACTAACTCTACTGCTTGTTAAAAACATGCTGCAGCATCACAGATTATATTGCAAAGTCCAAATATTTTGAGATGTTTACACATGTATCGAGCAACATTAAAATATTTTAAGGATATAAAGGACCCCTGGTCGTGTGTCAAATACAGAGAAGCAACATCATGGTAACTTCCCCCCTTTAAAGTGGGAAGAGTCACTGCAAAACCCAGCCTCAGAGCAAACGGAGATTCCTTAACATCATTTAACTCAAAATTGCCAGTATTAGCTGGAAATTCACTGCTCAGATTTTACAAAAAATTATAAGGAGTTCCTAGTCCTTAGAGCAGAGAGACTGATGTCCTCAACCCTACTGCTGACCCTCTCCCGAGAAGAGATATCAACAAAGGACATGTAAATAGACTGTTGCAGAAGTATCCTTTAGTAGTTTTAAATATTGCTTGCAACTGCACAAATTGTAAGATATTCAAATAACCCCCATGAAATTTTGATAAGCTCTTCCCCAAGGTCCTTGCACCGTCATCCTTACACTAATGCACTTCATCTTCATTTACCTGATCATTAGTTTCCAGTTTGTTCAGCTGGAAACCAACACACACTAATTACTTTGACATCACAGAGTCCTATCTGTCTCTACCACCTCCCCAGACAGCAGGGAGAAATTATCAAGGGTAGGCATGATAATATCCTGATAAATGATGATTCACATCACCTCACTGTCAATCATCCAGAAGTGCTCACGCAAGATACCACTCAATCTCATTAATGAATCCTAGGGCTAAGAGTACAATACACACCAGGAGTCATATTTCAAACAGCAGGCCACCTGGGTAAGATGCAGCTCTCCGAGATTTTCATGAATTTTGTTGGCTTTTTGTTTTAACACAGTAAATGTCAAATATTCATATATTTTACCATACGTATACAGGCTGGCAGAAAAGGACATACTGAAAGCAAGGCAATTCATCTTGATGGTTCAAGTGAGAAAAAAAAATCTGAGTTCTTTGGAGGGGAAGAAAAGGACAGGTAAGTTTCATTATTTTAAGGAGATGCATAAATCCCTCTAAAGTTTCAAAGTTCATTTTTTCAATTTAAGCATCCTTCCTGATGAAACAATATAAGCACATTCAGAGCTCTGAAGGAAGTAATGCTAGATTTGAAAGTCATTATTATAGTCAAAGTTTGCTTTTTCCATGACAGAAAG
>NW_009953295.1:11121365-11150140 GCF_000747805.2 Chaetura pelagica
AGCAAAAAGAAAAACTTGGAACGAGCTGCTTTCTCAGAAAAGATCACCTCTTTTCTTACTTCCATATTAGTATAATCATTTTTCTAGCTTTCAGTCAAATTAGATAAATAAAGCAATATCCAACAGATAAATGCCCAGGACTTGCTACTTAGACTAAGTTCTTCATGCTAAGGAACAGGGAGTGAACAACACACACTATCCTCTTCTAGGTTTGTAACAAACAATTATCTTGCCCAAGGTATATAATTCACCATCAGTAAACTTGCACAAAAATGCACTATACATTGAACAGCACCATCAATCGATGAAACAGATGAGGAAGAAAAGAGGAAAAGACGACAAAGGAATATGGGAGAAAAGTGCAAGGGAATTCTACAATCACGTGTGGTTCCGCTAGTTACCACCAGGGAGAAGAAAAACTAGGGACCAAAAATGTAGTAGACAATTACACAGAGAAGACCAGACAGGAAAAGAATAAAGCAAGTATGAAGATACACACATTCTGCCATTCCACTGTATTTTTCTGGCTGAAGAGACTTTAATATAAAGTCAGAGCGGCAGAACACTCTTGCAAGTACAGATGATACCAGTACAGGCACAACACTGCTGCTGCACCCAGTGGCTGTCTGCCCACACAGCTGAGCCTGAACTTGGCAAGAACCCTCACATACACTTTCTTGCACCTCCGCTGCCCCAGACAGTTTGAAATATGATCATAGGCTCACAATGAAACCCTTGTCCCATTTCAAAGTAATCTCCTGTGGGCCTACACAGGACAGGCAGTTAACTTACAGGCTCCAATTCAGATAACGTCAGCATAATATTTTTCATGGAGAAACTCAGCGGACATGATCTAAAATACATGTAAATGCAAATACAACAGAACTGCAAAGCTCCCTAAAAACCCTGAATTAAGTTTAGGTGTGGCTCCACTACATATGACACACAGGCTACTCAAAGTCTACCTTTTGGAGCAGCTGCCAACCAATAATGAAGTTCAAAAGCCAAGAGCTCTTCACCAGCTTCCCATCAAAATATCCAGCCTAAGAAAAGCCAGCTTTCAGTCTACACAGGCAGAGAGATTACTCACTCCTCAGTCTGTGACCAATGCCCTTCACCTCTTTAGTACAACCTACACTAAGGTTGGCTTATTAACCTAATCTATCATACTAAGTATGACAGATAAGTGATTCTACAACAATTTGGCCTGGAAAGGTTAAACACCGCATGCGTGGACAACAGTACTCAAAGCATTTTTCCCCTCAAGAAACAGAAAGTCTGAAAATACAACTTATTATTTCCAGCACATCAAGTAAGGAAAAATTATGAGCAAAAAGGAGAGTCTTTTCCCCCTGCTGCAACCCAAGTTTTTTCCTTCCTAGATTTATATAAGGGCTGCCAGGAGGGAACAAGTAACCAAAATTGCTATTTTAGTTTACAAAAGTGGAGTGCTTAAGACAGAGAGGAAGCAACTGACCAGAAAATATCACTCCAAACAAGCTTCAAAGTTACAAAATTTTAGAAGCGTTATTCACTGATGAACTTCACAGAGAAATGTGTTAAGCTTTCATTTTAACTTAAAAACAAGCAGCCACCTTCATTCCAGACTTACCACACCTCTAATTTTTTAAAGAGCATATGATATATTTATTTGCATCTAGAGAAGGCCACTACTGGCTTAACTGTTTGAAGCCATACATTTAAAACTTCCTCTGCTAAAAGGACATCTGTGTGGAGAATACACAGGTATGCATATCTGCAAAATGAATTTAGAATGACAGTTAAGGTGTTAGCTTTACTCTCAGAAATCAGAGAGCAGAAAATAGTGATAGTGATTGCATGCTTAGATTCAGCTGATGGAAATACATCACACTCTAGTAGCTCAAAACTTTCTTAGAAAGTTGTATTTTTAAATCAAAAACTGTTTAAATTTCTGTACATTACAGCTATGACAACTGATTTACAAAAAAAATAACACAGTAATGTTAGTTCTTGAATCTCACTAGCCTAATTTTTTAAAATTAGCTTTCAGAACATATTCACACAGAAAAAACACATGCTTATTTTTGTTTGCTAAGTTTTAAAAGAAAATTCTCTGCTGAAATAGCAAAAAATTGGCACAGAAACAGATTTTACTACTGGGAATATGGAGCTGGACACATTAAGGCATATAAAAAAAATACATCTTTCTTTTAAGTTATTGAAGTTAACTTGCAGTAGAATTACAGTATTTCCTCTGAAAGAAAAAAAGATTAAATGGGTAACTGTTGTCAACAAGTATCACTACTGCCGACAGCTCACTGTCTACAAAACTTTCTCAATCTTGAGCTTCACAGAAGCACATGACAAAATTTCAGGCTTAATTTAATCCATAAATCAAAGCTGATTCATAAAAACTTTCAAAAATTCAGCAAGTAGAAATTAAATACAAATTACTTCTACTGTAACTGTATCATAAGAAAAATAAAAATCAGATTTACCATTACAATTCATGCTAATACCTAAAAGAAAAAGAACTTCCATACAATTAAAATCTCACCCAAATTACAGCGATACATTTAAATTCAGAATACTGACATATTTAAGGTAGCTACAGATCCTCTACACACACATTTTATCAAAATAAAAGCTAACATTGATCTAAAAAGATAAGCAAATTGTTCATCATTAAAATGAAAAAATGCGACAGCAAATTCCATATTAATACTACCATCCTGTAAAATAGAAGTTTTGAATTCTGCACTAAATTACTGAATAACAAATCACCAACCATTTAATTTATTGACTATCACATACAGTGCATAGAATTCAAACAAAAAGCACAAGACATGTTAGTGGTTTCCCCACAGTTCTCAAAAATTTTACTGCACTCATCAGGCTAAACAGCACAAGCAAATACACAAATAGTTCAAAGCTGCAATCGATTTTAAAGTTAAAAGAGAAGCAGTACTTTGCTGAAGCATAAAAGAAGAGACAAAAGCTGTGGTTTCTCACGTCCCAGGCGGGAGGTAGCTGTGGCAGGCAGTGGGGCTGTCCAAAGCCAGTCATTCTACATTTAATTTAGGATAAGGAAGGTTCAGGACATTGGGATCTAGCCTTATCAGGCAACAGTGCCCAAACCCAACTCCTTAACCACTGTCCCCCCTCACAGTACACTTGTTGTGTTAGCTCTTCTCGAAGTTCAACTCCTTTCCTTATTAAGCAAAAACAAGCCAAACAAAAATCAGGCTCAGCAAGTAACTTTTTCCTGTGTACAGGAGCATTTGTAGGAAACATGTAGTTCCAATATTGAACCAGTAGTACAATCCAGAAGAGCTAGTTAAGAGCAACAGCTGAGTTCACTGGAACAAAACCATCACTCAAAAGTTGAAGAGCTTTCGAACAGCTAGAGTGCCAAACGCAAAACTGAAAAGAATAAGCAAAAGAACAGCAAAATTACCTAGTAAAGTTGGTCACATAGAAGAGTTACTATTAACTTCACTGTGAGGGTGGTGAGACGCTGACAAAGGTTGCCCAGAGAAGTTGTGGATGCCCCCTCCCTGGAAGTGCTCAAGGCTAGGCTGGATGAGGTTTTGAGCAACCTGGTCTAGTGGAAGGTGATCCTGCCCATGGCAGAGGACTGGAAGGTGGTCCCTTCCAACCCAAACCATTCTAAGACTATATTATAGCCTTTTGGACACTATTCTTCAAATTTTACACTCATTTTTTACTAAAAACTGTGAGATAACTGGAGACTTGTACATATTCTAATTATTACCTTATTTTACCTTCTTAGAATCACACCAGTATTTTGATAATTGTATACGCCAAGGAAAATCCTCACTGGAATGACCAATCTGAACCTGACAGTAGTTCAGCCACTGATGACAACTAATTTTTATTTATTTTTTTAAGTCCCACAAGTACTTCCATACTTATGGAAGTACTTCAAGTTACCTGTAACAAGGCACTCCTTTTCTTGCCAAATAAAATGCTATCAATCATGAATGAACTTCCTTCTTTCACATTGCATAGGCAAAGACTATGAACTAATAAGGTATATGACTATTTGGCAATGTAACACAAATTACCTTAGTCTGCGTTTTGTTTTTATTTGCAAAATGAGTTGTCTCCCAACCTGCAGGTTTTTAAAAAAAGCAATAAACAAAAATGAACAATAATTGAGGTTGTATGGAACCTCTAAAGACCTGATCCAATTTTTCACTCACTTTGTAGTTTAGCTAGGTTGACTACCTCACAAATTCAACTAAGAGACTACAACAGGACACCAGTACAAGCCCTGCTAAAGCCAAGGTAATTGACAACTTCCTCCTGGATAACTTGCTATAAACTCAATTTCTGCATTTGAGCTCTGCCTGAGTTCCCCATACAACCCAGTCAGGCTTCTGCCACACTTTCTCAGCCTTCCCCATGTCAGAACAGACAGCTCCTGTGCTTGGAGAAGACTACCCTGAGTACTATCCAGTTCTCCAGGACTGCTTCAACTTGCCAAGCAGTCTCCCACAGGATCCTGGCAAACAAATCCTTGCTTAGGTCAAAAAAACCCTGCTCTTCGTAAGTCTATGGTTGTAATTCTGCTGTTTGTCTTACTCCTCCTGGGAACCTAAACCTCACCACTTCAGTCACAGACTTCACATCTGATTTCTACTTCCCTATTTCAACACAGCATCCTTACTAGTACACTCAGTAATTTGAGTCAAGAATTACCCTTCACACACATCAGAAAACTCAATTGCTTTCACTCGGTTTTTCTAGCAAAAATCAGGATGGTTAAAATGCTACATGAGTACTAGAGTTTGCAATAATAAGGCTTCCTCCAGTTTTCCAGAACTGGATTAATCTGCTTCTTATTCTTGATTAGGCCTGTGACATACATCCACCACTACACAGCCCTTTCTTATATTGAAGGTCTCCATCCTCCACTTACTCTAGCATAGCCTCTTGCAAAGCTCTTGGCTCTGCAGATTCTCTGCAAAAAACCTGTCTGCTTGACCTTCCTAATCCTGCAGTCAGCTCCTCCCTGGAGCTCCTTCACTTGCAACTCAGCATGTGGACCAGAGCACAGCTCCCACTTGTGAGAGCCACCTGGCCCATAGTTCCAGCCTCAGGGAGAAGCACCAGGCATTTTGCTACAAACCCAAGTCATGGAAGACTGCAGCCTCACTCCTTCCATGTACTTTAAATATTAATTCATGACTCCTGGCAAGATTTACCATTAACACATGTTCATTTACTCTAAGCCATTTTTCTTTCACACTTACAGTATGGCATAATAAGGAAACAATGAGGCCATGGGACAATGTTTGCACAGGGTATCATAAGAAACCAGTTCCTAGTATTTAACTAACAGTATTTCTAAAGCATCCTTTGGGAATGTAGTGTTGATACCACCTAAGAACAGACAAATACTTACTAAAAGTTTAATTTAAAGAAAGAACTGCACTACACAAACCAGTTTTAAGCTCCTCTAACTTCTTGCTAAATGCATAGAATTCCAGTTTTACGCAGTCTGGTTACAACTTAGAACTCCACTTGTGTTCACCAAACTACAATCTTCACCACGCACGTGTGATCATCACCTTATAAGCATACTTGCTGAGAAACAGGATCAGTTACCCACAGATATTTATATACCCCTATTAGCGAAAAACAAGACAAACTGAAGATAGGTGCTGTATTCTCTAGAAGACTAGAAATGAAAGCTTCCTTCAAGTTACCTCCAATACTCCACTATTGTTTTAAATCAATTAAAGAAATTCCTAATAGAAATATAAGATACACCTGCACCGTTCAGAACAATCTGAACATTTAAGTCAACACCAAGAAATACAGATTTTCATTAAATAGTCATTAGACATTCATGTGAACAGAACTTAATACAAGCGTTTTCACAACATCCTTCAGGATCTCCGCTATCCAGCATTATAACAAAGCATTACAAGTAGTGGAAATAGCAAGCACTCAAGTTTCACACATCTGGGAAAGTAATGCACTGTGTGGCACCACATGATAAGCAAAGCCACTCAACAGGAGAGACTTAAAGGTGCCTTCAAGCACTGCCAAGGTAAGTAAAGAAATCACATAATACCTGTACTAAGGCAGTTCACCTGATCCTTGAGAAAGTGCCTGTAACATACTTCAGTAAGAATCCACCAAAAAAAGTGCCAACCAGCAACAGCTGGAGGATCACCTGATGACACCTGTTTTTATGCAACACCACAAACCAACTGCAATCCCTGGCCATGCAGCAGCACCCCGCATTGCTAAATGGAACCTTGTCTCTGTGCAGTTCAATACAGCTGCTTCAGCTTCCACTCATGTTCCTCATTCCTTTATAGCTGGACTTATCTTAAAGGTCTTTTCCAACCTAAATGGTTCTATGATTCTCTCCCACAGCCATCTCCAACAGTTTGTGTTATTACAGCACCCAAGCTCAAGGTGTGTTCATTGCACTGATGGCTGAATGCACTTAAAGAGACCTATGGTACCCAATTATAATCTAAGATTACAAAGGAAAGGCGAAAGAACACAAAAAAAATTCTTAACAGGCTTTCTAGGACAAGCATTAGTTTAGACTAATATTTCTGTAAAATTGCAAAACAAAAAAAAAAGCCTCTTTGAAGATGAAAAAGGATGAGTGTGTAACAGCCTTAGTCAGGCAGCTCAGACTGCTCACATGGAATAAAGATGTGAAGAACTGTCCCCCTTCAATCCTGTCCTCCCCATCCCCTTCTAAAAATCACTATCATTCCAGTGCCCCCAACAGGTACCATTAGTGCCACACTGAATTTATGGTTGCTTCTTAGATTAATTCATGTTTCAGGAAACTACATATGAAATAGAAAGGATAACAAAATTATAAAAAGGTCAGTCTTGGAGACATGCTTTCTGGACAGAGATGATCCATTAGTACAGAAAGCAGACAAGGCAGGCAACACACCTTCCCAAGCAATCAGTGTGTCACACATTTGTCAACAGCTAAGCCCACACTAAAACCTATTTTGCTTTAAGAACTCCCATCATCCTACCTTACAACATCTGTAGTGTTACAGGTCAACAAGTGACCCGATATTAAACACTAACAACAAAGGGACTTCAAGAATTCATGCAACGCTGTACATCAAATTAACATTCAGGAATGAGACTCAGCATTGCCCAATTAGTACAGCAAGACAGAAACAAAAAAAAAAGTACTGTATCTAAACAGAATTTGATACAAGTGTTTCACAAAAAATTCTGCCTCAGGTCCATCTCTGTCTAGAAGTCACCCTAACAAATAAAGGAAAATTCAGCTCAGGGCTTGCTGACCAGTGTTTACACCCACACAGACAATAAAACAGGTAGTATTATCAAAGAGCACTGCTCATAAATACTGCCCAAAACCAGAGCATTCTTGCACGTCCACTACCACAGCTGATAACAAATAGCAGAGTAGACAATAATAGACAACAGTAGACAACATAAACCATAGGAGCAACAGATGTGAATCTGCACAATGAAACAGTTGCTGCTGAGGACCTGGGTGAAGGAGAGTCAGGAAAGGCAGTACAAAAGCCTCAAAGGAGAAGGGTCTAAGGACCTTCTGTTCTTGCTTCCAAGGGGGTGAGGCACGAGGAAACCATGTCACTGCAGCACCTCCTTCACAGAGGAACATGGTGTAACTATCTTTTTTTGTACAGCTGTACAGTCCTTTTGCCTTGACTTTAAGGTTGATCACTGATATGCCTGTACATCTCTCCAAAACCCTTAACTCTGGGTGCAGTGTCAGAGCCCTGCAGTCAGCAAGGTAAGGGAAGACAGTTTAAGTGATGGCTGATCTAATCCCAACTCATCCATACGCAGCTCTAGCATCTGTCAGACATTCCCCTGAAATATTTTAGCATACTAAATCAGCAGAAAAAAAAAGTTAACTAACTTGACAAATAAGGTGTCTGGTGTGTTCAGAGCACTGAAACAGCTCAGCACAAGGTCAGAAAAGTGCTAGAGCAAGAAAGGACCTAGAAGGGCAATACCATGCAAACAATGAGAGCTGTCTCAGGCAAGTGTACATTAGCATTTAAGTTCAAATGAGAGCACATTTTTTTAAGTTAATCACTCAGACACCCCCCACTTAACAACACAACTGCCTCCAACACACAGCTGTCTCAAAGGACAAGAAATTGATGTGTTCCAGGCAAAACCCAACCAGATGATGTATTCTAGCAAGCACAACAAACTACCACTAGCAAACACCAAGTCCATAGCACCAGACTAGAACCAGTCCAGATACTTAAAGGAAAGAAGCCAGGACTTCATGTCTTTCAGTATGAATCATTTCACCCTACAGACCCATTCCTGTTACTCTATGCTACCTACTGATGTAGACAGCCATCAGCACCCACAGAGCTGAAGAGTCACTCTCCATAGCACTGAGCACCTGCACAGTTAGCTAAGTTAGTTAGCTAAGTCACAGCTAACTTTTCTGACTCCACCTCTACATTTTACTGTCCCAAGGATAATTTAGTACATCTTCTGACAAAAACACCAGCTCCCCACCCCCTTCCAAATGATCTTTATGCCAAAAAAAAACCCTTCAGTCCATGTATTGATACTTCAAATAAATCAGCATGGTAATTAAATAATCTTCCTCACAAAGATGAAAAGATCTCGATTCAACTCCTTTCCACTGCATACTTCCCACTTCCAAGGAAGTGTGCCCCAAAGGACTGAAGCATGATTCTTAAAGCATTCTACCCTAAACCCTTCCTCTCCTGCTAAATATTAGTTTCAGTCAGAGTCCAACAAAAGCAACATTTCAGCTTAGCCATCAATCTACACAAAGGACTCTGATCCATTCCAAAGGTCATATATGCATTTCACATCATCCTATCACTGACTAAAATGCACTACAAATCTTTGCAGAACAAGCTGAATCTTTAGGACCCTCGACTCTGATAAGCCCCCAAACTTCTAAAATTGCAGAACAAGCTCACATTGCTCCTCACAGCTAATGAAAAATGTATTATTTCCTTGTCAAAAGCACCCTTCCCCAATCCATTCTGCTCAGAAGCAATGATGTAATTTTAAAAAGAGCAGACTACACTTGGCACACAAGATACAATTTTGAATAAAAGCACACTCATTACACAGAGATATGTGCGACATCCCAGAATGACCACTGCTTACATCTCTTATACAAAACTGTTCTGTAGTTCAACCAAGAAAGCAAGAGGATAGGATAACATCACCTCCACCATGTCTTCTAAAGAAATAAACATCACACTGTCTTGTTTTTGAAACAAAAAGTAAATATTTGAAAAACAAGCAGAACCACAGTTGCAAACCTGACCCTAACACTTCCTTGGTGAGATCTGGCACATTCCTATTCTGCACACCTTGCAAACAATAGCACTTACAAAGAGCTAATTTCTCCAGATAGTATCCACGCAAAGTCTATGCTATACACTCTAACAACAGTCTGGGAATTGTGTGTTTAAGGCATTAGTTTCTTTTCCATATAGGTACTTGAACAGATCTCTCAAGTTATCTAAGCAGAAACTTCTGAAGTGCCAGTGGGACATAATGAGCTGTCAAAATTACTGAACTTCTAGTTCTATAGCAGATGATGGAAGAAAGCTTTGCATATTTTGAAGAAGGAATCAGCAAAAAAATTACTAAATGAAACTTTGGACAAGCTTTAAGACCTCCGTATTTTTAAGTATGTTACAAGTAAAGAAGACTCCTCAGTTTTGGATAAACTTTCATTTTTCAATCTAATTAATTTTTTTATTAAAAATTCAGTGCCAAATTCCCACACAGTTTTTATTTTTGCCAACTAGATTTCTTAAGAATGAAAGAATCTGACTCATTACCCTCTAGGGAAATCTTCAGCAAAATTCAGTTTTTACTTGAGTCAAAAGCTTAACGTGTTCACCCAAATCATTCAGCTCAATACAGATTTGGTGTAGAAGCTTAGAAGGTTCATCAGCTTTGCCACTTCCCTAAAACACTTGTTCCCCTAACTTCTTTCTGACATACTGCCTCCAACTCCAAGCTTTAAAAAAAAATAATTAAAAAAATATTATTAGGAAAGGAATATAGATCTTACATTTCTATGTAATTTGATTTTTTCCCATTTTCCTTCACTCTGAAGACTACAGTGTCTGGAGAACAGCTGAATTCTGTGCAATTGCTTTTATATCGATAAAAGTATTTGCATCATTTTTGGTTTTATATTATCTAGGAGAACAAGGTGATTTGCAAAAGCTAAAAACATTGGGAGATGACTATACTTAAGGCAATTTAATACAATAACACCTGAAGTCTTAAGTGACTGATAGAATAAAAAAGAACTGTTAAAGTATAACAAACTATCCACTACTCATAAAGTTTCAGTAGTTTACATCACTTTCCCATGGGATTTTTTCAGTCATTTATAGTTCATTGCTTCATATGGCTACAGAATCCCTGCTGTGTTAAAAAATGCCAAATAAAATTATATCTCATTCACTGCTTTATGCTATACCTTCTTTTGTTCAGATCCAATTAGTGAAAGCTTGTTCTTCATTTATCATACTTTTAGCTGATTACATTAGGCATTACAATAGTTCTCTAGCTTTCCTTGACAATGTTTGCACCATCAGTGTTACATTTATGGTTGAGGAGGCTCTTTCATCTTAACCCTCTATTCCAATCAGTTCAGGGGGAAAAGTACATATGATTACTCTTGTTCAGCCAAAACTTTTTGCTTGTTTTCTCATCCCAAAAATAATTCCACCAGATGTTTTAATTAAAAAAAAATCCAAAATCTATTGGTCCTTCCCCATTTTACCTAACCAAGTGTAAAGAATTAGTGTTTTGCAAGCTGAACTCTGAAGTTTAAGAAAACAGCATTTCTAATAGTATACAATTTCTTTCTTCCACTTTCCCCAGAATAACAGATGTAATAAAACGTATTAGCCAGGATTTTCAAGACTCTAAAAACATCCATTATGACCTACTTTTCTGAATATACTCAGTACCACATGAATAAATGTATGCTCTTGAGGGCCTCAGTAGCCATTTTGTCAGGCTGTTTTCCCCAACCAACACAACAATCTTATTTCAGGACAGTTGCTAAAGCAGAAACAATAAGAAATAACTTGGGACACAATCTTTTTTCCCCACTTCACACCCCTTCCCACATCCACAAAGGTAAACATAATTCATTGCCATTTAATGTCCTTTACAGATCCCTGTAACTTTGCATTAATACACAAGCACCCAAAAGTCTGAAATCACCCAACTCCTTTTAAGTTTTGTTAACATTCCCTTCTCTATCACCTTACAATTTTAAGCTGTAGAAATTCTACAGAGCTTTGGCCATCTTTTAACTTAAGAGCACCAAACAGTATTTTGTTCTTTGTCTTTTCGTTCTTCAGGTTATTCGGCTCATGGCGGGTTGTTCAATTTTTGCCACATTCCCAATTTACAACTGCCCCTTCTGCTGCTTCCTGCTCACAACAGCTAAGTTATAATTTATTTATTTTTTTAAATTAAAATTCAATTCTACTGTTATGGTCTAGTTACTGGGTTTATATATTAATGAAAGGTATGTCAAAATTAATATTGCTCTATCAGCATATTGAAAACATTTGCCATGGTGCTCCACAGAAGCCAAGTCTGAAGAACAAGGAAAATAAAGTAGTTTAGTTGAAAGACTGCATGTATTTCAGCTACTCACACCACCACTTTTCAGGATTGTAAGCTCCACAAGGATTTCTGAGAATTTAGAAGTTTAAAAAAATGAAAAGAGTTGAATATTCAACAAAAAAAAATCCAAAATTAAGTTCTAGCATAAGATTATTCAACAGTGAGTCTTCCAGTACCCTTATTCAAAGGCCAACAATGATTTTGAGACTATGTATACCATTCCTACCCGTGCACCACTAAAAATGACCACTTGGGTCATTTATGCATGTGACACTGCATAGGTAATAAAACAGAAGCTATCACTGAAGAGCCTGAATTGTTAGATAACCTCACGACTTTTTTTTTCCCTCTTAAATATTTTGAGCGCAATCAAGGAACACTGCTTCAGTTCAATTTCAGTTCTGTTTTCAGCCAGAATGACAGAAAGGTCTGCCTTCCTTTTTTAGTTATATTTGTAAAAATAAGTAAGTATTAAGAGTATCAGGCTATATTTCAGCAAGTAGCCACACCAGTCACAAATGATTAAATAATGGGCTATTAATACATCTCAAAAGCTACTCTAACTTCTAAACAACAAGTTTATCTACTCTGCTAAATGTTATTTCTACATACTTTAATAAGAAAATATTTTTATAAACCATCCCTACCTACTTTAGTCACTTAAAATCAGGTGCCATTCTTTTCAGTAAAGAAACAACTTCAGAATGGGCAACTGGTTCAGTTGTGTAACTTCGTATTTATTTTTGCCTTTGGTTCAATGACCATCATCAGCAAGGTAGCTACCTGTAACATTCATTCTTTTGCAATACAAATCTTGAAGAAGTGAGGGATGCCTTGATTAATCCTGTCAAGCACGAAATCCAAAGGATATTCACAACTCTTTTGCAGCATCTTACTACTAAACAAACAAGTTTCTCCTAGCTACATGAGCACAGAGGTTCCATTAGCAGGTTGCTTCAGCTAACAAGTTAGATTTCAGTGTGTTTGACATTTTGCTACCCCTGGTGTAACTACAAAGGTAGCTGTTGATGGAACATGAACAAAACCAACACAGAACAAACATGGTCTGTTACTTTACAGCAAGTAACACTGTCAAAGAATCTGGCCTCTGGACTCATCTTTCAGGAGCATCCTGAAAGTCACATAGCCAGTCACACACATCGCTGCAATGGCCAGGTCATTCCCACAAACAATTAATAAATGGAGGTATCCACACCATTAAGACAGATGACATTAAACTACTTTGCAGTGCAAGCACCCAAGGTAGTAATTAAAGGATTTATAGTAGACATAAGTAACGTATATTATTAGACAAAAAAAAAAAAAAAAAAACACTTAGATTTAATACCACTACCCTATTTTAAGCATACCAAACAGTGTCTCAAGTAGCCTCTCTCTCATTTCCCATTAAATACTTGGAGCTTCTTCAATGCAGGCAGCTAATGCTTAACCTTGTAAAGATAAGGTTTGATTGGTCTTTATGTAAGGATCCAAAGAGCTAAGTAGACACTATTTCACCCTTGCAGCATTTGTTAAGAGTCTAATCTCTAGTCCAGGAACTCAAAATGTCAGTATCTCATTTAATATACTTAATGTTATCTTTACGAAGTGTTAAAGTATTTCTGAGACACCAGCTTGGATTTAATTTCTCTTATGAATCATTACAAATTAAAGACCTTACTCCTATTTTATAGCTACAACAGCACTGTAAATTGAAGCAAACTAGACGTATTTTGAATTTCATCTTCTTCGTGCAATTCTTACTCCTTTTCATAAGGTCATAAATTGTACTCTTTCCAGTCATTCTTATTCCCTCATTATGATCTTCAGTCTTGGTTTTTACTTGCTTCTTTCAGATTTTTTCATAGTCTCTATCTCATAGCAGAGTCCACACAATAAACAAAGCCATCCAGACACACTGGAGAGAAGACCAATTCATTTTCTCAAGTCTACTATGGACTGGTGAAAGATTGTTTTCTTTTTGTGAAAGAATGTTTTCTTTTTTTAGGCAGCTTTTTTAATCTATTTTCAGGATAAATTCATGCCAGTGAGCAATGCTGCACAGTGCTACTAAACAGCAAATCCATTTATCCTAACCACAGATACCATAATATTATATAAAATGGAATACAGGTATCCATCAGCATGCTTCAGGTTTACTACAGGAATCACAGACGATAAGGAGGGGTTTGTATACATATCCATATCCATGTAACCCCTGGCTTCCATAAGAATTAGTCATTATGTCCATTAAAAATTCATTTCACAATTCATTAAGCACCCACAAGCCACTCTACTCGCCTAGTTATGGCTACCAGTTAAAAACCAAACATATTCTTTAGTCACCTCAGAAAGAAATAATTACTTGGCATAGAAATCCAGCAGCAGGACATTTGTTCTGTCTCAGAAAACCCAGTTTGTCCCTTGCTCTACCTACAGTTTATTAATATTAAGTGAGCTGGTCATGCAGTAATAGAATCAAAAATAGACAAAAGTGCTTTCAAAGTACAGAACTCCCAACAGTCCTCACCTTCCACTTAACTCTGAAAACACCTAAGTTCTAACCATTTCCATGGGTTCCATCAATTATTCTTCAGTTTTTCCATGTTGAACAACACACCACCTATATTCACAAGTCATATCCTACATAAAATACAATTTTTTTCCTGATAACTTGTCTGAGGAACCTCTTCTATTTAATCATAGCACAGATTTTTACTGACTTCCAGGTTTCAGCAAACTACCCTGGGACATGAAGGTACCCCCAGTTCCTTTTCCTGTAGCAGCTCTTGCAGACAAAGAATAATACGATTTTCTCCCCAGACAACAAGAATCACAGAGGTTGGAAGGGACCTCTGAAGATCAAGTCCAAACCCCTGCTGCAGCAGGAACACACAGGGCACATCACACAGGAACACATCCAGACAGGTCTTGGAAGTCTCCAAAGAAGGAGACTCCACAACCTCTCTGGGCAGCCTGTTCCAGTGCTCTGTCACTCTCACAGTAAAGTTTTTCCTGATGATGAGGTGGAACTTCCTGTGTTGCAGCTCCATGCCATTTCCCCTCGTACTATCACAGAGCACCACTGAGAAGAGATTGGCCCACTCTTGACATGCACCCTTCAGATATTTATAGATATTAATAATGTCCCCTCTTAGTTTTCTCCAGACTAAGCAGCTCCAGGTCTCTTAGCCTTTCCTCATATGACAGATGTTCCAGGCCCTTAATCATCCTCGTAGCTCTGTTAGACTCTTTCCAGCATATTCCTGTCCCTCTTGAACTGAGGAGCCCAGAACTGGACACGATACTCCAGATGTGGTCATACAAGGGCAGAGTAGATGGGGAGAAGAACCTCCCTTGTCCTGCTGGCCACACTGTTGTTAATACAGCCCCAGATACTACTGGCTCTGTTAGCCACAAGGGTACATCACTGTTCCATGGCTAACCTGGTGTCCACCGGGACTCCAAGGCCCTTCTCCATGGGGCTACTTTCTAGCAGGTCAACCTCTAACCTGTATCGGTGCATGGTGTTTTTTCTCCCCAGGTGCAGGACTCTACACTTATTCTTGTTGAACCTCATTATGTTCCTCTTTGTCCAACTCTCCAGATCTCACTGAATGGCTGCATAGCCTTCAAGGGTATCAGCCAAACCTACCAGCTTCATATCATCACCAAACTTGCTGAAGATAGAGTCTATCTCTTCATCCACGTCACTGAAGATCTTCAATAAGACTGGGCCCACTACTGACCACTGGGAAACCCCACTAGTCACAGGCCTCCCACTGGACTCTTCACCATTGATCACAACCCTCTGGTTTAGCCAGTTCTCAATCCATCTCACTGCCCACTCTTCTAACTCACACTTCCTGAGCTTATCCACAAGGATGTTTTGGAAGACAAGTGTCAAAAGCCTTGCTAGTCAAGAAAGACACCATCCACTGCTCTCCCTGCATCTATCCACTCTGTCACACCACGACAGAAGGCTATCAGATTAGTCAAACATGATTTCCCCTAGGTGAATCCAGGCTGGCTACTCCTGATAACCTTCTTTTCTTCCATGTGCTTAGAGATGACCCCCAAAAT
Organism: Chaetura pelagica; assembly: GCF_000747805.2. Classification (NCBI taxonomy): domain Eukaryota; kingdom Metazoa; phylum Chordata; class Aves; order Apodiformes; family Apodidae; genus Chaetura; species Chaetura pelagica. Next base: position 11,137,119 of record NW_009953295.1, read on the forward strand.
GAGCTGCTCCACCATCTTTCCAGGGATAGAGGTGAGGCTGACCAGTCTGTGGTTACCCAGGTCCTGTTTCTTGCCCTTCTTGAAGGCTGGAGTGACATTAGCTTTCCTCCAGTCTTCAGGCACCTCTCCCATCTTCCAGGACTTTTCAAAGATGATGGAGAGAGGTTTAGTGACACCTTCTGCCAGCTCCCTCAGCACACACGGGTGCATCCCATCAGGGCCCACAGATTTGTAGATGTCCAGTTTCTTTAACTGATCTTTAACCCAATCTTCTTCAATCAAGATGAAGTCTTCCTCACTCCTGCCTTCTTCTGTAGTCTGGAAGGTTTGGGAATGCTGAGGGTTGGCCTCAGCAGTAAAGACCAAGGCAGGGAAAGCTTTAAGTAACTCCGCTTTCTCCGTATCCTCTGTCACCAGGGCACCCGCTTGATTCAGTGGTGAGCCCACATTTCCCCTCGTCTTTTACCTCTGATGTACTTGAAGAAGCCTTTCATGTTGTCCTTGGCTTCCATTGCCAGCTTTAATTCTAAGAAGGCCTTAGTTTTCCTTGTTGCATCCCAACATTCTCAACCACATTCTTGTATTCATCCCAAACGGTCAACCCCTTCTTCCATGATCTATAAACTTCCTTCTTCCACTTAAGTTTGTCCAGAAGTGGCCTGCTCAATCATGCAGGTCTCCTGGCTCTCTTACTTGATTTCTTATTCTACGGGACACTTCGATCTTGAGCTTGGATGAGGTGGTGCTTGAGTATTAAACAACTCTCTTGGGCCCCTTTTCCTTCCAGTTATTTTCCTATTCTTCTTAGTTGGATTTATCAGGTACAGAAACAATTTACACCAAGTTCTATAGTATTTCATCAGATCCACTTTTGTTATCTTTTTTGTGCATGTTAGCAAAACAGAATTTAGATTTTACTGCCACTCTTACACTTTGTGTACGTATCTACCAGGTGTGACCACCTAGCTTCATCCAGGGAAAAAACAAGGTAACATTTACATAAGGAGAATGCAGAAGAGCTCACACAAAACCATGCTAAATACTTTTCCAACCCTCCCTTGCCTCAGTATCTCACTTCCTTTCAAGCACAAAGATGCTTCAGAATTGCCAACATGCCTACCTTGTTGAATTATTAAGAATTCCATCTACTATTTAAATTCAAGTAGTACTTACAGCATTGGCATCAACATCACTGTGAATGGCAACTGTTTTAATCCCCATCTTCTTACACGTTTTGATGACCTACCATACAAAAAGTGACAATTGTCAATATGTAAAATAACAATATTTTTAAGAATTAACTACAAAAGAGAAAAAAAAAATAAGATCACATACTTACTCGGCATGCAATCTCTCCTCTGTTGGCAATAAGGAGTTTTTCAAAAGTCTGAAGGGAAAAGAACAATAAGAATCTTGAGAGATGAACAAAACACAAGTTTTTTCTCCCTCCAGAAACATGCATTCTTTTCTTCTCCACTTCCACTAAAACCCTGGTTTATACATGAGATCTTCTATTGAGAATCAACTGAGATCTTCTACTTTTAAAAGGATTCTGCTGATTCAAAAAATATTATATAAACAATATGCTATACCTAGCTAGCACACACAGAGAAGAGAAATATGTTGACTATTCAAACCAGTATTCCCTGGATCTCTTTACCAACTAACTATAACTCTACAGAGGCTCTAGAAGCCGGCCAAGTCCAGGGAAGAAACTTGCAGGCAAGTACAGAAGCCAATGCCTCTAACCAGCACAGATGACCTATAATACCATACTCTGTTATGTGACAGCTTTTAAAAACATTCCAATCATAAGGAGATGTGCCTCTCTACCTAGGGCACGGATGGTAAAAGAGCAACACTTCCACCTTGTACAAGCATGGTTGCTGGCTTGTACCAGCTTTGCCCCTCCTTGTAGCTGAGCCCCCCCAGCAGCAAATGGCAAAATCCTGCACTGCCATCATGATATTTTTACACTCTCAATACTAAATAGCAACAAGTTGCAACACAACAGCACACCAACTTTAGTACACCCTGGAAAATCATTGGAACATTTTACACTGGAGGGCACTTAATGCTGTCAGTATACCTTCAATACTCCCATCATGCCTGTAAGAAGTGGATAACAAGCTGTCAGATGTCACTAAACCTTACATCCTAGATGAAAACTTCCCATAAAGAAAGAATGGTGGAGGAACAGTGTTGCTCAGCATAAAAACCTCATTGCTGGGAGAAGGGGTTATTACTGTTACTGGCGCACTTTTGACACTGCACCTGCTTGGTTGCTCATATAGACTGCCAATGAAGGGGACAGTCCTGCTTTACACAATTCCCCCCACTGCTTTCCATGCATCAGACCTAGAAAGATGTAGCCTTGGAACACATCAGTTCACCACACTAATCAGTCCTACTCTGCCTCCCACATTCCAAATAAAAAAACAAAAACAAAAACAAAAAAACACACAGGATAGGGAACCAGCAGGATACACCCCTTCAGGGACAGCCTGCAGTTATATCAGATTAAGTTTATCAAACTATACCCCAAGACATTGAATAGCTATTCTCCCTCCCCTACACCAAACAGCCGTTTTTCACATGGACTGGGGGAAAGGAAGTATTGCCACTGCAACAATGAAACTGTTTGTTAGCCCCACAGTCCTGAATTAATCTGGTAAGGGGCAGACAGGTGTAAAAGGAGGGGAAGGAACACTGCAAAATCCCAATATGAACAGCTGAAATATATACTGTTTGCTCCCCTACTCCAAACAGGGATACCCAAGGTGCCCTTGACCAAATTTACTTCTTCAAAGCCAGGGCTGCGCTGGCATCACATGACCAGTTTAAAAATACTACCATTTGACAACAACATACAGAAATTGAGTGATAAAAACCCTCCAGGTAAGAGCTGCAGCAAGTTTATACGGTAAATTCAGCCAGACCTGCTGAGAAACACAAACCCACCAGGCAGGCACACCCACATCCCACGCAAAAGATGGATCTTAGGCATCCCTAAGCAAGGTCAGTTATCAGAGGAAAAATACTGCAAGAACACCATAGGAGGTAGCAATTTGTTTGCAGAGCTTTTTTAGCTGAGGTCCTGGTCTGAAACTCAGTGAAAAAACTGCAAGGTTTTCCACAGGCTCACACAGCTGTTTCTGAATATAAATTTCAGCATTCTAGGTACCTGAAGCCTTTTAGGCATACAGACTTGAGGGAGAGTAAAAACGCTCTCAATTACTTGGCATTGAAGAGTTTAACAACTCAAATACTTTGTCAGCTTAGGTTTTGGTATGTAAAAGTTGTTTTACAAATCAAGTATGGTCACAATGCAAAACAAGACTCTCAGTATCAAGATTTTAAGAATACGTGACATTCATTTTCATTTTCTAACCCTGCAATAAAGACACAAACAGGAAGAGACTGGACTCTTGCTGCTGCTGCTGTTAAACACAAGCCTCAAATCCAGCACATAAAAAACTCAACAAAAAACAGATACTGCAGCATTTGTTATTTCCACTAATTGGCTTTAAAAGGTCTGATACAAAAGTCTTGGCATTAAAAAGACAGTGGAAGGGACAGGAAAGGGAAAAAATAGAAATAAGCTTAAACTATCTGTAGTAGCCACTGGTTAGAATGACATAGCTCCTAGTTAAGAGACAATTACATTGTCTAAACATAACTATGCCTTTAGAAAAGGAAGGGGATCTTGATTAAGAAGCAAGAACCATAAGAATACCAGTTTCTTCAGAAGACTTCTTTTTAAGCCACAGTTCTAGATACATCCTGTTCTTTAATACTACTTCACTAACCGTTCATTGAGTCTACGCCAATATATAAGAACAAGCCTATCCATCCAGAACTGTCAGCATTCTTGCCCTTCCATACCAGCTTACCTTCAGCCACATTATTTTTCCAAGCATGTTACTTTAGAGGCCATGCCAAGACAATCTCCCACAAGAAAAGTTTTTCTTGGCTAGTAACTGTAAATGGAGATTGCTACTGCACAAGTCCCAAGAGAAGGAATTCTTATTTTCTGCAGGCCTTGAAAGTCCATCTTTAGCCAAACTCCACAGTTCTCACCCCCATGTCAGATCATTTAACTGCTGCCACTCTTGCATACTTTTGTTTCTATGAAACGTTTTTGGCTAGTCTAGCTCCCAGATGTTTTAACAGGTCTATACCTCCCACACCATGCAAAATATTAATAGCTGTTTCGTAACTGTAACATGTTCAGGCCAGGACTTTACTTTCCAAGCTCATAATCACTAAGCCAACCATTTAAGGTATGCACTTGTAGTATTCAATCTTGAAAAGTAAATTGCAAATGCAACTTCCTTTTTGCTTTAAAAAAGGAAGAAAAGCACTTTATTAAACCAGTGATTGTACAGAGGTTACACTAGGAGAACTGCTGTTGTCAGTAGCAACACAGGGGAGAGGATAGCTTTAAAAGTCAAATGTCAGTGGTACAGTAAATTGTTAGAGAAAACATGCACCATACTGCTTACCTTTTCATTTGGATCATACACAGCAGAATACAGTCTATGTGAAGTTATAAGGCACCATCTCAAACGCAGTGTTTCACACTACAGAAGAAAAAGGAAATCAGAAGTTTTTTCCTGCTACAGTATTCCAGTAAGATAAAAACAGTTCATATACTGACATCTTGAGGAAACATTTCCATATCCTTTCATTCCCCCACCAAGTGGATGAAAGCTTAAAGATCTGCTCTCCCTCAAGGACACACCCAACTAACAGTAACTACAAACAATTCAGAAGCTCTAGATACAAAGTCATTAGCTTAGGTATAAATTATTTCTAATAAGCTCTCCACCATAACATCTTTCCATCTTGTTCCAAGAAACACCTACCAAGAAGTTCTCAGAAGAGCATGCGTGTGTGTGTATGTACTTGGGATGAGGAGAGGTCTTTGATGCTAAGGAGCTGTTGAGAATGGAGTGGGTAACGAACTGGGCCAGTATAGACAGCAAAAGCAGAACAGACTTTATATGCTAGTTCAGCTTCCAATCTTCCCCACCACAACCCCTGACAGAGGAAAGAGGTATTTTTCTCCTTTTCTCTGAGACTTCTGCTCTGAACCAGCTTTTAGAAAGCCTTAGCTCCTCTAGTTTAACAATTTTGCATGTGTCAGGAAAGGAAGCACACATGTAGTATTTCAAAGAGAAGGACAAACCATACAGCAAATTTGAAAGTGCACTAAGAGGGAGATGTAGGGAGGTACTTCTCAAATCATGTCACAAAATAATAGCAGCTACAGTTAAAGAAAAATAATCAGACAAATGACCCCACACCAAAGTCACATCAACAGAGATGCAGACTTGGGGAAAACTACACTTGCTCACCCAAACAGAACCAAACAGTCAAAAACCTTAATACCAACAACTGTTTAATAGAAAGCACAAAACAGCTATGACTGACAACTGCCAGAACTCAGAATCTGTCAATGCCGTCAGAAAGATATTTTTTTTTCCAGAAGTTGCAGAAATTTAAGTAAGATGGCTAGTAGAAAGCAAAGGCTCTCCTGTGAGAAAAGACTGAAAATGAAAACTGACTACATCAGAAAGGAGATTAAAAACACTGAGGAAGTACATGTTCATATAAAGAAGTTCCTTACATAATTCAGTTGCTCCTTCCCCAACATTAGTTAACACAATTTTATCAATTTTTACATTATCTGAATTTTACTGTAAGCTCACAGTGGCTCTGAAATACCATTGGCTGGCAGTAATTGGAATGAGAATGCTCCATACAAAGCCCTCTAGCCTTATCTAGCTTGAAGATACTTTTCATGTTGCACCATAGAAAGCAGAAACTGGCCCAGGAGTGTGCAGGGGACTACATTTGTAATGTAGCTGATATTACAACGTTATAAGGGAAAAAATATATTTCAGCACAAGTCCTGTAATACAGAACTAAAGGAAGCCTTAGAGCACACTACCTCATGCCAGCTCAGACCAAGCTTCATAAGTAGAAAGCTGCTACAGCTTCACAAAGGAGTAAGATCCCAGTCACTAGTGGCAGACATAACTTACACTGTCCCAGGTAATCAAGATAAACTTAATTATTCTGGAACTAAAAAGGTCAGTGGAAAGCAACTGTTCCAGCCTGTTTCACACACTGGGTTCTCTGGGTTCTCTTCCATTCAGTTGTTTTGGTGGGTGTTTTTGTTTCTTTTTTTTTTTACTTCACTCCAAAAAGAAAATCCAGAATAACAACCTGAAATGCAAGTTATTTTCTGTGCTAGAGTCAAAACCACCAATTTTTTTATATTTTTTTTTTCCGCATGGGCATATTATTCTTGATCTGAGGATAAGCTAGTACAAGCTGTTTCAGACATTAAAGGGGGAAGATACAGTTAAGGACTGAATTTTGCCAGCTGGTCATTACCCCCAGCCTACAGCAGGAGTGTTACACCTTCAGTGACTGTATTGCTATCTAGATCCTGTCGCAGGGAGGAACAAGGACAGCTATAGCAGAAGCAGCAGAGTATACCCTCCTGCTCCAGAGTACACTCAGTCAAGCAGATTAAGCCCCTCTCCTCTCAAACGCTATTGCCAGACATGCTTGTGGCACCACAAATATTCTGAAGAAGGTCACACAGGGGACACCAAAAACTCTCCACCAAGTTAATATTATTCATTGAAGAATGTGCCTCTTAAGGGTCAGTAGGGCTAATCCAAACACTTGCTATTTGCTGGGTGGGGAAAGGCAGAGGGGGTAAGGGAGGAAAAGTTTCTAAACTTTATTGTAAACACATTTTATGCAAAGCTAGTTTTGAATGCATATAAGAAGCCAGAAAAGTTATGCCACAGGTAGAAACTAGAAGGAAAGGCTATGATGGGAAAACTAGTTAGCATTAAGTTTCAGAATCTTAGCCATGGGCTGTCTTGAAAAAAAAGCTCTGTTCAAACTTTTTATACAGAAGAAGTAAAATTACCAAGCATTTAAAACCATGGAAAAGCATTAAACCACTCAGCTGTTTTTACACTATAGAATTGGACTGATTTCGCATAAAATATTTTAACAGCCTAAACTAATGGAAAAAATATATTTCAGCACAAGTCCTGTAATACAGAACTAAAGGAAGCCTTAGAGCACACTACCTCATGCCAGCTCAGACCAAGCTTCATAAGTAGAAAGCTGCTACAGCTTCACAAAGGAGTAAGATCCCAGTCACTAGTGGCAGACATAACTTACACTGTCCCAGGTAATCAAGATAAACTTAATTATTCTGGAACTAAAAAGGTCAGTGGAAAGCAACTGTTCCAGCCTGTTTCACACACTGGGTTCTCTGGGTTCTCTTCCATTCAGTTGTTTTGGTGGGTGTTTTTGTTTCTTTTTTTTTTTACTTCACTCCAAAAAGAAAATCCAGAATAACAACCTGAAATGCAAGTTATTTTCTGTGCTAGAGTCAAAACCACCAATTTTTTTATATTTTTTTTTTCCGCATGGGCATATTATTCTTGATCTGAGGATAAGACAGTACAAGCTGTTTCAGACATTAAAGGGGGAAGATACAGTTAAGGACTGAATTTTGCCAGCTGGTCATTACCCCCAGCCTACAGCAGGAGTGTTACACCTTCAGTGACTGTATTGCTATCTAGATCCTGTCGCAGGGAGGAACAAGGACAGCTATAGCAGAAGCAGCAGAGTATACCCTCCTGCTCCAGAGTACACTCAGTCAAGCAGATTAAGCCCCTCTCCTCTCAAACGCTATTGCCAGACATGCTTGTGGCACCACAAATATTCTGAAGAAGGTCACACAGGGGACACCAAAAACTCTCCACCAAGTTAATATTATTCATTGAAGAATGTGCCTCTTAAGGGTCAGTAGGGCTAATCCAAACACTTGCTATTTGCTGGGTGGGGAAAGGCAGAGGGGGTAAGGGAGGAAAAGTTTCTAAACTTTATTGTAAACACATTTTATGCAAAGCTAGTTTTGAATGCATATAAGAAGCCAGAAAAGTTATGCCACAGGTAGAAACTAGAAGGAAAGGCTATGATGGGAAAACTAGTTAGCATTAAGTTTCAGAATCTTAGCCATGGGCTGTCTTGAAAAAAAAGCTCTGTTCAAACTTTTTATACAGAAGAAGTAAAATTACCAAGCATTTAAAACCATGGAAAAGCATTAAACCACTCAGCTGTTTTTACACTATAGAATTGGACTGATTTCGCATAAAATATTTTAACAGCCTAAACTAATTATACATCTATGTTTAGAAACTTAATTACTTCCTCCCGCACACAGGCACACAAATCACTTAAGAGAACTGGGTTCAGCCCTGATTTCAATATATGTGGGATAATTTCATAAAACAAACATACTACTCAACTCAAATACAAAATTCCAACTCCAAGTCACATCTTCGGAAATAAGAGGTTGTAGAGTTTTTTATGTATTTGCATCTATAAACACTAAGGTGTTAAGAACTTGCTTTATCAAGAATCCACTTCAAGAAAAGTCTCTTTAGTGGTCTGCTCGAGTCACTATGAGTGATTGAGTAACAAAACAGACATTTTGTATATAGTAAATGATTAGGGCCACAACTGCTAAATTGGCATCTCCAAATCAACAGCTACTCAAGTGTTACCCACCCTCCTGGACTCCCAGGCTCCTGCTATAGGTAGGCTCCATAAAAGCTACACCAAAACTTGCAAAGAACTCACAAACCACCAACCAAACCAATCTAACTCTCAAGCTAAATTCTTAATTGGTTGCTTCCCAAAAACCACACGTGCTCCAGATATTATATCTTACATAAAAATTTCCTCAGAACAGAGCTCAGCTTCATCTAGTGACATTTTTATATCTTCCAAAATCAGGAAAGAGCAGTAGAGTCATGAGGTATATAACCTTCCTTGTCATGTCTTGTTACTTGAAGTTGATAATGCTCTTGACTCCTGAAAACCCAAGAACACAGACAATTCCATTTATCAGAGCTCAATCTTGGACTTCCGAGTTTGGCTTGAGATTTCCCTACCTCTACCGAAACCTCGAAAAAGTACTGTATTTTGGAAGAGCATGCTACTTTATCTATTAATCGCACAGCAGCCAAACTGAGCTCAAATCTGAACAGCTTTATAAAATTAACTTTATATAAATCAGACTACACAGTAAGTTGTAGAATAGGATGCTCAACACACACTGCTACTTCAAGGACTAACAGAAGCCTAGGCTCTTTTAACCCCAGGGATCCAGTGCAGCCCTAGGAAATCTCTTCAGCTGTTTTAAGGACACAGCACACAACAGCAACACAGAAAATTCACTTTTGTTTTAAAGATTTCTTACATATGTGTTTCGAGGTCTATACGTCCCTCACCAAGGAAAGAAGCTGCCCTATCTTGCTGGTTACTTCCAAGCAGAAAGAGATCTTGGTGTTGAAATGGAGATGCAGAGTTCCAGATTTCAGGCAGAAAAAGCATCATATAGCAAAATTTGCTTTAAGAAGGCTAATATGGGAAGGAACATATATTTTAGTATCACTAGAAAATACAATAAGCAATGCCCAGCAGTAACAGAGTAGCATACTTATTTTCTCCAGCCATAAATTCTGCTGCTTCCTTCTGTCTTCCACTAGCAATCCTGCTAAGATTTCTGTCCCAACATTTTCAGAGATTCAAGCTGAAGACACCACAAGAGTAACCTCTTTATATTTAAAGAATATTTTCCTATTACCTCTCAGCATTTCTGTGTAATTATAAACATGAAAAAGTAAATTTTCCCATATTTCAATTACACAGGAACTTCAGCTGTCTGCAAAGATTTTAATCTATAAGGCTGAAAATGTAGCTTATTAATACAAGATTGTACAAATACTGTAAAGAAAAGCAAACATAACACTTCTGGGCTTCCCCCGCCCCGCCAATGATGCACTTTCCCTTCCTTTGTATCCTCTAAGACAGCACTGAACAGCCAAGCACTTGTAACTGAAAGCAGATCCTCCTGAAGCCAAATGCAAACAAAGATGTGATACAATGTTCTGTAAAGTGTGCTGCACTACACAATAGACCTTTCACTCTTACCAGGTTTGAATTACCAACCACTGGTAAGCAGGACAAGAGAAAAGTAATTTTTCGTACTTGCCAACACAGCATACAAACTACAAGGATCCACCTAAGGCTATATTCTTAAACTAAATCATTTCTACAAGTTACCCTCTCCCTTGTGCCAATCCTAAAATTTTCTATAGCGAACCAGACCAAGGAATACATTCAGCTGAAAAGATACTCACAAGGAGTAGGAAAAATACATTCTCAGCCAGATTTCAGGCCAGCTTATCCACTTAGATATTCAAGCAGCAGTGCTGGCACAGGTTGGAGGGAGACAGAAGCCAAAAAGAAACAGCCCACAATCAAGACCCAGCAGCTGCAGAAAGTTGGAACAGTTTCTTACAGCAGCAGCTTGAACAACTCCAGTTAAGCCAGTTCCTGTGAAACATACCACACCACTACTGTGCAGGAACCAACAACGCAAGTTTGGGACAGACAAGAAAATTAAAGCACACAAATAGTGTTTCAGAACAACACTGACTTTTTACTCCTTGTATACTTTAATAACCTTTAACTTTTTCTCCCAGAATGAGTATTTGCCCGTAGTAGATGGCACCACATGCTTTGCTCACAGAATCCAAACAGCAGCTCCTGGGGGCAAAGAGAAAACCCAGAGTCTCTACCTACAGTATGCTTTTAACATGCTTGTCGGTACTAAAATCTGTAGTTTATATACTAGAAGCAATCGCTGAACTCCACAAGTTCAGGTCTAGTTTATCTTCACAGGCTAGTGACCATTTTAATCTCCTTTCCTTAACAGCAGGTGATACCAATCTTGCTATCCCATCAGACTAATGCTTCTCCTCTCCAACAAGGAGTAAAACATTTCCCTGGAATAACAGCATGCTAAAAATAGCATCACAGGAGAGAGAAAGGAGCTCCTACTGTACAGATACTGCCCACAAGTTTAAAAAAGCAGGTGCATGGATAACATATGAGGGCACAGATGGCAGATAAATTTTTTCCTATTTCAGTGATTAGAAAACAGATCTGATAAAAATCTACGTCAACAGCTGATGTCATGATGTATTTAGCACTTTTTTCTAAATGATTTTAAATATTCTGAGAGAGCTGTCAGACGAGTTTCAAGATTGAAATACCAAAAACCATGTCTCCTCCACATTCTGTAACTACAGCCTTCTTTTCAACATCAGAGCTTCTCCCGGCTCCAGAAGCGCAAAGCGCCGAGAAAGAAATTGTTATATTCTAAACAGAACCAGTTCTGTATAAAAGCTATAAAACAGAATGGCTAAGAAACACTGCAATTAGCAGAATCCCCAGCTCAATGGTTTTGCACTGTCCTTTCTCAGGTACTTTATCAACGCCTGCATGAGAGGGGCAAAAGAAGTTATGGACAACTCATCAGCTACTAGCCCTTGTAAAAAATAAGCACCCCAAGCAGATTAAACCTTGAAGACATAAATTATATTATTTGCTTACGTTAGCAAAATACAAAAGAAGCTATGAAAGTAAGTCCTGTGCAAAATAATGTGATTGAGTCTTTTCCAATATACTGATGTCTTAAAAGTGACTTTCACACACAGGTATTAAGGGCTAAAGATAATTTACCTAAGTCACAAGTGCTATTGAGTACCTATAAAACCATTTTGTTTTACAAAGTGCCACCAGTGTACTATTTCTGTGTTTACACTGACACAGTCAGACCACAGTCTTGAGATGTCAGAAGGAAGAAGACAAAGTAGGCCTTTCACAGGGAGGCTCCAAAGGACTGACATCAAAGTCTTTGGGCTATTAAGTGAGAAAAACAGAAATCTTCCATATATATACACTCACATGCATATATAATGGCTACCAAAAATAAAGTCTTCAAACAGCACAAGCCCTCTGCTAATTTCAAATCACTGTCTCAAATAATTCTTCACTTTTCAAGAAAAATCTCTCACAGCAAAACTGGCTCGTGATGCGTATTTCCTGCAAAAAAACAAAAACACCTGGGTAAAGCACATCCTTTTTTGCCTCTGCAGTCCCCTCTCAAAGTCCCCTCAACAAAAATCACCTCTTTTATGTAATCCCTAAAGGCATGCAAGGAGTTCTTTATGGTATTGTTATGGAGTTACATTTCTAGAGAGAAACCCACACCCTCAGCAGTACACAGAGCAAAAATTTTCTTCGAGTCAATCCTCTCTTCTCCACTAAAATACACAAGCAAGCCTCCAGAAAAAAAAAAAAAAATATATATATATATATAAAATCTTCCTATTGTAAGCAATTAAGAGGTATTTTGCACCACTTTTCCTATACACGAACTAGTTAGTGTCACTCAGCTGTTACATGACACTGTGAACACACTGCTTGCTCTTATCATAAATCACCTTTCTTTTCAAGCAATCTGTAGAATTACTAGAGAAGAAAACAGCAACTGTCTCAGTTAAGTTACTCCACAGTCAAAGGAATAAAGCTTTGCAGAAGTTTAAAGTCTTCACCAAAAGCACTACTGTAGTTCTGCAATGAATTGATTTCATTTTCATGAAAAGCAAGTATAAAAGAAAATAAAAAATCACAGTAAAGCTTTAAGTGACAGCTGAAAGGTTCCTAAGTAACTGGGGGAAAGGAGAAGGGGGAAGAGACAGAACAGTTTCACAAAACAGCAGCCTTTTCCTACGAGCTTTTTACTGCCAAAAATAGCACAAAACCACAGTGTTCCCCCGAGTTTTGACAAGCTCCCGCTTCACAGACGGAGGGACAGCAGCAAGACAGCGGGTAGCACGCAGCCCTCCCCGGCAGCGGAAAATCAACTCAAAAAGGAAAAACAGACGCACACATGGAACCCAAGCAGCGACCCCCGGCAGCGCAGGGGAAGGACACAGCCCGGAGCGCTCCCCTGGACGCCGCACTCCCTCAGCAACCACACCAGGCACAGCTTTTCACCGCCTCGGGACAACCCGGGCCTGCCCGGCAGCGCCCACGGAGCAGCCGCTCCCCCCGCCCCCCCG
>NW_009953295.1:11150796-11172168 GCF_000747805.2 Chaetura pelagica
CCCGTCCCTCTCCCGCCCCGCCTGCCCGTCCCGCACCCGCGCTGCCTGCCTTGGTTGCCTGGTTGTCTCGGTGTGCGGGGCCGGGAGGAGGGCGCGCAGCCCCGCAGCGCTGTGTGCGGGAGCTGCGGCAGAGCCCGGGACGCGGCATGGGGGAGAGGGGTGGGTGCCGCTCCCTGCCCGCTGCTCGCCTGGGGCTTTCTGCTGCGGGTATCCTGGATCTCAGCTGGGCAAGGTGACAGAGCGGTGCCCAACCCCCGGATAAATTGTCATAAATCCCGATAAACACGTTGAAAAGAGTTTTACCGTGAGGGTGGTGCCTGCTGAGCATCCCTGGCACCATCTGGGACTTCTGCTGAAACACAACGGAGGGTACAAAGTGCCCCACGACACTGATGTGTGGGAAAGATGTGATGTTCAAGGTGTTCAAATCATTGTTCATAAGGCAAAGGAACAACAGGGTTTTTTTCTTCAAATAGCATTATTAAAGCAATGGTGAGGTGGGAAAGGGGGGATAAACCTCTCTCTCCTCGCTACAGCAGCAGAGCAAGACTGCTGGTTCTGAAGCTGGCAGACAATTATTCTTAGAAATATTCCTGAGAAAGGGAGTGCCACAGGCGGTTTGCAAGGCACCGAAGACATGCTTTGCCACAAGATAGCACTAGGGGTAGAAGAGCAAAAAAGTGACATCCCCAGGGAAGATGTGCACAAGCAATGTATTCAATTACATTGGGAATAAATCCCCCAGACTTCAGACACAAGCTAGGTCCTTGGCCAGGGCGAGAGGACATTTCCTGTACAGTCAGATGATTGTTAGAGGGGTTTTACCAGAGTTCATCACTCCCTCAGCTCACAGATTACATCAACCCATGTTTATCTCATACTGCTGTAGTCCTCAGTAAACAGTATTATTGGTCCCATACTGAAATGAGTGCTGTTCAGTATCTTTATTAACAACATAGTGGGATTGAGCACACACTGCAGATGAGGCCAAGATGTGTGGTCCAGTTGACACGCCTGAAGGATGGAATGTCATCCAGAGGGACCTTGACAAGCTTGAATGATGGGCCTATGCCAACCTCATGAAGTTCAATAAGGCCAAGTGCAAGGTCCTATACCTGAGGCAGGGCAATTGCAAGCACAAACACAGGCTGGGCAGAGAATGGCTTGAGAACAGCCTCAAGGAAATGGACTTGGGCGTGTTGGTTGATAAGAAGCTCCACATGACCCAGCAATGTGCGCTTGCAGCCCAGAAAGCCACATGTGTCCTGAGCTGCATCAACAGAAGCGTGGCCAGCAGGTCAAGGGAGGGGATTCTCCCCCTCTGCTCTTGTGAGACCCCACCTGGAGTACTGTGTCCAGTTCTGGAGCCCCCAGCACAGAAAGGACACAGAGCTGTTGATACTAATACGACAAGGGCCATGAAGATCATCAGAGGGCTGGAGCACCTCTTCTACAAACACAGGCTGAGAGAGTTGGGTTGTTCAGCCTGCAGAACAGAAGGCGCCAAGGAGACCTTATTGCTGCCTTTCAATACTTAAAGGGGGTTTATAAGACAGGTGGGGACAAACATAGGGCCTGTAGCAACAGCACAAGGCTCAATGGTTTTAAACTAAAAGAGGGTAGATTCGGACTAGATATAAGGAAGACATTTTTTACAGCGAGGCTGGTAAGACACACTGGGACAGATTGCCCAGGGAGGTGGTACATGCCCCATCCCTGGAAACATTCAAGGTCAGGTTGGATGTGGCTCCAAGCAACCTGAACTAGATGTTCAGCTGAAGATGTCCCTGCTCATTGCAGGCCAGTTAGACAAGATGACCTTTAAATGTCTCTTCCAACCCAAACCGTTCCATGATTCTGTGATTCTAAATTCTCTCAGGCTCCGAGTAAATTCATATCCTGCAGCAAGAACCAGCATGTCCCAGAATGACTGGCATATTCCCATGCCACAGGGAGGCCCAAGGGATGAGAAAAACTGCTGGACAAACAATTTAATCCAAATGTGAGCTTGGAGTTACCTTCATGGGACTCACACTGCATGGTCTGCTCAGTGGAACATAGATTCCTACTTGCATTTACATGTAATATTGAAAAGTCCGGCCTAGTTTTATTATTTTTGACATCACTTTTCTAACTTCTTTTATCAGTACTTGTGTTCAAAGTGAAATGAGTGAAAGCTGTGACAACAGAAGGGAGAACACTAGGCTCATCTCTGAGGCATGCTGACAGCATGGAAAATGACTTCTCCCTTTCCTCTCAAGTGAGCAGCAGAAATAAAATTAGCATTTGGTCACCTCTGTTGCATGTCCATGCATTTATGCTGCCGTACTAACAGTCCCTACCCCAACTGCACAGGTGGAAACAATGCAAGAAACCTGTTCTTAATATGTCTGAAGGAGGTCACCATGTTTGCAATTGATACTCAACAAGCAGAAACCACAGATTTTATTTTATTTTTTTAGTACAGATGGAAATCTTGAAAGTAAAAGAGACCAAGAGCAGAAGGGAGGTACAGACTGCATTGTCCTTCACCACAGGCTCTGTGTTACATATATTAGATGCCCAGAGATACACACCACAACATGATGTTATTGCATTAGAACAATATCCTGAGGCATTTGACGTCAGTTCCTCCTGCATGCATAAAGCAAACAGTCCCATGGCATCACCAGGGTGTTTTCTTTTCCTCTACAGAAGAGGTTCTGTTTGCAGGCCCCGTTTGAGGGATCTACAGCCACCTACAGAGGCACATCAAAGGAGGCCCCCCACCGCTGCAAAGGGAAACTGGCTGAGATTACACAGAGACAACACAGCAAAGAGAAACTCTGCAGCCAGCTGGGTGCATAAAGAGCTGGATACAGTGAGAAACAGCCAAACGCAAGCCCCTTTCCAAGTGAAGCTAAGGCTCCTCGTATACAGAGGGAACTGGGAAAACACCTCAGGAATGCTAATCTTTTTCTGTTGGCACATTAAGTTTTCTACTTTTAGTATTATTTGATTTTGACAGACAGATTTTACTAATGGTCTTTTTGCCTATTCTATATTGAATAAGGTACTATACATGAAACAGAAAATTTTGTTTCTGTAAGAAGAGGAAGGTAGCTAATGGATCAGGCTTATACATAGCTATTACTGAACATTCCAAAAAAACAAAGAGAAGTTAACATACATCACCATTGCTACAGAAATTGTAGATACACAAAAATGCAATTGCAAAAATAAAGTCTCTAGAATAATTAAAGCATATATGAGTTTGGGTAAAAATAAAGGCCCTAGTTCTGCATGTCCATGAGCACATTTGTAATGCCATAGTTCTCAATATAAGCTCCTGTCTCAGTTACTAAAGCTATTAACATGCATAAAGTTAAGCAGGTTTATAAGAGACTGGAATACTGGGCAGCTTAACCTCTCATTGTTTTGAAGGGATCCTGGAGAACTCCATCTTTCAACGCTGAGAATTTCCCCAGTCCCTTCTTTACAGCAGAAAGTTACCTTCATCTTGTAACGTAACTCCAAATTTAGACAGGAATTGTAAGTTGTATCATCACCTAGCTTTTAGGCTGTAACCCAGGGAGAAAACTGGAGTAATTGTAATCCTTCTGCCTTTATCTAATAAGGAATATATTGTACCAGGTTTATAAAACATGAAATGTATTATGCACAAAAGCCTGTGACTGAAGAACTCAAAGCTAGAAAATCTCTTTGAAGTATCTGTTATATATTCTGTAAACAGCCTTTGCTTCTATCAGCATTCTGCTCAACACACAGTGAGAGACAGAAATGCAGCCTTAGAGTCAGCCAAGTCAATATCTCTCTATATCTCTCTGCTAAATATCTACAGAAAAATCTTGGCTGTGAGGAGAAGTTGTTCATGCCAGATTTACCTAAGATTGTCCAGAGTTGGAGGCCAAGGAGTTGCCAGGCACCCCAAAAAAGCCCCAAAGCCCAAACACAGATCCTGGTGAGCCAGGATGGGGTGCAAACTACCAGCTCCCTACTGGTCTGGGGCACCTTGATTTCAACCCCTTGCCCAGCTGCCCAGGCTTTTGGGTTTGTTGTGGCTCCTCTGGGATAGCAGGAACACCATTCCTGTCCTAAGGCTCATCAGGGCTGACCCTACCACACACACACAAACATCCTTCAGAGGTGGCCTCAGGGGTGTTTTGAAGCCTGTGCATGCCACATGGCCTCTGTTTCTCCTGTAGCATGAATCCCCCAGTCAGCATCACTCACCTTCCCCAGCCATCAGGTCTCCTCAAGAAAGTCTTGAACCTCCCTGCCCTCAGGAGCTCTGCCAGGGATAACTGAAGCACTCCTTGCCTATTCTTGACCTCGTCCTCTGCCTGAATTAAAGGGTGTCTTAATCCCCAGTCCAGGTTAGCTTGATCTCAGGCACTGTGATCCTTTGGCCCCCCGGGACAACCTGGCTCTCTGCAACTACATAGCCTTCGAGCCTGCTTTGGGACAGCCTGGATCACCCCAGCTGCTGGGACTGCTCAGGGAGGGCTTGAAATCCCCAGACCCCTGTGGTTTCTCACAAGCACCACCTCAGCCCCTCAGACCACCTGCTTTCAGTGCTCCCCAGTGCAGAGCAATTCCTCTCCCCAGCTTCCAAGGCTGCTCAGAGACATCCTGAACCTCTGGACTCATGGATGCCTCAGTCCGCATCCTGGGGATGCCTGCTCTGAAATACCTTGATTTCACCCCTGCCCGGCCATATGGGCTCCACCAGTGAGGCTGCTTTCCCCTCCTCAGCTGGCCTCTAGGGTAGCTTCACACCTCTCCAGCCTTTGGGGTCTCCTTAGTGCAGGTCTGAGCATTCACCCACCAGAATATGACCTCAAGAGTGATTTGATCCTTTTCCCACCTTCTAAGTCTTCTCTAGGCTGCCCTGTTTTCAGCCCCCAAGCCCTGCTCCCAGCCAAGGGACTGTTCAGGGATGGCTTGATTGTCCTGCTGTTGCCCAGCTTCACCAACAGCTTCAGCCTCATCCCAGCCTCCTGCTGTTGGTCAGCCCAAATCCCCACCTTTCACCAGCCATCCAGAGCTCTTTGAAGGCAACCTGAACTATTCCCACCACCCCAGAGAAGTTCCAGAACCCAGGCAGGGATATCTCAGGGAGCCCTTAGCACCAGGGAATAGTCCTACAGGATCTGGACAGGGTGAGCAGTCCTGAGTGCTAGAATCCACTGACAGTCCCGGGCTGTTGAGGACAAGGTGATGACTCAGCTGTAGGTCTGTCCCAGGACTCCAGTCAAGGGGAGCATCAAGAGACAGGACTGGAGACAAAGCTATGACAGTAGACCAAGGTCCAGCCAGGAGACAGGAACAGAGATAGGACTGGAGAGCAGTATTAACTCCAATAATATAGCTTAAAGCAAGACTGAAATGTCAGGCCTAAGCTTAAATGGCCAGAGAATGTGGGCAGGTAGAGGCCCCAGGTGAGGCTGGTCAGACCCATTAAGGTCAGTCAATGCACTCAGTGCCCCAACACCCTGGCAAATTTGCTCACTGCAACACAGGTCTGACTGGGGAAACATGCAGGAGCTCCCATGTTAGCAGAGAGAGCCCCTTTGCCTTCAGGACCATGCCTGGCTTCCTCCAGTTTGACGATTTGGGTAAAATACAAGCTTTAACTTTTTTGCATCCTCAGGACATTGGAAGTCTGTTGACACAAGCATGATGTAAAAACTAAGAGTTAAGCAACATCTGCCCTGGAGCTCACTGGAGTCCACACAGAGTCTGTGGCATGGAAGGTGGGCAAAGGCTGGGAAGCAGAGCGACTTGAAGAGCATCTCAAGCAGATCCTGAGATGCAGCCCTAAATGGCAGTAGTTATCCAGGAGGGCATGGGCACATTTCAGGAAGGCATCACACTCGGATGTGATGAGGTGATGCTGCCTAATGAAGTTTCTTATGAGATTAGCACAGGAATCCCAACTGCTTTGACACCACCAAGTGATGTCTCTGTGGGAATTGTGTTTTTCCTGTGATTTCATGGACTGACAGGTTCTACATGAGTGCATCAAAGTGGCAGAGATCCAGACAACTGGAGAGATTTCTTCAAGGAGGAAAGGGATGAGTATGTGAAATTCACAGAGAGAGTGCAAGAAGAATCCAAAATACATTCCTGTGTAGCTTGGAGGCGAACAACAGAAAGAATTTATTTACCAAAATAGTGGTTGGACAGTGGAACAGGCTGACCAGGGAGGTGGTGGATTCACCATCACTGGAAGTATTTAAAAGAAGTGTAGATATAGTGCTTAACGACACAATTTAAGCACTGAATGGGTGAATTAGGTTATGGTAGGGGGATTTAGGTTATGGTTGGACTTGATGATCTTCAAGGTCCCTTCTAACCAGGATGATTCTATGATTCTAAAGAAATACTGAAAGAGTTTCATGGACTGGGAAGGACTCAGACTGCACTGATATAAGAGTCTTAACTCCTCCTCAGCTGCCTTGGGGACAAGGGTATTACAGAACTAGGTAAGCATGATAGCTTCACAGGTCTGAGCAAATTATTGTTCACCCCATTGCACAGAGATTAGCTTCGGCTTGGAGCCTTGCTGATGAACTCTCAGAGCTGTCACACTTGTAGAACCAAGGAGGGGCTAGCACAAGCACAGGATTGCTACTCAGCCTCTGGATGATGCATCCAGAGGTTCTGCATGACTGGAGATTCCTCTGTCCAGGAATCAGGGAAGTGCCTTCTAAAACCAGAGAGGTCCAGAGCACTTGCTGTGTCTAAAATGCATTAAGAATACTCTAGTACATGGACAAAAGTTTTGCTGAGCCTCTTTGCTGCAGCATTGTTTTCATGGAGTGACACGGGCCTTGACTAGTAGTTTGAAATGTACTGCCTTCTTGTAAATTTCCGAGGGCTGGAGCACCTCTCCTATGAAGTCAGGCTGAGATGGTTGGAGCTGTTCAGCATGAAGAAGAGAAGGTTCTGAGGAGACCCTATAGCTGCCTTCCAGTACCTGAAGGGGCTACAGGAAAGCTGGGGAGAGACTTTTTACAAGGGAGTGTAATGAAAGGTAATGGCTTTAAACTGGAAGAGGGGAGATTTAGGTTAGATATTAGGAAGAAATTATTTACTGTGAGGGTAATGAGGCACTAGAACAGGTTGTTCAGAGAGGCTGTGGATGCCCCCTCCCTGGAGGAGTTCAAGGTCAGGTTGGATGGGGCTTTGAGCAACCTGGTCTAGTGGAAGGTGTCCCTGTCCATGCAGGGGGGTTGGAACCTGATGATCTTCAAGATCCCTTCCAACCCAAACCATTCTATTTTTCTATAATGTGAATACAGTTTTAAGCAGCTTTAGATCCTTTCTAAGGCATTAAGAGTAACCCCAAAGATTAAAAACTAATTTGTAATTCCTTTGATTAAAAACAAAACAACATGTTGTCAGGACTAATAAAGATTTACGCAATGGCTGTCTAGGCTGTCAAGCCCTAACAGAGTCTTGGTGAATTCCTGCGGTAGTATTTATTGCCTGAAGGTTCACCGCTCAGTAAACAGTACAGTACATTCAAATTTAAGACTGCATTTAGAATTTGCTATTTCTGGGTATAGACAAGCTAAAGGAGATTACTGAGCTCCTTAAAAGAGGCAATAAGTTCCACAGGGCTAATTTGTTTGGATTCCAGCCATGGTGTGAAAGCTTGCAGCAGAAAGAGGCAAGTTGGTTTGATCAAGAGGAAAGTAAGTTTTCGTCTTGGGTACATAGAAAAAACATCCCCCTGAGTACAGAGATGGAAATGAAACACCAAAGGAGGAAAGCCTGGAGAAAAGGAGACTCAGGGAGGACCTTGTCACTCTCTACAACTACCTGAAGGGAGGTTGTAGTCAGGTGGGGCTGGGCTCTTCTCCCAGGCAACTAGTGACAGGACGAGAGGGCATGGCCTGAAGCTGCTCCAGGGGAGGTTTAGGTTGGATATTAGGAATCACTTCCTCACGGAGAAGGTGATTAGACATTGGAATAGAGGGTGGTGGAGGCACCATCCCTGGCTGTGTTCAAGGAAAGGCTGGATGTGGCACTTAGTGCCATGGTCTAGCTGATGTGGTGGTGTTAGGTCATAGGCTGGACTTAGTGATCTTAAAGGTCTTTTCCAGCCTTGGTGATTCTGTGATTCTGTGACAAGGGAACAGGTCTGAGGAAAAGTATTTGCTCAAATCTATTCCTGATGGTAGCAGCAAGAGCTGGCAATAGAAACAATCTCCAGTGGGTCACAGCTTGTCTTGCAGTAACAGCAAAGATGTGTTCTTACCCATCTCCTTCTGGTTTCTGCTGGAAGCACTGGGAAGTTTAAACATTTGAAAAGGAGATCAAGAAAGCTGAATCTCAAGGTCAAGCAGCACATTCATTTAGTCACAGCTCTCTGTCACAAATGAGTCTCAGTTGTATGGAATATTCCATCTCATTTTCCTCAGAATGAGCAGTATCTTCTATCTGTGGCATGACATAGGATGCATGGGTGATAATCCTCACATCAACCCTGAGAATACTCCTAACTGATCCTCACTTGCCTGTGAATGCTATTTAAGCCCCCTAAGTCTTTACAGCTATGTTCTGGTATCAGTTTCTCAACGCCAATGGTTTCATATTCCTCCTTGGATCCAGTGATGACAAGGGAGGACAATGCATTCACCATATGGCACTAGAAAGTGCTGGATTTCATAGTTCAAAGGGTGGTGGAAATAACAAAGACAAGCTTTTGAGGCATTGATTTTATGAGCCCCTGAGCACAAGTAAGTTGTTTAACACCAAGGGAAGAGCACCGCCACCATTGCTTCCTCTCTCTCTGCCATCCCTGAAGAAAATACAGGGCTGTTATACAATCAATCCTTGATCCAGAGAGGTGACTGAGGAAGGCTGTGCCGGGCTCTGAGGGGCCTCACTGTGCCCATACCACCAGGCCATGGAGCCCATTTCAGCTCCAGTCTGGGCCATCAGGCCTGATCTGAGCTTCTTGCTCCTGAATAATAATTCAGATTTTCTACTCGCCAGCCGCACTTTGGATGGACCCTGAACCTACTGCTGCCTGCCTTCTGGGGGTTTGCCTGCTCTTTGGGGGTTCCTGCTCGCCTGTGGTCCCTGCTCACCTGCAGTACCTCCTTGCCTGCAGTCCCTGCTCACCTATGGAACCTGCCTGCTGCCAACCACCTGCAATGACTCCTTCCCACCACCCGTGGGTTCTAAGACCGGGTTGCAGGGGAAGTCATCTGCACCTAATATATAAATACCTAGACCATCTCAGGGATAAAGTAAGGGATTGCATTTAGGTACCATTCCCTCCATAAGGTGCTCCTGCCCAGGCTTACCTCCGCACAAACCGCGACCCTATACGGGACAGGTGTTGGGCATATCCCTCCTTCCTCTTCCCCTCTTAGATAATAAGAGTTAATCTTGGTGTGTAAATAATAAGGTGTATTCATATAGAAGTATTAGTACATGTGTTGCGATCCGCTAATGTTTATTTCCTTTTTGGAGAGATTTTAATTTGTCGGGATCTGCTGAGAGGTCTGCATGTGGCACTCGCCTCTCACAGAGGAGCAGTAAACTTCAGCACTGAGTTTTAGGGTAAGGCATTTGTCTGGTACTCACTAAAGTTTCTAATGAAAGCAGCCAACTCCCAGTTAGAATTTACTAATATGCAGTGTATTAAAGGGATAAATAAATCAGTTTGGTGCAGGAGGATCAAAAAAGGGTAATCAGGAAACAATAGTAGCAATAATAATGATAAAGAATAGTGGAAAAACAACAATAATGCTATACCAAGGTCATTTCAATTAACACCACCACTTTGTGCTGGTCTGTGATCCAGGTGGACACTCGTTGTCCTCACAGGTAGGCAGGGCTCCCCAGTGCTCACAGGAGCTGTTTGCCTTCTCCAGCGCTCTTAAGGAGCAGAGGTGCCTCCCTCCACCGGGCTGATGGGCTGTATCTCCCTCAGTTCCTTTAGAGAGCTAGCAGAGCTCTCTGTCCACTGACCAGCAGCACCTTCCCTGGACTCGGAAAAGCCAGCACTAGCCTAGTCATCCAGCAATCCTGCTGGATTTGGCTGCACCCTCTTCCTGGGGCTGTAATCCAATCGCTGCGGAGTGAGCAGCGATCTCCGGGCAGCGCTTCACAGCAGTGTTGCCAGTGGATTCCCGCCACAGGAATCTCTGCCTCCAATATGGGGTCTAGTCTGCGGTTTGTGGCAGGGAGGAGAGGGGAGACACACAGAGTCCCCGTGCAGCCCATGAGCAGCCATTTTGTGCTTTCCCTCTGCCTTGTGAGCCGTGTAGTTGTGGGAGAGGGGCACCGTCTCCTACAACGTGTATAAGTATTTGGTGTTTCAAAGACCCTATCTCCACTGAACCCTTCCTCCCCTAAATTGTGCTAAATTCCCTAATAACCCGTTTTAATGTGGTAAACTATAAATTTGCGGTCAGCCCGGATTTGTGGGCATGGTGGGGGTGTGATTCAGTGTTCCCTCTCCAAGCCAGCCTGCGGAGGCTGCTCCTGGGAGAGGCGAGCGCCGCGTGCAGAGCCCTGGGTTCCACTAGCAGATTTTCCCAATGAGGAAGGCCAAACCGTGTTTTAACATCCTGACGGATCGTGCCAGTTCACAACAGGACTCCTCAAACCCAGGGCATCATGAGCTGCGAGGTCACACCATGATGGGAGGGCAGGCTGTGCTGAGCCCCAAGTGCATCCATAAGCCCTAACTGCCCTGACCAGACACACTTGGGACCTCAGCACACACCATCTGCCCATGATCAGGGGCCCCATTTCTAAGTCTGGTACTCGGGCAGGAATTTGGTCCTTCAAATGTCTTTCAGAGCAACACCTCCCAGTGCTTCCACCTGTTCTCTGGCCAGCAGCAGTGCCGCAGGGGAGTCAGGACTCATCCCCTCACTGCCTTGTCCAGCATTTTGGAGTGCCCATTATATTCCCCGTAGGGTCATACCTGAAGGGATTAAGCAGGAAAAGGTGATGAAGGCAAATGATCCACCAGGTCAGAATTTTATTAATAATTAGAAGAATGTGTGCAAACAGCAGGGATATCCAGAGGTACACAGCTAAAGGACAGATAGCTTAAATACAGGTGGGGGCAGAGCTTGTCCTGTCATCCTTAAGGATGCATAGTAACAACCAAGCCAGAGGAAAAGAGCAGCAGAAGAGTGTCTATTCAGCATGGAGCACATGCAGCTGTTTAAAAGGCCTTCTGAGTGTGGCCAGGTTATTCACATGTTCAGAGTCAAGTGTGTACTTAAGCTCTCTCCTAAATAGAGGCCCAAAGGCAGTCAGGATTTGACACAGATCACATAATGATTTAGTGCGGCTGTAGGAAATGATCTCTGAATACTCTGTCCCTCGCTCCAGCCAGTGAATCACAGTGCCTCTGTGGGCAATCTGACTGGCATAGTCCTGTGGGGAAAGCAGGAAAAAAAAACACACCAGGATTTCCATTTTATCAAGATAAAGCTGTAGCCAGAGCTGATAACAGGTTACTTGAAAGAATGCTGGTCATGTACATTTAGTGATTGTTGCTTAATTTGTTTAAGCTGAAAAAGCCTGTTTCTACAGTGGAATACAAATTAGGGTAATTATGTTGTGATGGAGTACTGCATGTGTAAGATGAAAGCCTTTCTTTACAAAAGCCTCTTCATCACTTGAGTAGAGGAAAATAAAATCCTGCTTAAACAACATGCAGTTTTCTGTATTTCCATTTGAACAAAAGACTTTTTAATCTTTTTTCTCCCCTGTAATATTGCATGGATTGGTTTTCTAAAAGTACTTTTACTTTTGACAACCTCACAATTAAACCCTCTAACGTACATTCTAATATGTAAATAAAAAAGACTGAGGTAAACATAGTAATGTGTAATCATTAACAACCTCTATAGTCTATTACAAGCTGGGCAATCAGGTTATATCATTTTCACATTCCTCTGTCACAGGTGCTCATAAGTTTTCTTCTGTCTTAGTACTCTGTCATAAAAACACAATGTACAGTTACGTTTGTCATGCATTAAAATAAAGTTCTGATTTTGTTTAGATACGCTTTCTGAGATAAAAACATTGTCTAACCCCTTCCTCTTTGGTAGTATTGCTGACTTCTCTCAAGATTGAAATAAGTACAGCCAGATCATCTGGTCATACAGGTACAGATTGAAAGCAATTCATTTCAGATATATGTGTATCCCTGATCATTATATTTATTTCAACCTATAAAAATCTTAATTTCCACTTTCTGTGTGAATTGCAGTTACTGTTTCACACAGGACATCTTCTAAAGCATCAGTGTGAAATGCTTATTGCGCAGGCTTACACTTATTTGATGCATATACACACTTATCTAAATTATTTTATCCTGGTCATCCTTATTCACATAAACAAATCTTTCTGTAATTAGTTCCAGTGAATTGCTGTGTGACTAAGACCTACTTGCAGAAGTAAGAATTTACTGGATTGTGCCCTTAGTTAACATGACAGGTGAGAAAATTGATTTCCTTGTACGGGAAAAGTAGACAGTGTTGAAGTGAATACAGGGAGAATCATTATTCATTCTCTTCACACTACAATTCAAAACCAGTATTTGAAGTTTGGGGAAATTGTCTTAATTAGGATTATTTTAAATGATGGCAATTTAAAGGCAGGCAATTTAATTACCAGGAAGACAGATCAAAGCAAATGCTTGAAATGGACATTTTAAAGTGGCTTATCAAGGAAGACAGAATTTAATAAAATTAAGGAGGAAGGCAAGTAAATATGCAGATTGCCCAAGTACTCCCCTTTCAGGGAGCTAAGACTCCTTCCCCAGCTTCATGTGCTTGTCTGGAAAACCAGTCAAGTCATACTTGTAAGAAATAGGTATGCCAGACCTGGTCTATGAACATGTATAGAGAAAGACAGAGAATCGCTTCTATCTTCAAAATAAAATGTTATTTTCTAGCTTACTTTTGCAAAAGCAAGGCTGGTCTTTTGACATTTAAGTCGCATTCCCATATTTGCAACTAAGATAAGGTGTCTGAATTACAGTGTTTACAGCTGTGATTGACTGGGATACAAGAAGACACCTAAAAATGGCAGATGTAGTTGGACTTGAAACAGCACAGAGCCACACTGACTCAGGAATTAGGACAGGGGTGGAGATTGTGCCTAGTCCTGTCTACCCTTAGTAAGGTACAAACATGCCAACTGAGGCATGAGAAGGGAAACAGTCCTCATACCTCTGTGTTTGGGTGCAGAGGGAACTGAAATCGCTCAGTACTTTCTGTGGGGACCTGTAGCTATTTGCTTATTTGTGTTTTTTTCTTATTTGTTCATGATGTCTAGTACCTGAGTTAAAACATATTCCCAGTGTCTCTAAAATTACAAAGTGCAGTGAGTATGAGAAGCAAAACTCACTTCCTAGGCATCTATCCTTTTTGTAAGAAAATGCCTTTGGTCCATCACAACTGTGATCACTTTTGTTACATTCAATAAATTGAAGGCCACTAAACAAAAGTCATTACATGATTAAAAGGCAACAAAAAGAATTAGTAAAGTTCTAGAATCTTAAATGGTTAGGGAAAGTCCACTGCGTCTTTCTGACCCTATGCAAGACTACTTTTCAAGCACAGCATTTTTATTGCCTTTTTTTTTTCCTTTCCTAAATTAAGTGGTTGCCACTATGCATTATGGAATAAAATACTTGTATTATTCAGAGAACATTTGGTTTGAGCTTGTCTTGTCTCCTTCTGACACTAGGATATGAAAAGAACTAACATCTAGAAGGTGACTCTGGTATTAGTTTGCAGGAATTTTTTTTTTGTATTCTGAAATAAAGATCAGGGTTTTTTTTCTATTTCAGTTCTCCAAAGTGATGGTTGCAGTCACACAGCTCATTAGAAAGCACCATCACTTCCTTAGGATAAAGGTAAGACACCTTACAGTAGAGCACATTTTGAGGAATAATACTTAAATGTTTTGTAATGATGATGCTCTTGGGTACAGCTCTGAAAGAAGAGAAACTTCTGTCTCTGTGGTCCAAACCAGGCCTGCTAACAGCACTGACCTAGCAGAGGTGACTATTACCATAACACGCTGTTATATTTTTATAAGAATATTCTGCCCTCTGAACCTTCCACTGACATCCCGTGGGAGTTGCCCCAGTGTATCTGACAGCTGAATTGGTCCTTGGTGAATTTTTAGCATGTGAAGCTGTGCTCGCAACTTTGGTTAACAATAACATGTTGCTATGGGAGCTCCGTGCATGTAACTCCCTGCTTGCTGCGCCGAAAATTGCGCTGGAAGGCAAATGTAAGTATGTCTGGTATTAGCCTAATTATTAAGTAGAATTAGAAGCTGGGGCTCTATGAATATCAACCAGAGAAGGCGCGTAGCGTGAATAAGGATGCTCACCAGCAGTGGCTGAGGTGCTGCTTCTGCATTCCTTTAAACGGAAATCACATCCATAGCTGGGAGACTAATTATTTTGAAACCTGAGGGAAATGCAGCCTATGTAAGAGAGGGAGTGATCTGCAGTTAAGGATCAGTGAGCCAGCTAATGGCTGGTTAGTCAGGAGGGTACAACTCCAGAATCTTAATAAAATGTGTCTGAAGTCCAACACCTCAGGGAAGAGGCTGAATGCTGCAGAAGATATATGAAGACAGAGGCTCAGTTGTTTTCTACTGCTTAACTACTCCTTTAAAGCAGGTTTTAAATCTGTTTCAAGACTTGTTTTATGAATTTCAAAATGCCAGCAGGATAATAAAAAAAAACAACCTCACTGTGACCAAAGCAAATGCAGTTTATAAAAGCAAAATATTACCATTTTGTGAAGTGCATAAAACATGTTCAGTACTTACTGTGCAGGTGTACGGTACAGCACTCTTGTATAGTAGAGGCCTGGCTGGTTTTCATCATGCCCTCACTCATATAGATCATGACTTATTAAACAAAACAGCATGCAACATTTTAAAACTGTATACGTGCTGGCTGTTTAATCCTCACAAGAAAGAACTCAGGTCAAAACCATTGCTTTATTTTGTGGACAGAGAGAATAAAAAAGAAAAAAAGGAAATACCAAATTGATACTTATGATGTATTACACAAAATAGGTGTTATATTGTTTTGCTTGATATAATGCAGACAGCTGTGGAATAAGTGCTGCAGAGTAATACTCATAAACACAAGAGAACACCTTGCTCCTTTAAATGTCTCCTCTCAAAGGACCAATGGCTGCCATCTTACGAGCCCCACACCCCAGTCTGCATGGGGTGGAGGGCCACAGGGTGGATCTCACACACCTCAGAGACCTGGGCAACAAGGAGATTGCAGGAATAGCACAGAGGCAGGCAACAACACAGCTCCTTGGGGTGCATCTGGGAGCGGACACAGCTCTGTGTTGTGGTGGCCCAGCCACAACAGCCTCCACCACTCCATCCCTTCATGCCACAGCAGGAGTCCTTTGTCCATTGCCCTCTGAGAGATTCCTGTCCAGCATGCAGCTCTTTTATATTTGTGGGAAGAAGCAGATATGTGTTTTGCAGCTCTTTGACATCTCAAACCACAGCACCAGTCACTTCTCTTAAATAGATTTGATGTTGACTGATTCTTATTAGTTTCCTGAAAAAGAGGGGAAAGGATTTTTTTTTTTTTAACTGAGAAAGTTGCTAGTGAGACTGTGACGTTGCTCCCAGGGCATTCTGTAGTGTCACCCTTACAGCAGTAGCTCTCAAGGAAAATTAAATGTTTTGCATTAGAACTTGAAGATGACTACAGACACGCTTAGTGTTCTGCTGTTGGCAGCAGCCTGCTGCAAATGAAGCTGTCACACAAGTAGTATTTTGCTGCATAATCTCTTCTTCTGCAGGTGTTTGTAATGCACAGTCTCAACTGTCTGATTACTCCACTTCCTCCTCCACTTCTGCTACCAGTTGTTCTAGTCACAATAGTTTCCCTTCCAAAAAATATTTGGGAGCAAAAGTTTTTATACCAATTACACTGGTACAAGAACTCAACTGTTATCAGTAGAGTTACTCTAATTTACAACACTTTAATTACATTTGCTCTTGAGTTGCCTAAAACACCCACAGGAAAGATGTGTCAGGAGGTATTTTTGTAGTTTTCAGCTTCTGAAAACTGAGATAATTTAGTATATTAATATTTTTACTGGCAACATATAATATTTAGATAAATTGTTTTTAAAGAGTTAGGGATACTTCAGAATAAATGAGTGTGTATATATATAACGAGGGGGTAGGAGAACACACAAGTAGTGCAGAGCCACTGCATGACTTCTGCTCCATTGAGAAGTGTTAAGTTTCCTGTTTGGAACATTTAACAGTGTTAAGTTTCAAGGTAGGAGTTCCTTGCACCTGCAAGGAATTGGGGCAGTACAGCTTCTACCAGCCCTATAAGAATTTCAATAAAAATGTCCAGAATGTCTCATACAACCAGTAACAGAAACAGATATCAAATACAGTATAGGAGCTTTAAGCAAAAGTTTATCTTCTGCATTCTTTGGCCTTCAATAAACTGTGTCTTTTTCATATTTGTAAACTCACATTCCTAGAGTTGGACATAAATTCAAAACAATACTTTGGCATACTTCCCAAAAAATGAGTTCATATGATGAGAAATGGATTCTTAACAGAAATTGCATGTTTGTAATTGGTTTTGACCTGTTTTCATTTCCACGTTATTTGTAATTTCGTAACAATGAAGTCTGCAAGAAACCCTCATTGAATGTTTATGGTGAGACCCTTCCAAAATGCAGGCAGTGTGTTTGGTATTTGAAAACACGGCCACAGCTCATGAAGCCTCAGAGTGGAAAGGAAATCTGGAGTGAGTTTCCAAGAGTAGAAAGTGGAGGTCCACACACAGAATTGGGTGTTGGGTTGCACAGCTGCAGTGGGGTTTCACCTGCCTGAGAACTGGATTGACAAGCCAAAAATGGGAGCTTTCCTGCTTTGCCATGCTGGTGAAGGACATTGGCATCCATTATTTTAGTGATGCTATGGTGTATTCAGTATTTAGACATGATCACAGAATCATATGATCATAGAATGCCAGGTTGGAAGAGACCTTGAGGATCATGTGGTCCAACCTTTCTAGATAATACTATCGTTTCTATGAGGTGGCTCAGCATCTGTCAAGCTGAGACTTAAAACTGTCCAACATGGGTGAACCTACCACTTCCCTTGGGAGACTATTCCAGTGTTTGACCATCCTCATGAAAAATTTACCTCTTGTGTCCAATTAAAATCTCTCCAGGAATAATTTGTGCCCAATTTTCTTTCCATGTGATTCCTTGTAAATAGGGAGTCTCCATCTTCTTGGTAGACACCCTTTAAGTACTGGAACATAGTAATAAGGTTTCTCCAAAACCTTCTTTTCTCAAGGCTGAACAAACCCAGTTTTCTCAGCCTCTCCTCATGTGGCAGGTCCTCCAGTTCTCTGATCATCCTTGTGGCCCTTCTCTGGACCCTCTGCAGCCTGTCTGCATCTTTTTTGTAGAGCAGGGACCAAAACTGAACGCAATACTCCAGGTGTGGTCTGACCAGCGCCAAGTAGAGCAGGATGATTATGTAAGAGATCCTGCTTTCCTAATCACAGGGGAAATCAAAGGGCAGTTTCCTTGCTCTCAGCCACCTCTTAAGTGCACTTTGTGCACCTCTTCTGGGCTGTACTAGCTGGTGCTTGAGTGAAGAAGATGACAGCATGGAACAATTCTACTCAAGTAACTGCCCCCAAAAGTGTCTTTACCGAAAATGCTTCAAATTCCTGAACGGACTAATGCTTCTGGTTTGACTTGTGACTCACATGTCAGGTACCTGAGGGCACCTTCATGCCATACTGTCTCCAGCAGACTTCCCAGGGACCTCTATGAACACAACCTTCACTCAGGGTGCTAGCTCCTGTTTTATAGCTCAGCCATGCCCCATCCCAGCCCCATCTCTGTACTGTCTCTGGCCAGGGCTGTGTCCACGGCCATGGGGAGCTTGTGACTTGGGCTCACTGCTTCCCAAAAGTGCCAGGGACTTTCAGTGCCCATGGGACGGCACCCACTAGAGTCCACAGCCGGCCCTAGGGTCCCTGCACCACCCCACTCCCCAGCCCCTTCAGGGGCCAGCCCTGCTCCTGCTGCACCCCATAAAACACCTTTTTTGCAACAACCATAAATAAGGAGGGGGAATAGCAAGCGTCAGTCTCACCGGAACATAAGCAATCCAAAGCAACTGTGATTTCCCATGCAGACTGGGCACTGTGCTTTTGAATTGGGAGTTCGGGGAAAAAAAATAATTAAATTTGTCTTTCTCACCATTGTGATTTTGCTCACAGAGGTGGCTATGTAGATCATTTCGATGTGTCCAACTAGTTTTCTACCATATGGAACTGCAGATCCTTTTGATGTCCACTTTTTGGTTTTGCCCTGTTCTTCAAACTTTATCTGCTGGTGTTTCATTAACTCCAAAACCACAGTGCTCATAACTCAGGCACTAAAACCTCACAAGACCCGAAGTGTGCATCCTTCATACCTTCAGCTCCTAAGTCCTAAACTTTGCATGGATTCTGATGGTTTTGAGGGTTTCTCTCTGAGAAGTTGACTGAGATCAATTGGACATTTTGTAAAGAATATTCACTATACTCTTCTCTAAACATGGATGTTTTATTTCCTCAGGTCTTCTTATTTGTATTACTTAAGGAATAGTATTGCATCTTCAGTCTTCATTAAATGTTGTTTGTAGTCCACACTTCTAGCCTGCAGTGGACAAGAAAACACTTTTTCAGAGACCAAACATCAGTAATGAGTTATTACAAATGATGTAGCAGAGCCACAGATCACATTATTGTCATCATTTAGTCTGTATAAACTTCCTGGCCTATTGCACTCAAAAACCTGCTTCCTTGCAGTCTGCTCAAAGGCAATTTTTATTGGAATGTTGATCAAGACAATGCAGCAATCTTTGAGCCTCAAGACAGTGAAAATTACTTTTTATTTTACTTATAAGGACTGCAAGCTGTTTTTCTCCTGTCCTATGGACAAAAGGGCTGGCAATTGAGAGGATAATATTTGACAGGATAGTTCTTCACTGGAAAGTATCTGTGAGTAATCTAGAGGACATCAGTGGAGATTTGGCTGACCTGCCAAGGTTGAATATTGTACTGTGTGCATAAGAGTGAATTGTTGTTTTTCATCCTCATTGAGAAAGAGCAGGCTGCCATGGATCTCCCCTGCGTGGGTAATGGCCATGTCTCCTGAGGACCACCTTGTGGGATGCAGGGCTGGGGGATAGTGCAGTTATTGCAGAAAATTACAGCATATTATAATTTTTTCCAATACCCTTACTACTTTTCAGAGCTTGCATAAACCTCTTGATTTATTTAAAAACTAGCTGAGGGTCAAAGTTTGTTTTCAGAGTATTGTAGTTTTTTAGGACACTATGGCAATAAGGTATTTTTTCCATGAAATATGCTTACACTGTGTTTTTCTTAGTACTTTCCACAATTTGATCTCTGAATAGCTTTTGCAAACTTTCTCACTGTTAGGTAGAAAGTAGTTTCCTGTTGATGACAGAGTAGTGTATTGCTGGTTTTATGTTTCTGCCTCCACCTCTTTTCTGGGGCAGATATTCAGAGATATACCACCCTCCTGCAGCTGATAAATCTGTTCATTTCTATATCAGACATTTTTCTTTTTTCCACAGGTGGATATTCTTTGCCTTTTGTGACACACTGTCGTTACAGGAAGAGATACTAAACTCGATGTATTTGGAAATATGTCCTAAACATAAACATCTGGTTGCCTTTCAGTATATGTCTGACTAAGGTCTGAAAAAACAGCTACTGACCCTTTAGAGTTAAAACTAGTGGGCTTTTCAACATTTCTGGAGTTAATTTTGTTTAGGTCTATCCATCTTTAAGTGGAAGATAGGGAATTTATCTGTATTTAGGTTGGACATTAGAAAATGTTAATCCCTGTGAGGGTGGTGAGATGCTGGAACTGGTTGCCCAGGGAGGTTGTGGATGCCCCCTCCCTGGAGGTGTTCAAAGCCAGGTTGGATGGGGCCTTGAGCAACCTGATCTAGAGGGAAGTGTCCCTGCCTATGCAGGGGGACTGGAACTAGATGATCTTTAAAGTTCCTTCCAACCCTAACCATTCTATGATTCTGTGATTACTTTTAAAAAAACAACAAACAAACTAAACAAAAAAAAAAAAACTGACAAACAAAAAACCCAGGAAAAATAACCTTTCAAAATTCCAGAATTAAGATTTTATTTTAATGTGCTATGGTTGTATTTCCCCCCTTCCATGTATGTCTATGATGAGGATTTTTTTTCTAGTTACAATCTACTGCTTACCCTTACTCAGATGTTAATATACCAGGTTCTAAGCTGAGTATGTTCTGTATTTAACACCATGTTAAATTAAAGAAGGTAAGTTTGCTGAGTTTGGTAAACTCTCAGTATAGAGGCTAAATACGCTCTCTTGGCTCTGCTTCCTCAAGTATATGTTGGCCTCCACTTGTCAGATAAGCTATATAATATGGCAAAACTGCAATTATTTGCTGTACCATTGCACTGGGGATAAAAATGGCACAGATATGTGATTGCAATAAAAAATTGTTCTTCATCTGGATCCCCATGCAAGGCACACTCAGGATGACTGGAGGCTGCCTTCTACAGGGGTTCACCAGTGCACCTTGCTGATCTAGGATGATGAATTCAGCCTATAGCTTGGCCATGGTTTAGTTCCTATCCAGTTGCAGAAGCTACCACAAGCTGATTTCTGTTCCCCTGCAGAGGCAATGACGGCCTGAAGTAGCACCCAAACTGCAACATCATACTTAATGGGTAAGAACAGGGCATAGATGTCACACCAAGGCTTGCAGCCTCTTGCCCAAGGCAGGCTCCTGATTTAATATGTCTCCAAACGTGTTCTCCAAATATACCTACATACACTACAACTACATGTGTACCCAGGTGAGGTTCAGAAGTGCACCTCAGCATGGGATTTGGATATGATTAATATGCCTTAATCTAAATAGTCATGTAAAAAACCCAAACTGTAAAACATACTGTGTGCTTCTCCTGATGTCACCAGTGTGCTAGATGACCCTCGAACTTGCTTATTGCCCACAAGAGCATGTAGTGCCACACAAGAAGACAGTCAAAGTGGTGAGACACTAGGCTATAGGCTGCCCTTTGCCTCAAAAGATCCAGTCTCAGCTCCTTCACCACCAGCTTGCAGGCACTGGGGATTTACTGATTTCTGCACTGGCTTCCCAGGATTATTTATGTATTTGGCTAGGTGTCTTCCCTCTTCTGGCTCACTGCCCTACCCCCTAGGCTTTTATTTGCTGTTTCTTCTTGCCTGCTTTCCTTCTGGC